>NW_024371037.1:4569048-5101695 GCF_014805655.1 Passer montanus
CCCCGCTGCCGGCCGCGGGGCCGCCCTCAGCGCCGGCGCTGCCGCAGCGCTGCTCGGCCCCGCGGCTCCGGCCGGCACAGGGAACACGCCGGTCGGAGCGTCCGTGAATTTAAACCATTCCTGCGCTGCTCACCCTGAACGCTGCCGCCACTCAGCTGGCAAATGAATAACACTCGAGCGACAGAAAGCAGTGAGCCACGCTGGGCCCGAGCGGCGGGAGGCAGCTGCAGCCTTGGGACGGTGTTTGCAAACACACTGAGCAACAGTACACTGTTTCCCCTGTTAATTCATGTTCTAATAAAGGCTTAGAAAAATACACACCAAAATGCAACGTTAATGTGAATCAAACACTACAAATTCCATTGAACAACGGCAGGGAAAGGGGAAAGAGAGCTGAGCTATTAGTCAGAAAATGCTGTGTTTAAAAAACAAAACAAAAAAAGACCCAAAAAAAAACCGGGAGTAGGAAGTGTTGTTTAGGCGAGACAGGGCCAGAGGAAAGAATGGCAAAAGCTCCTGTCGGGAAACAAATTTCCTAATTTTCCTAACAAACTGTTAGGGAAAATGCTGAAGCTAAAGTCTGGCCGTTGGCCAGTTTCCAATTTAAATACCTTTTTGGACTTCAAAGGTCGGTTTAGAGTTAAAGAAACTTTAAACTGGAATTAGACATCTTCATGTTCCTTCAGCTCTTCTTTGTGAAAAATTTTTCACATAGCTTTTTTTAAAGATATTTTCATTTCAAAACGGTCAAGGATGGGTATAATTTCCCCTCCAGCAATATCTAAAAACCAAAACAAATGAGAAGGGAAGCACTGTGAACAATTAAAAAAGACAACTGCAAAGACAGATTTATTTATTCCACATGATATCAAGTTGAACGCAGTAGGAACACCAGTATAAACATCATTTGAAGTGTCTGAAATCAAAAGGTCAAATTATTGAAGTCACAATAAGAAAAAGGTGCCCTTGAAAATGATCCCTAAATCATACCTGGAATACTACAAAACAAGGCATATCCTGGCTATTGCCTTGGGATGTTTGTTTAATTTTGAGAATTTACATTATGTTGTCTTAGGCCACTACTAAGTCTCTGGAGATTTGGAGTTCTTATTTGTTATACTGAGAATTTATGGTTGAAAAGAGGGCAGAGTGAAGTCCTCATATTTTTCTTTTCTTCTTCTTTGCAAAATGATTCTGAAGTGAAATCAATTTCTGGAAATCCCATCATTCACTGAAAAGAATAGCAGTACGAAAACCAGTTATTAACCAAGCTCATACCACAATTCCTGACCCAACAATAATATTTTTATTGCAACCAGACCCCTGATATTGGGCATTTTTTCTGAAAGAGAGAATGACATTTTCTTTTAGAGATGCCCATCTGGATAATTGGTTTTGGTTTGTTTTTTTGTTGAAAAACAGAAATCATTCAGCAAAGAAATATTTCTAGACAAGTATGTTTGAAAACACACATACCTGCCTGACCTGATTTCTCGACAAATGCAGTGCCTGATCTTCAGCTCTTTCTAACTGTACTTGCAGCATGACTAATCATTGTTGAGTTATTCATGGACAAGGTAAACATTTAAAAATATCATCTGGTTTGGCACTATATTCAGAAAACACATCAGCAATCAGAGCCAGGTCACATCTTGTTACCCATTCTTCAAGCACATATTTTGGTAATTTCATTCCAAAATTTTGGACTAACAGTATTCTAAGACCCAAGGGTAGAGTTGTTACTCTATGAAATGTGGTGCTTTCTGGCTCAAGTGGCAGAATTAGAAGCATTCAGAGTTTCACCAGTTTCACAGTAGATCAGTCTGGTCCCACTGACTTTAAACGTCCCACTGACTTACAGGACCCAGCTGTATTTATATATCATCTTTTCAGAAACTTACAGTATGTAAGAGTTAAAGATAAAATCAGACAGCTTACCTGAACACTGAAGCATTTTCCATTCCTGCTGAAACTGGTCTCTTAACGCTTTTATTTTATTTACTTTTTCTTGGGTAGGAGGTACATAAATTCCAAAGGGAGGTGTAGAAGCACCCACTAATGCTTCGGCTACACTTCCCATTAAACTTATCTCTGTGTCCTAATTAGGAAGAAAAAATACCCCTGTGAACCAAGCTCTCTTTGTGCTTCAGTGATACATGAAATATTTTAAAACAAGCTTTTGTAATTCAATTGCTAGTATTAGTAGCAAGAATGAGCAATCTCCCATTTTCAAATAAAAATGTGTTTAAATGGAAGGTTTTTTCCTGAAAAATGTAAATTAATTTTCATCTGTTGTAAAACTTTTTTCTTTCAAATGGAGAAAGAATCTCACTTTTCCCTTTATGCCTGAAAAGAAATAATGCTGGGTTAAGGACAGAAAATATTATGGGGTTAAGGGGAGCATGGAGCTTGCTTTCTTCATGCATCATTTACTTTCTGTGAGTGGAAAATAGTAATATATTTTGCTTATTCAAGAAATTTACTTTTTGGACTGCTCCAAACAGTCCAAATCAGTATCATTCCTTGCAGAAATTGGATTTGAAAGGCTGATGGTATATGAAGATTATATTTGTAAGACTGTAACACTATTTTGTTTTTAAGAGAAGCATTTTTTCAAGTACTCTAAAAAGCCATGCACATGGCATTAGAAAATCATGATCCTGTTATAGAGCTACCTGATAAAAGTATCAATCATTTTTTTTTAACATGTATGCCTAATATCCTTTTATTGTCTGAGTTTACACTTCAGAATATCAGTAATTCTCTCCAATTCATACTCCTCATTAGTAGTGTGCAAATATATTATTTTTGGATACTGCTTATCAACGTACAAATTATTTTAGCTTAGCCAATTTATGTATCAGCATTGTTAATTAAACAACATTTGAGAAAACTACAGAATAAATTATGTCAAAAATCCACTTAATTGGCAGCTTAATGAATAGCAAGGCTTTAATTGGGTACTTGCTGGGGAACAGATTAGAATAAGCATACATGAACAGTTTTTTGTTGTTTCCCACTGAAGAACTAGAAGACACAAAAGTAATCAAAAGTTACTGTTTCATAGATCACACAGAGAAAGTGTGTTACTCACAACCAGAGGATGCTGGAGAGGCCAAGAGTGGAAATTGAGTTCTTTATGTGATTAGACAAATTCATGGAAGATACACTCACTGACACTGATCACTGCTCTGGATACAGCCTCCAACTCCTATATTTAGGCATCCTTAATGTGGTAGCACATGGAAAAAGTTAGCCTAGGCAGAGTCCCTATATTTTTTATTTCCTTTCCCTGCCATCTACCTGAAACACAAAGCTGGGGTGCTCTGCCCCTCAATTATGTATGACCCCAATTAAGTTCATTTGAAGGATATGTGCCCTTCTGATGTATGTTCTGGAGGCTAGAAGTCATGTGTGACAAAGCACAGCACCCGGGAGAGGAGAGGAAATTTAGTGGTCTGTTATGAACAGAACAGCAGGCTGCTTTCCATCACTTTTGATGGAAAGAGGCCAGATGATTTAAGACAGGAAGTGCCTCTTTCCAGGAGACAAGTGAGCTGTGGATCCCAGATAAAAATGTGGCAAAATGACAGAACATCTATGGTTCACAGACATAACCATGGGTTATGCCTTGTGTTCATGCCCTGACTTCTCCACTGTGCAGGCTGCGACAGCTGCCTACAGCTCGGAGTGCAGCTGTGTCTTGTCCTGTTCTCAGGAGAGACAGAACCTTGGGCAGTTTGTGCTGTGAGCTCAGGGGTACCAAAGACAGGATAAATACAGCCAGTATTTTCTACTGGGCAGCCTGAAGCAGCTCATACCAGTGTCTCAGCCATACACTCTGAAGTACCATGGCTTAGCACCACTCCTTACCTCAATCACAGCAAAAACTCGAGACTCAGCCAGTCCTCGCAGTGAAGCAACAAGCAGAGAAATCCCACTTATTCCAAGGGTCCTGTTTGGTCCAACAGCTATTACTGTTAAGTTTGGTTGATAACTATATGCTACAGGAAGAATGAATCCAAGTACAGCAAAAAAGAAATCATTTCCTCCAGCATCCTTTAACAACAACAACAAATTGGTTAGCACAAATACAAAGCCCCAAATTTGCAGACAGAAAACAAAACAGAAAGGTGACTGTCATAAAGCTTTTGATTGTCCTAGGAAATAGGATACTGATCTATTTTCCCAGCAATTTTTATGTTAAACATGCGGGATTATTAATCTTTTCCTTAATGTCTTTGCAGTGTAACTCTGCCTTGCTAGAGATGAACTGCAGTAACTATGGAAGGTTTCCTCAAACCCATGCATTCTAATACACTCTAAAGCTCTGGGAAGGAGTAGTAACCTGGCAAGGGCCAAAAAAGGAATAACTTTCAAAGGTCCAAAGTGGATTAAGGAGTGCAATTCTTAATGTCATTTTATAAATTTCTAAATATATTCTATTATTACTGTTTTTAAAAAACCCTTCCTCCTATGTTGTTTCTAGAAAGTGAATCTTACCTCATTCCAGTTTAGAGAAATATGGTGTTTGCAGCTGGTCTTTCTAGACTGTTCTTTCTCACAGATATTTATGATAAGCATTTTCCTGTAAACAAAAACTCCACTTGAGTATTTAACCAATTATTTCCCAATGGGATAAAAATGGGATATTTCCTTTCATCATTCTTTAAATACTAATTCATAATACAGGAGCAAATAACTATTTTCATTAGTACATTCTGAAATGTAAACAATTAAAACTGAAATACTTTGTATTATATTTTTTAAAATATGATTAAAGACTATTGGCAAATTACTTTTAAGAAAAAGGGGAGGTGGAAAAAATTATATATTAAAGAAGACTTTCAGTAAGGAACTCTGCATCAGCAATATGTGCCTCCTGAAGTTATAGGGGAGACAGGTCTCCTATTTAATTAACAATTGCCTTATTTATTACATTGTATTTTCAATAACAATCTAAATTTCCATAAATACAGGAAGATTATACTTCAAACCTACTACCAAATGTATGAAATAGCATTTAGAGACAATAATTTCTCTTTGAAGATGTTTTGGGGATGTTTTGTATTATGTCTCAAGCTAAACTTCATAAATGTCAGCTCATGACTGGTTCCTTAGTGCAGATTTCATCACACATATAGACATGAACATTCAGAAAGACCTCGGGACTGTACCCCCTAATGTAAAGGGAGGCCTCACCCATCTTCTGTGTTTGGTATCATCTGCATGTCTCCAACAAATACACAAAGCACTCTGCAGGAAACAAAAATTTACATATATTTGCAATTATTTTTTTTTCAGTTAGTGCGATTTATATAAAAGTTTGTGTATAGATTAAAATCATTAAAAAGAATGTATATTGAATTTGGTCCATTAAAAGTAGAAACAAAACACATTTAGGGCAGCTGAAGGGAACCCCATTTCTTCCTTCAAATACTGGGGAGGAAAAACAAAAATCAAGAAACTGTCCCCAGGCCAAAGCCAATTGAAATCTGACAAAGGAAGTGTAGGTTAGCACAGCCATCATCCTTACAAATTTTTTGCCTTTGGAAAGGCAAAAGGTTGTTGCTGGCGTATACACTGTTAGCTGGATTACATGTTGAAAATGCTATGCATGTGGGCATGCTATCTGTTTTAAAATCAAGGTTTCACAGGCAATTTGCCATATTTGCCACACTCAGTATTTGATTTTAACATGTTGTCAAAGGACTCTAAATGCAAACATACAAACTCACCTTTGAAATCCAGAACGAACAGAATGCCTTAGTGCAACAGCAGCAGAAAGAGCAGCTGTGGGTGATGCTGCAATTCCATTACACACCTACAAAATACATTTTTCATTCAGAAGCAATGTTGCAAAAGATCATGTCATTTTTAAAGTGAAACAGCTGTATTAATTATTTTCTACAGAATGGCCATATTTGATTATTTGTTATATTGATTTGTATTATATCAATATTGGCCATTATTGATTATTTATTCCATTAACTGCACTATTATTTCAAAAGTATGGTGCTATACCAGAAGGCAACTGTAAAAATAGCTTTTCCAGGGAAAGGCCATGTTTACTGGGTCTCTGTATAGTCTGCAAACTGTGCAGAAAAATACACCCTATGAAAAGGAGGTTGTTCCTGTTCCGACTCTTCCTTTAACCTAGGTAAGCTATTCTTTTCTGGAAAATACAATAGCCACATTACTCACTCAACCCTTGAGTGTTCATTTATGGTGTGTGCTTTGAACTCTACATAAAAGCTAAACAAAGAGATATGTTTCCTCTCCTCATTCCTCCTCTTTGTCAGCACAAAAAGTTAACTTATATCTGCAACTCATTAAGTTCTACCTCTTTTTACCATTTCTTAAAATCTATTTATAGGCTCTCCTGGAGCTGTGTGCAGTTTATAATGTCAGAAATTTGTCCCCAGGCTCTTAATAGGCGAGTTCCAAGAGCAAGATGTCTTAGAAGAAAGAGGCCATTGTGGTAGTTACTCTTCCTTGCAGGCCTGGTACCTTAAAGAGAGCTTTTTACTCAAAGGAAGAGTGACTTATTATGATGCAATGTTTTAAACTTGTTTTCAGTTCTTCTGTGCTCATCCAAGTTTTTACACATAAATAAGAAGATGCACCCTCTAAGCCTGCCCTCTCTTCATTCCTGACCTGCAAGAATCAAAATACTGAACTAGAATTACTCTGTTCAGCATCAGAGCATGCAGCAGAGCTGTTGAAAACACCACTAAAGAGTATGTGTGTGCATGCACATGTAAGTCAAAATTTACCATGTAAACTTTGCACATTGAGACAGGAAAACCATTGGCATCTCTTCAGATTTCTTGCTGTTGCTTACTGGTGCTTGATACAGCAACTTCTGCTCCCCTTAACTGGAAGACAATGCTTGTCTCCCCCATGAGTCTGAGAGCAATGAGAGGTTCTTAGGGGCTCATATTCTGTGACTACCTACAGGAAGTCTGGACAATGAGTTGCCCAAAGATGATTAGAAAGATGGATTTGGGTTAACAGCTATGCTGAATGGTCGTTTTCTCATCTTGCATGTTCGCTCTCATAGCTAAACACATTATAGCTGAGATTAGTGGACTTGGGAGATAAATAGTAACTCGTATCTGGGTAACAGTATAGTGGAAACAAAAAATCAGAGGAATCCCACTCCACCCCCACCCCCAAGACCAAGGCAGGATATTATTACCTCCTTCTTAAGTATTTTATCTAGGATCACAAACACACTGCCAAGCGAGAGCAAAGTTTTGTCCTCTTTCACAAGGTCTGCATAAAAGCCACTGTAAAATAAATAATATGAAGAAAAACTAGGTTAGAGGCAATACTGTCTTTGAAGAGACATTGGTAAAGTGCTTTGCAGTTAGTATTAACGAAGTACATTTTGTACAGGTGCTACACATTGATTCTCAGAAACCTGCTCTAGCAGAAAGATGACAATACCGGTGCCTGACCGTCTTCATCTCCCTAAACCTGCCTCCATTCTGCACTGGAAAGAAAACAGAAATATCTGATGATATTCAGGAAACAGAGTTCTGTCAAAATTACACGAAAACAAGACCAAATATTGCACTTCTCAAATCAGAGCAGTTTGGTATTTTTTCCAGCTAAAAGTGAGTACAGAGCTTTAAGACAGCTTCCTAGCAAAATCTCTTTCTAAATTAATGCATTTCCATTAGCTGTCCTATCTCTATTGAAACAGTTGTAGAGAAAAAATAATTCTGATTATTTCTTTAAAGGATCTCAGGCTATGAGTACTATACAACAAAAATGTCTTTATTTATAAAGGAAGAAATTCTGGCTGCAACCGAGTAGACCAAGGCCAGAAAGATGACCATGGCAGACACAGAGCTAGTTGACAGTCTGTACAGAGACCTCTCATCTTCTGTGGAAAAGAAAATAAGTAGGACTAACCTGACAAGACCTTTTATTTCTGTTTCATCCATTTCCTTCACCAGCTGAACATGTTCAGAAAGAAAATGTTCTGAACCTTCAGAGCCAGTTGTTGCTGTTTTGATGGGAGGCACTGGAAGTAGAATATTTTTCATGTGCAATTCCAAAAACTTTTCTACTTTGACAGTGTTGTTGTTGTTCGTTATCCGAGATTCATCTTCTGTGGAGGGATTTGAATTAGCCTTCTTTAGTAAGTCTGATTTGGTGCTCAAATTTTGTAAAAATGATGTATCTAGAGAAAAAGAAAGATGGATTTCACAGGTATTAGTTTCTAAGCAATGTGTTAATAGTTTGATATATTTATTCACAAATAGAATACATCAGTATTCATAGTATGCATATTTACTCCCATGCACTAGCTACAATGTTTCCTGACACAGATGTTACTTCTTCAGTGCTACTACAGTTCTTTTCATCTAGCGAAAGGTCATATATTGTAATGAAGCTTATGACCCTATTTTTGACAAAAAAAACACCATCCTCAAACAAAGATATCAAGTGCTACTTTTTGGCATGATGTTTGGCAGCATCAGCAAGTTCTTTTCAGACCAGCTAAAGCCATGACCTCAAATGAAGCCTCATACTGCTTCACCAGTCACTTGATGAATAAGTGCTTGTTCAATTAGTTAGTCCACTGGTATTAATTTTAATAATTTTCAATTTCTGTATAAATCCATTTATCAATAATATTTGCTTGAATGAAGAGAAACTACCTTCATAAGCCAACCATTTCCAGTAGGGTTTATGTGCTGCTCTCACATTTTGAATAGATTCAACAGCACTAAAAAACAAACCAGATTAACAGTATTAGCAATAATGAAAATCATAAAAGGAATCAAACTTACCTCAATAAAAAATCAAAACCAAAAAAATCCAACCAAAAAATGAACAAACCTTGATTTCTTCCAAGAATACAAAACAGAACAAGAGTCAATAGGCACATTGCTTGAAAAGATTAGAGTCAAAAAAGAAAAGTGAAGATCACATACAGCATGTACACACATTTACACATTGAGTGAAATCCCAGCCCTATTGTTGGAGGAAGCACACCGGTATGAGCTCAGGAAAAATGTGTCCTGTCTGTCAATGTCTTGCCAAGAGATTTTATCCACACAATGTAAAGATTTAATTAGACTGACTCAAAAGCAAGACAATCTGTTCAGGAACTAAGTAAATCACATACCCTGCTATTCTTTGTCTTGAAGTCTCCTTTTTATTATCACTGATATTTGCAGCACTATGGGCAAAAGGTCCCATTGCATCAGCTATCATACAAACATAATTCAGCTTGTGTTAAATCCAGAAGAAATTCCATGTACCTGCAGATTACTTGTTAAGTGTTCAGGAGCTGGACTGATATGTTTGATAAGTATGTAATCAACTCTCTATGACACAGGATGGCAGCAATCTGAGATACCACAATTGGTAGAGAAGAAAAAGAGGACACAGCGGGGTTATGGGATGTGCTAGGAGCAACATAACCAGTTTTGTTCCATCAGTTTACCAAATGAAACTCAGCCCACAATCTATGTATATCCACACTGCGCCCCTGACTGATCCAAGCTCTGAGTTTTAACTAACACAGCCAACTGGGAAGTGCTGCCATTAAAGTGCATGAGGAGCATTTCTGCTGAAAAAAGGACAGGACAGCTACTGAGCTGGGAGAAAGATGGAGGACAGAACATGGAGATGTGGAGGAGATAGTGCAGACAGGTAGAGAGAAAGACACTCTTTAGATGTGGGACTGATTCAGGCCCAATGTTCAGCATGCTTTACTTGGTCATATTCCACCACTGTACACACACAGGTTAGACTTGAAATGTACTTATATTGGTACAGCTCTACATACTCAAGTGCTTTTGCAGCCCAGGGCTCGATGATCCAAATTCCAGAAACACAAGAATTCACCAAGACTGGCTCTGCATAGCATCAACTCTCACTGATGAGAGAAAGCTTTGCCCCAGCTATTGCAGTACTACAGCAACTGAAGTGGCTCTGGGGTCTGAGGCACTAACCCTTGCAGTTGCACACCTTCCCAAATACTGCCTGTAGATAATGGGCATTGCCTTGATTATAGCAGGATTATCTCTGTCTCAAGTGAGATGGATTTCTATAGGATAACAAGGCCTAAGGATAAAATGGCTTACAGTTTTATGCTAGAAGATCTCACAACTTGAAATAATTTCAAAAACAAAAGTATATAAAACTGTACCTTGGATGACTTTTTAAAAATGCAAGTTATTCAAAGCAGAGAACAATATATTATAAACTACCATATTAAAACCTTACTTCAGCAAAATGTTCAAAGCATGCACATCTTTCATCTCTTTAAAAAACAAATTAGTTGTTCTAAAATTCTTTATATAGCTTACCTTAGACAAGGTGCCATTTCTCCAGTTATTTGAGGTACAGGATCTCCAAGCAAAGTTTTTACAGTCATGCATACTGATTCACCCAATGACTTCAAGTGGTATCCACCCTAAAAAGTACTTTGTGTCAACTAAGGGACAAGTATTTTAACATTTCTCTGAATTTCAGAAAGGTAGAAAATAAACTATCATTTTGAAATGTATCTGTATTTACAGAAACAGAAGATGATATGCAAGTGTATCTAAGTCAATGGTTTTTCAATATGAAAACAGTAACTTAGTGGCCACCTGCTGGCATCGCATGATTGAACTCACTTCATCATAGTTCAAGCAACTTCAGAAATCAGTCATTACTTTGCCATAAAAAACACACGCCTTCTCCATTCCCATCTACAGCACACCATCTTCCACAGTCCTTGTGGAAGATTCCTTAGAAGGCAAATGCTATCACTGTCCTCTAAAATGGCTGTTCAAGAGAAATCTCCCACAGCCTAAATACAACTAAATGTACATACTAAGTACATTTTAATGAATTTGGGACTGTCAAGAGCAGTAGACTAATCACTGTTCAGAAAAACTGAACAGATTTGTGGAAGGTATGTTTTTTTGAATGATGAGCATATGGCTCCTTTGTTTCAAAATTCTATCGTGTAAGAGCTTGTCAAATCTTAGCCATTTTTGCATTCCTGGTACTCAAAAGAAAGACAAAAATAAATTATTTTGTTAAGAGGTTTTGCTTCCTAGTTTCTAGTTTGCCCTAAATGGCTTTAATAAAAAGACCTTTCCCCTGGGAGTACATTTCAAAAGTCTTTACCTCTAGGATGACGCACAGCTTTCCATTAGCTAACTGCATCAGGAAATGGGTAAGGTGGGCAAAAACCTCAGGAGTGGCATTCATCTGACCCTAAACCAAAGAAAAAATATTAAGAGATGACATCTTGATTCAAAAGCACTGGTAAAAAACCCAAACAAACAATCTGAAGTACCCAAGTCTGAGATGGAATAGCAGAACGCCTGCCTTTCATTATATCAAACAGAATGCTGAGCCAACTGCATTTAAGGAAGGTGAAAAAACCCAACACAGTAATTACACTTACGGAATAATCTGTCTTTACATGTCTTGTTGTAATGTTTAATGAATTTGGGTCAGCTTAAAGATTCAAGCATGTTTTTTTACCTTGATTAAAGTGAATTTCACTTAGCAATCACAGGACATTAAAACAGTAGGAATATTTCCCTAGTATATTAATGACTGACAACACAAAGACCTCAGGTTACTTACTTCAGGGTCACCAATTCCAGAATCGTATCCAGAGGAGACAATAACCAGTTCAGGATCAAACTGTTATAAAAGAGAGACAGTTTCAGCACATCTTTATGTCCTATTTTCAATTTTGCACAGGATTTCAGCAGTAATATCAATTTGAATGTGAAAACAAGTAGGGATTCTCCTTGAATACATTACCCTTTCATGCTATTTTTGTATCTGCTGGAGAAGTTGCAGATGATTGTGTTGAATATTTAAAAGCTAAAATTCCATAAATACTATTCAGTTGATCAGAGCAAGATCATACCAGCGGAATAAATGTATTAACTGTGCTACTGGCAATTACTGCATTTCTGTAAAATATTCAATGGTACCTGCTTTAGAAACACTTAGGAAGTGCACTTTGGCAGTTAAAAATTACCTCAAAAGCCATCGGAAGCAACACATGGAAAAATGCAGCAAGATAATCTGAATTTCCCATTCCAACCTGAAAAATATGAGAAACACAGGGCATGTTTTCCAGCTGGAATGATAAATTTTCTAAGGTTCTTCAAGACTTCAGGGAAAGATAGGAGACGTGAAAGATGAGGGAACCTTATGAAGTACAATAAAAAATCCTCTATTTTATTAAAGTGCATAAATATCCACCATTTTTAATCTTAATGAGCTTCAGCTGTCTGCTAAACAAGGATGGATGTAACCATATCCTGAATCACTTTTTCATTTGATAGCTAGGCAAGATATTCAAGTAAAAATGAGTGTGTAAATTATTTTCTCCCTTTTATTTTTCAAACATTATCATATTCTGAGCCGTATTTTTCCAGCAGACCTTCCCTTGACAGGAAGGATATACACTGTGTAAGACATTTGCCAAGCAAGTGAAGCAGTGCACATACTCACAAAGTGTTACATAAAGGATGAGATACAAAACTCTTCCACTTGCTTTGTTGTGCTGTAAACAATATTTACCTTATTCCAAGGCAAATTTACATTAAAACCTTTTCCTTTTCCCAGACCCACAGCATCATAATCAGATTCTTTGAGTGATGGCCAGAATTCCTGATGTTCATAGCGATGCCAAGAAAAGTACAAAACACTGAAAATAAAAAAAATAAAAATCCAATCTGACAAAAAGATTGTGGAAATTATTTTATATCCTGAACCTGGTGACTGCATTGTCTGAAAGCAAGAAAATCCTATCCCTTCTCCTCAGTTCTGTCAAAGGATTTAGACTGAAAATTGGTACAGTAGGTCCTATGCTAAGATTAGCCTAAAAATTAACAAGCTAAAAATGTCTTGTAAGCATGCACTCTACACAGATCAAATACAAGGAATTTTCAGAACAGCAGGCTAGAACCTGTTTCTAGTACCTACTTATGTTGTTCTTCCAAAAATAAAAAAAAGTTAATATATTTTATCCAACTACTACTTGAAGACTTGAACTGAGAGATTCATGAACAGAGAATAGATGTACGACCTGAGTGGTGGCAAACCAAGGTAATCACATTGCTTATTTTGTTTATTATTCTTTAAAATAGAACAGATTTGTATTTTATTTTGGTTTAGGTATTTCCTTCTATTTTGTAACAAATGAAAAACAGAGAGACTAAAATAGGAAGGAGAATGTCTTGCACGATTCTAGTTTTAGAAGTTTAAGAAATCTTATTCTCTAGAAAGGCAAGCAATCTTTAAACAGCTGACATTAAAGAAGAAAAAAAATCCTTCAAACCTTGGATCTTCTTCAAATATATATTGAGTTCCTTGCCCATGGTGCACATCCCAGTCAACAATTAGGATTCTGTACAGATCAGTAAAAGAAAACATTCAGCGGAAGCGCCACAGCATGTTAATCTACAGAAGGTAAAAATGAAAAATGTTCTTCTGAACCAAAAGGAACATGACACCCAGAAAGCTCTAGGCATTAATCTAAACTAGTACAATGACAAACTGTTGTTTACACATGAAAAGCTTCTCTAGAGTCAACCGTGCACTTACCTCTGCAAACCATATTTCAGTTTTGCATATTCTGCTGCAATAGCAACGTTGTTGAACAAACAGAACCCGTTAGCTGCATTTCTCTGGCTGTGGTGACCTGGAGGTCTGAACCAAAATTTTATAAATTATTCACAACAGAAGAAATTTCTCTAAGTGAAAACTTCCTCATGTATTTTCCTACCTGACTAACGCCATTCCATTGCGCACTTTTCCTGCCATCACAGCGTCCACCAGCTGCAAAGTTGCTCCTACTGCCAGTCTGGCACAGCGGTAAGTGCTCTGAGAAAGAGAAACATCAGCTTAAACAAGGCACCCGTGAATGCTTTAGCATCCCAACAGCAAACTGTCCTGACATAATTCTACCCCACTGAAGCTGTACAAAGATAGCTGAAACAGAACTTGACAACACAGCTTCCAATGTGCTTCCCCTGTCATTACAGTGGTCACCATAATCTTTACAAGAACGTTCTCTGTGGAGCAGTCAAAAATGTGAGATGGATGCACTGAGTGGAATAACATGGCATCTTTGAAAATAAGCAAACATAACAGAAAAATTCATCTCCATTTCATGGCACAACATGTAAGAGCAATTGTTACCAAAATGTGATTTGCGGGTCACTAATGGTCTACAGTGACATTAAGTGACAAAAACAGAGCTAAAATTTGAGTAGTGCATTATACTGGTGTGATACAATTACAAAATAGATAACAGGACACTTGACAAATTTAAATTCCAGCATTACACTAAACTAGAAACAGAAAATTACAATAATATAAATAAATGTGAGAGTACATCAGTAGCAAAAAAAAAAAAGTATTTTTAATCTTTCCCTTCCTAGAAAAATGCCACTCAGGGGCAGCATAAGTAAATGTGAGATTACATCAGTAGCAAAAAAAAAGTATTTTTAATTTTTCCCTTCCTAGAAAAATGCCACTCAGGGGCAGTAACACAAATAGTTGTAACTCCCTATAGAGGAAGCAGTTTAACTTACACACCGGATGAAAGAAAAAAGCATCATAATTTTCAGAGACCCTTTTCAACTCCTCCTCATTCATTGTCTGAGTGCTTTTTGCCACTTCCAAGTGCTCCAAACTGCAGGGGAAAGAGATTAACACAACATTTAAGTACGCAACTGTAAATATTTTTTAGAAGTTTACTTGCATTCCTACGTATAAATCAGCATTCATTGCTTAAATCCCCACAGAGTGACAATGTAGACTTAGTGGAACAGCAGATTCATAATTCAGCACCTATACCGTACTCCACATTGTGACACATTTTCCATTGAAATTAACGGAAGCCATTGCATTTTGGAACAGTCTTTTCAAATGGATGAAAATATAATCTGGAGGTATGAGATCTGCTGTTCCACTGAATTAATCTGAATGAAAGTTAAATTTCAGACCTGTGAACCAACAGGATCTCCTCCTCACTTCCTTCTCTGGCAGGCACACGGACACACCTTTCCACAAGATGGTAACTTCTAAGCTGCTCATAGGAGGATGAAAGTCTTTCTGGCACTTCAATATCACAAATAGGACTAAAAATAAAAATAATTATATTACTGTAATACTGTACCAGCACAGGTAACTAACACACTTCATAAAGCTTAGCTTTTAACTCCCCATTTTAAGAAAATTCATTTCCCTCAAAGAGAGATACATGAGAGTAAAAATGGAAAAAAAAATCTTAAAGTATTTTCTGTTTCAGAACTAAGTCAGAAATTGATTATAAAATATGTAAGCAAAAACAAATCTTAAAAAAACCCCAAACAAACAATTCAATAGCATCATTTTTTGTTTCTTCTCTCAAGGTAAAAAGTTGCTATGGTTGACTACAGACACAGGAATGCTGCAATTAAAAGCTGTAGGTTACAATGAAGGTGAACAGAGGAGAAAGCAGATGTGGCAGAGAAGACAACAATGGATTGTTACTCTGAGCACTGCAAAGGAACTCCCCTAATTTATGCAAATTTAAGTAATATACAAATTTCTAACTGAATGTTATTGACATGTTTCAGCTGAGTGAGTATATCTGCATACTTTTCCAAGGTCAATGATACTTTAATTTTATAAATAATTTAATTAGCTTATAACACATTATTTAGGGGGCTACTCAGATGCCTCATCCTAACAACTCTTGTTAAGGCCTCCCAGACTGGATGCCTGCAGCTTCTCAAATCCAGTTTCAGACAATCATTACAGTATCTAGATACAAATTGTGAATAAAATATTTTTTTCCTCTTAGAGAAGACTCTTTTTATTCATAAATGACAGGAAGTACCACCAGATATTAATACCACCACTATGACATTTACAAAACATGCATTTATTTGGTACTGCTCTCACGAGTCCTAATAAGAATTTATTAACAAAAACAACAGCAGTGACTTACTCACTCCAAAGCAGTTTGTGAGTGGTCATCTCCTCATCATAAACCAGCGCTGTTCCTGAAGCCATCGCTACAACGGAGCAGAACAAAAACACCAAGACACATATTTCACAGCAGAAGTAAACTTAAAGTTTACTTCAAGTAAGTTTACAGTTACTATTACACTAGATAGTGAGACTATAAGTACAGAGCATATCTGCTTGGATGACAGCTTTGTACTTTAGACTTTGTACTTACAGAACGAAATCAAGGAAAATATGAAGGACTCAGGTTCTGACAAAACTGCACCCACCGAAAGTGGGTGCGGGCAGGCAGGATCCACAATGGATCCTGGGGCTCCAGAGCTGGGCGCTGGCATTCCTGGTACACCCAGCTGCCCGAACCCCGTGCAAGCAGCGGAGGCTCCGAGGCCAGCCCGCCTCCTCCCTCCATGGCACACAGACTCACCTGTGAGGGGAGGCCCAGCACCCGCGGGGGAGAACTTGCGCTACAAAGCCACAAAGTAGGAACAACAGGATTTCATACACCACGCGCGCAACAGCGACAGGGATCTGTCTGCTTTAGAACTCCATCGGTCGTTGAAACCCCAGAGAGACGCTGAAGAGAGATAAAGAAGCCGACGGGCAGAGAGCGGATGCGAGCGCACCGCCGGCCGCGGGGCCGCGTACCCTGGGCCCCGGGCGCGCTCCGCCGCTCGCTTCCCGCGCAGCCCGGCAGCCCCTCACGGAACCAGCGCGGCCGAGGCCTTCCGAGGGGAGGCCGGGGAGGCCGGGGAGGCGGTGTGTCCCGGGCCCGGCTGTGGGCGTGCCGAGCGCAGCCCCGCCCCGGCGTGAGGCGCGGTTCGAGTCGCGCTGCGGAGCTCCGCGGCCGCGCTGTGCCCGTGCTGCGGAGCCGGGCCGTGCCCCGGGAGCGCAACCGCTGGAGGGGTTTTAGTGTGGAACTGACCCAAGAGCGAAACAACGCCCAGCCCCGGGCTGTGTGGCATCCTCTGACATAATGAAAATACAGTAAGAGCCTGGACTGGAGGGGAGACCCCTCCATTCCCTCGGAGTGACGTGTCCGGGCGCTGGTGCCTCTCCTGCCCGGCCGCGGCGGCCGGCACGTGTGTGCGCACAGCTTCTCCGATTATTGACTCTTTTTTCCTTCGGTTTCTACTAGTTTTCCCAGTTCATGGTAGAAAGTTATGTAACAGGTGTCATCGCATTCAATAGCCTGATACAAACCTGCACTTTTGGGGAGTGTATCCAAAACCCAGATCATTACAGGTGCAAGTTTTAGAGATCTACTGCCCATAAACCTTCCCCGTATTGGTTTCAAGAAAGTATAGTAATAGACACTGTATTATTGAAATAGTTTCTAATTTATGTATTACCACCTGTTACTGTGTTTATTATGCACATGTATAAAACTAAAATTGAGTCAAGTTCTGTCCATCTTCACGTAGTCTTTAATATCAGTGTATTACACTGACCATGAGGATGCTAATCATGTGCCTACTGTAATTTTTTTATTATTTTTAATATTTTGACTCCATTAGTTCCCTGCAGATCACTTGGAGAATGGGTAAATTTTATAAATTAACTTTTGTAATGTGTTTGAAAATGAAAAGGGACTTTTCAGTGGCAGGGATCTGATTTATGACACCCAGTGACCAAATCTTCTTGCGACTGGGGCCAAACATACCGTGTTAATTATTCTTCTCTTTATTCCACTCTGAGTCCTGTGACAGCAACCAGCAGAGGGCTGCCTCCTTTCAAAATACTCCAACGGGAGACAATGAGGCGGATTCATGAAACAGTAGGCAAGGGAAAGTTTAGGTAATTGGAGAAAATGGTAGAGCAAGTGGTGTAGACAAATACATTGAAAGCAGTTGCGTTTGAAACTGCTTTATGCTGGGTTTTGCACATATTACAATTTTTAAAAAAAAATCATAGCTCAAATGAACATTTATCCATAACTGTCCAAGTTCAAACAGGACGAGAGTAGCTGTAACACTACCAAAAGGAAGCCTGATAACAATGTGGTTTGAGTTCAACTTACAATACCATTTAAAAGGAAATGAAAGCTTTATATTCAACTTATAATACATTCCTATTTACAAGATAGGTTTGGCATGTGAAATATAATAATCTTTTTACAAATAATATGATAAATATTTACAAGCATTTATGGTGCCTCCACTTCTGAGTGGCGAAAGTCAGCTGGGAGTCCTTCCTCTGCCAGCGATAAACCTGTTTTACTAAAAGGATGCCCTCTTCAATGTTCCCCACAAGGAGATACACCATGGGACGGTGGGTTGGAGTCATCCTCTCTACACATTTTTCATTAATTAGCAGCCACTGTTGTATCATGCTCTGAGTTTCGTAGGGCAACAGTGAGCTCTGGGTAATGAATTCCACCTGGCATTCAATGTTATACTCTTGGTCCTCAAATGCTGCTCTCTTCTTGGACAGCTTTACTTTCACTGCTAAGAAAACAGGAAAAGGAAATGCAAGTCAGACCATTTCCCAAATGCAATTAAAAACAGTACCAGTGAAAACAGGCAAATTCCTAAAAAAAATGATCATAATTTATGTTGACAGAGTATGGTGAGGCCTTTTCCTGCTGAAGTTTAAAGCATTTTGAAAAATAAATTTTATGTAGTAAAGGGTTGGTTTTTTTCATTGAATTAGGTGACTAGGAGAAAATATTTTCACAAGGGTAAGTAATTTATTTTTACCATCACCATGTTATGCCAGACTTCAAGTAATTGCATATTGTAAGCTGTTGATCTTATTCTTGTATGACAAAACTGCCCAGCAACTGCCCAAGCAATTTTCCTGACACTTACCTTGTGGAATCTCTAGGCAAAAATGGCTTGCTGATACCACCCTTTTAGATATTCTCTTTTCATTATAGGCATCTACCTACCCCATTTGACTCCATCAACATGACATTTGTCTGTGCCATCTTGATCTAATGCCAGCCAAAGTTGCTGAAAGTCTTTGCATTGCCATATTTTTAGCATGACATTTGTCTGTATTTCTTGATCTAATGCCAGCCAAAGTTGCTGAAAGTCTTTGCATTGCCATCATAGGCTTTTCAGGAAGTCTCTAGGGCAAACTCTACTCATCACTCCAACAAGACAACAGGAGATAAGAATTCCTTCTACTGATATGATTTTCTGAGTCTCCTTCTCACTAAGTTAGGTATCACAAAGAAACTCATTCACAAAAGTAGCAAAGATATACCATACACTGGTAAAACATTAAAGCTTTACTTTCTGCTTAAATGCTAATAAAAGGCAAACTTGCTTATTTGGCTGCATTTGACATAATTATTTTCCATAAAGCAAGTTGTAGCCAACTAGACCAGAACAGCTATTTAGTTGGAAACCAGCTCATTGATAAATCTTTCTTGCACAATAAATCCTCCTTATATTTAGATTAGAAAGAACTTATTCTGAAAATCAACCTAAAGCTAAATTAGCAGCCAAACTCTTAATCCTTTGAAATCCCTGCAGAAACTGTCAGTAATTGTAATCCTACTTTTAAAGCATTTAGAAGAAGAGTTGTTAGTCTCTTTAACATGAGGTACATCAGTAAGGACTTACCAAAGTTACTGTCACAGAAAACTTCAAGAACTCTTTTGTGTGTAGAGAATTCCTCCACTGCTGGGCAAGTCTGACAGGTAGGCTTTGGTAGGACTGATAAGAAATTACAAAGTCTCATTGTTATCTTTTAGAAGAATTAGTTTTAGTTTTCTGCTGCCAAAGCTGAGAACCCACTGTTTAACCACAGAAATGACAGGCAAGGTACACATCAAATACAGGGCCAGTGGTAATAGGTAAAAAGTCAACACATTTCTCTGAAAACAAGGCTAGAGATGAAAAGGAGTTTCATTTGCCATGTCCATTCAGCCCTTGTTCTGACTGACAAGATCAATTATCAGCAACAAATAAGGTAACAAATACAGCACAATTTTTAACACAACTACAGTGGGTGGTAAGGGGTCAGGTGGCTGATTCTGTCAGTCCCTCTGGGTTCAGCTGCACTAAGCCTGTGAATATATATGAGTTTGGGTGTGCTAGCAGCAACTTCATCTTACTCTTTTCCATAGAGTTATTAAATGTGAGTGCATTTGAAGATTGGAACATTAATGCCAAGATAACTCATGCTTCTTTAAGGAAAATCAAATAAAATCATCCCAATTTTCCTAAGCTGATCTGAGAACCAGTTTGTCGCACACATAAATGCTTCTGTGCTGAGGGCTATTGATAAGCCTATAGAGAGAGCTCAGAACAATTCCGACACGGTGTGCTGCTGTGTATGACACTGCCCACAGCCCTGCAGGGTGATGATTGCCTTCCTCCACCGCACAGCACAGCCTCTGCACGGCTGACTTCGGCACTGGAGCTCTGCTGCAGCTGGCACTGCCAGCGCTGCCGCTCTGCCACCCACCCGCATGAACAGCGTGGGGCAGGAAAGCTGCACTGGACCGCACTGACAAAACCACAGCGTGTCTGGGAACAGCAGGTTCCCAGGAACGCAGGGCACGGCCACCCTCCCTCCCCTCCGCATCCCGGAGCTACCTTTGTTCAGGTGTTTATAGTCCCTGGTAAGAGGTGCCAGGCACGTGTCCTCGTCGCCAGGGAATCGATCGCAGTCCAGGCTGGGCGGCCAGGGCTGCCCGTGGCACAGGAGCGCGGGGGCGCAGCTGTCACGGACAGCAGCGCACATGCTCCTGCAGGGATGGATGAACCTGTGCGGGGGAACGCCAGGCTGTCAGTTAGCTCAGTGGTAACAGAAACTACTGCAACAGCGATTCCTGGGCAAAGCACAGCATCCTTGCTGACATTTAACATCAATAATAATAATAATAATAATAATAATAATAATAATAATAATAATAATAATAATAATAATGTAATTCCAGAAGCAGCAGCTATGCAAATTATGCAAGCGGTCTGTGTAGGGACTGAACTTACAATATTTAGTTATGATTTTAAAAACACATTTATGGCAACCTGAGGAAAGCTTCAGTATGAGCCTGATTCTATTCACTGTAGGTGCTTCAACCCTAAATGAATAAGAATAAAGTTCAGCTGTAACAAAATAAAACATATCCTTTGACAATACCATTCATATTCCCAAGGCAAACTAAAATTGAAGTGGAACAAGTTTTCAGTACTTTTTTTTTCCTGATGAATACAAAAAAGCGAACAGAATTACTTCAGAAAAAGTGGAGATCACCTTTAGATGACGATAAACATTCAATTGATTTCAGTCCTGTTCTGGCAAATAAAGGCTGGAGTTTTGTACTGTGCTGTGATACTTACGTATCTAAGCAGATGGGTGCAAACACGGAGCACAGGAACGTCCTCACGTGAGGGTGACAGTCTGTGTGTACAAGGTGCTGCCACGTGCTGGATTTTAGGATAACCTCTGCCATGCTTGTGTGTCCCATCAGGTTGGGAAGTCTCATTTCAGAGTATCCAATCTTGTGGCACATGCCCATCTCCTTGGGTATGACTATGCATCTTGTGGATAATCCAATGTCCAAGGCTGTTGCCACTCTTAGGAAACCATTCACGGCCAAAACAAGTATTTTTGCAGTCAATAACATCTTCCAGTGACTCCTGGGCTGCTGAATGGGGAGCTGTCAAACCACTCAAGTGCAGAGGCATGCTGAAAACCTTGTGGCTTATATATCCCAAGAGCTTGATGAACTGTTGGTTATCAACTGCTTATCAAATCACTCGAGACAAGACCAGGTCTTATTGCCTAATCAAGGGATTGTTGTGACAGCCAGGGAGGTGGAGAAAAAGTATAGATGTATTTTCCCCAAGGACACTGCTTTGGAAGAGCCTTTCTCGCGTCCCACGGTGTCAGTGGGGGCAGCATGCTATGTAGCATATTAAACTTTTGACACCTGGAAGGTTCACTCTGCTTTCAAAAACAAATTAAGAGGTCCCCCAGAAAAAGGGTTGGGCAGACATGCTGTCTCCTGGGGCTTCTGTGTCTCCTTTGTTTTCAGACACTGCTGACATGACAGAAAAAACCAGCCCAGATTGACTTATCAAGTGAAAATGTTTTGCTTGTGCTAATGGCCCATGTCTCTTCCACAGTTTTACAATGTAGAAGAGGCACTTTCTTTTGTCAAGCACTGTAAAAGAGAAAGACGTCTGCTATTAACCGCGTATTTTGACTGGAAATTTGGATTGCTATTCTGTGACATGCTAAAGGCCTCAACTTCTATTAATTTTAATAGATGCCTGAAAATACAGAATTTAATTTGTAGCACTGTAGTGACTATCAGTATTTATTCAGGAAAAAAGCAGTTGCACATTTTTCTTATTTTGAATGAAGCTGTCTACATTTTAAAAATGCTCAAATAATGTAGCATTTCAACTATTTATTAATAGATTATAATTATATTAAAGTGTATGAAAGCAGATTATACCAGATGTGTACTTTTTCTGTTCATAGCACAAAACAATGGTGTTATCACAGTTAGTACAGCTCTTTGCTATAGAGAAGTTGGGAACTAATTAAGATAAAAAAGGATCTGATAATGCATAGGTTACCTATTATGAATAGAAAAATCAGATTATGAATTTTAAAAGCTGAAGATCTAAACAAAGCATTTTGTGGAGTTTTTTTATTTTATGAAAATACTTTTTTTTCCAGTTAATTATGGGTGTTAATTTTTATTTCCACACCTGCTTGCATGATTTATTAGCAGAAATGTTTAGCTATTCATAAGTTGTAGTTGGATCTACTGTAAAATATCTGTCTTGGATATTAGACTAAAATAAGTATGTTCATAATGGTGTATCACCTAGTATTACTGATGCTTGATTGAAATGCATTTTTTCAGAAACTATACCTTTTTGTGCTTATACTGAGATGTAGCACCCTTAGACAATGCATCACATAAAATTTACGTGTTTATACTTAAAGATTAGGTTACTAATCTTTGCATCTTTGAAATCAAAGACAACACCCTACTGATTCCTACTTAGCTGCCTTCTTTACTCTGAGCTACTAGT
Organism: Passer montanus; assembly: GCF_014805655.1. Taxonomy (NCBI): domain Eukaryota; kingdom Metazoa; phylum Chordata; class Aves; order Passeriformes; family Passeridae; genus Passer; species Passer montanus. The sequence continues at coordinate 4,592,064 of NW_024371037.1, forward strand.
AAAATTATAGTATCTGTTTAAATAAGTAGAAAAAAATGACAGCATACAAGGTCCCAGGAACTAAAAATTTTTTAAAAACAACTCTCAGTTTTTATTCTCATGCTTTGTTGCCAGAATGGTGGGTTTTTTTTCCCAGCAAATGTGGCTCTGCTGTATCCCTCACCTCACCTCAAAGCACAGGAGCTGAATACCTAACCTGACTTAGGCCTGATGATAGCTTCTCTTTGACAGGTGCTCCATGTATTTCTCAGGAAGTTAGACCTGCAGTAAAAGTCCCATCCTTGCTACATCTATGCAGGTATGTGTGCAGGGCACACTTTCACACAGCTCCTCTTGTTACCAATTTGCAGTGAAACGACTTCACAAAGATGCTTAACCCAAGGAGAGGCAGGTCCAGGCTGGGCCAACTGCACAGCCCTTCATCTTGTAATTTTATGAAATTAATCAAATTCCTCTCTGTCTCCAATGACATTCTTCTGTAATACTTCTCTCATCTCATTGCTATCTGAAAGTAGGTGGCAAGATCTCTGGTAACAAAGCTTTTCTGTTGCCTTGCACGTGGAGGATGGTATTACCTGCAGATTGGGAAATGGTATAAAACATAGAGTAAGGAGGAATATTTGGTCTCTCAATTATTTAGATGTTTTTCTCAGTGACTGTCACAACCTACAGGAAAACCTGATTCATCTTAAAACCTGACCCAGCGTTGTTGCTCCAGCTAACGGGATTGCTGGGTCTCTAGCTGTGCCCTTGGTGCTGCCCTGCAGGAGGAGGAGCTGTGCCCTTCCTGGAGCCTTACACCAGCCCAGGCCTCAGCTGTGCTGGGCTGAGCTCTGGCTGTACCCAAAACCTTGGGGGCTGATTTGAGAGGTCCCCTGAACCGTGACTGATGGACGGAACAGAAGCAAGCATAGTTTGCTTGCACAGCATAGCACTTCTCATGTGTGAGACAAAGATCAACTAATATACCTGTCCTGGCAAACTTATTCTCCATGGGAACTGTCTTAGAAATAAATAATTGTGTATCTCTGAGTCAGTTTCCTGCCAGGCTTCCCAGGGAGGAGGTCATTTATGAGCCACTGTGGAGCTGTGCATTAAAGTATCTTTTAGCCTCTTAGAGGCATCCAACTATCTTTTAATGCTTTGCTTTTGGAGATCTGACTTTTGGTAGACTCAAGGGCTGAAGAATTGTCACCAGTTGCAAGAGAAAAATATGCCTAAATGCTTTTGCTGTACTGGGTCCAAGGGTGGTTCTGAGTGAGATCAATATCCATAAGTCAGTAATTTTTGATAGCCATCTTCTGTCAGGAAAGGGAATCATTTATGGGAGCTGCTGATTGTCTTCTGGAAGTGACTTGGTTCAAGTGGGTCAAATTTCTTACCCTGTGCTATTTTCAGTGTCATAATTTATTAAGGAATTCACCAATTTGACATCCTTTTCACTCCCGGGTCACTTTTAAGTAAGGGACAGTGCTTCGGTTCAGACTCAATTATTTTGATGTTCTTCATGAGCTGATGTTACCTTTGAACTTTGTTTGACAGGAAGCCTTTGTAATTTTAATTTTGGCAGGAGTCTTGCAGAACAGTTATTAAAAGTGAGCATGCAGATTAGGTTGCCATTGGCTGGAGAGTGCTACGGGTCAGCAGATGTTGCAGAAGCATAACCTGCAGCACCCATGTTGCTGTGCCATAAATTCTCCTCTTTTTTTGCAAACACTCAGCTGCTCGTCTCACAGTGGGGAAAAAACACCAAGCAAATATACACACATATTGATTTTGTGAACACAGTAAACTGTTTCACGGTTGGCACACTATCTAAACCTTCAGACTGCACAAAAACTGGTGGCTCAGTATTTCTGTTTGTCGTGATATATGTCTGTAGAGGGTGTTTGAACAAAGACTAACTAAAGTGAAAAAAAAAGATTATCATGGCAATTGCAGTGCCTGCATACAGTTAGAGATCTCAAAATCTGGAGTCCAGCTACTGCTCTTTGAGACTTCTGAGGAAAGCCGTGTGGTGGTTCCCTTAGCCACAGGCTGAATTTATTGTTCCTGGATATGAGCAAGGGACACCTGCTGATGGACCGTGATAAGAGGAACAGTGGCTGGAGGCTCCCTCCCTGTCCACCTCCGAGTCCTCTCCTTTGACTGTCACCAGGGAGACAGACAGAGATTAACCAGGAGCCACCCATCAGAGCCCAGTAAGAAACAGGATTGAAATTTTCTTCAAAGAAAGCAGGGGGTTGAGAGCAAATTTGCAGATGTAGGGATTTTTGGTTTTAATCTAAACATTTGTTGCAATATTTGGCTGGAGTCATTTTTAACTGGAGTCAGTTGCAGAGATGCAAGGCTCCCAGACAAAGATCAAAGCTTGTAACCATGCAAGAAGGCAGGGGAGAGGTGGTCCTTGTTCTGATGAAAGCTTTGCTGAACTAACATCTTTAGTCTGCAGTGCAGGATTTACTTAATAACATTTCCTTTGCTTTATTAAAAAAATAATTAGGCCACATGTGGTATCTGTAACACAGCAGACACAGAGTAATAGATGCCTTTGAATGCCTTTGAAAAGGCCTCATTAATTTATTTGTCACTAATGGCTTTAGCATTGGTTCAATTTTTAAAGGACAGAAATACTGTATTTCCTTATAAATCTGCAATGGAAATTGCTACAGGCTCAGTGCTTTGGCATGCTCAGCACTGCCCTTTCTACTGTCAGCTGATTAACTGAGAGGAAAGTTTATTTTAATAGTGAAAGAGAAATTCGATGCTTTGGGTGACTCAAACTTAGTTTCTGACTCTGCTGCATTTCTTCTGAAAGCTTTAACCCTGCTGCACTGTCCTGCTGCACACACAGATTGTCCTGGTCAACAATGATGTGGGGATACTGGAGTAAAACATGTTCAAATATGAAGTGCTTAGATGATACAAGAGTGGGGAGAGGGCATGTAAATACCCACACAGATCCCAGGAGTATCACTCAAAGCACAAGGGTGGTGAGTACTATACAAAAACGGGGTAAGTAGCATTTTCTAAGTGGGGCAAGTCAGTCAGGGCCAAAAAAAGGACACAGTAAGATGAGGGGACTTGCTAAGCAGCTAGGAGCTTTGACATCACAATGTTCATTGAGCCATTCAGCTTCTGGAGGTCCTGCCCAGCAATATTTTGTCAATGCAGAGCGGGACAATTTGTGTAAAGTGATTTTAGAGGAAGAACTGAAATCCAGTACTGACTTACTAGTGGCACACCCACAAAATTGCATTTAGGCCATGTCAGGTGTGCAGCAGATCAGGGCCTTGTGGTGAACACATTGGTTAAATGCTGTGTGAAGCTGTTTGCTTTCAAGGTGGCTGAAAATAGGCAAGAAATGCTGGCACAGTTGTTAAGAAAGTGGATTTTTGTTTTTCAGCTATAAAAACCATGGCAATAATATTGGTTTTGCTCCAGGCATGGGTAAATTCCAAATAATGGCTTTCAGGTGGGAGCAAAATACAGCCTGTCTGAATTGAGGGTTTTACACTATTGATCATGTACCAGATGAGCACCTTCCATAAACAGCCAGTAGTAATAGGCATTCTTCTCTGTTGTCCCCAGGTAAAAAAAAAAAAAAAAAATTAAATGTCTTAGGGTATTTTTATTCCTTGGTTGGAATTGGTTTGCTGCTATGGCCAATATCTTTCTTTTTAGTCTTGAGTCAGTTTTACTGGATTTCAATTTTGTTTTGCTCAATCTCATTTTGTGAAAGAAGGACTATTTGACAAATGGAGTATCATGTATTTCAGGCACAATTTCTGACACAGAAAAGCTCCTATTTTCTTTTAGACTTAAGCAGCTTTTGCAGTCTTTTGGCAAATGGGCTGATGCTGGTTTTCCCTCTATCAAATTTCTATCATAGCTGAGTCCCCTGTCATGTACTGTCTGTCACAAACAGCTCCAAATGAAATAAAAAGTGAAGTTAAACACAGAGCTCACTGAATTGTTTCTAAACCTCTGTGAACACAAGGGAATACAAGTAAGACTCGAACTCTTTCACAGGGAAACAGGGCAACAGCTGTTGGGCTACAAGTAAACATTACATACCAACTATTTGTAGTCCATTGAGAAAGTAAACATCGTCACCTTGTCTATTCCCCCTCCCCGATTCCTTCTTTGTCTGCGGTCTGTAGCCAACTAGTGATCATCAAGATAAGACAAAAACACATTAAGTCTTGAAAATCGTGTCTGGCTTCTAGCAGCCACTGGAGATAGCTCTATCAGCTAAACAAGTCAAACCCTGGGAGAGTGCTCTGCTGACTCCAGCACGCCTGGAGCCCATCCCTTTCAAGTCTCTCGGCAGCATTTCGCATTTAACTTCTGTGCATCCCCGCCACCCGCAGGAGATGCTCTTGGCATCTGACGTTTTCACGACACACGGCAGGCCAGGCTTGATGCACTTTAACACCATGGAAGCAGCAGACCTGAAGCCCCTGTATAAAAGGGAAACTTCAGCCTAAATACTTTGTTGAATAAGCAATATTTAGATAATTTCTGTAACGTTTCACAAATACACAGATGTGCTTCAAATACACGAATTAGATACAAATGGCCAAATCTCACCTAAGCAAGATTCCCTTTGGCATCTGCGTAATTTTTTTCTTGAATAATGTGGATTCATTAAATTATTCACACATTCATAAAGTCATTTAGGTAGGAAAAGACCTTTAAGACCACCAAGTCCAGCCATAAACCTCAGAAACCTACAACTGCAAAGTCCCACTACACCACAACCCTAAATGTCACATCTACATGTCTTTTGAATACTCCCAGGGAACATGACTCAACCCCTTCCCTGGGCAGCCTGTTGCAACACTTGATAACTCTTTCCATGAAGACATATTTCCTCATATCCAGTGTAAACCTACTTATAAACCTACTTAATGGTATAATGTAATCTCATTCCAGACACTGAATAAGTATTTAAATCTAAATAATCAAAGCAAACGTTCATGTTGCAAATGTTCTTGGTGAAACCAAAGACTTATCAAGAAATAGTCAAAGTAACACCCTGGACATGAATTTGAGCTTCTGATCATTAGAATCCTGGCAGCGTTTTGTTTTGTTTTTTAACAAATTTCTGTCCAAACCAGGATCCATATTGTTTTTAGGACTGTAGAATGGAATTTTAAAATTTTAAAATTTAAAAAGAAAAAATATTTTCTTCATAAATCCTAGCTTTAGGTTTCTATGTTAGTGTAGTTTTGGAAAGAAATTTATTATTTTGGGCTTTCAAACTAAAAACATTTGCAAACTTTTTAATTCAAGTACAGAGTTGTCTTACTAAACTCTATTGAAAACAAATAGTTGTGTCCTGAACTCTAATATGTATATAGACAATATTCAAAAACTTGGGATTCTGAGAAAACGTATTTTTAACTGTGGCAATTGCAAATTACAGGAATAACTGCTTCACAAATCAGTGTGTCCATTCATAGGGCTTGGTATATAATTTTTACCTGACAGCTATACAAATATTTTATGGGAATATTATTTTCTGTTCTGCACCACGAACTATGTGCTCAAAGGCTAAGGATTACTCACTGACAGTGTGAATAATTTTTTTTCACTCTCCCTGTTTTAGATATTACCTTACCCATACCTTTTGGACAAGGATGACCTCAAAAGGGAGCCTTTGGAAGCCTTTAAGTCACCTTCCTATCCTGACAAAAGACACACTTGCAGCTGCCACTAATCTACCTTTTTTTCCAGTATTCCTCATGTACCAAGGAACTCAAACATTTTTCAAGGTTCAATGAATGAAGTAACTGCCCTTATGTGTTACCTGTTTTCACTACAAATGCTTAGCCAGATCACACCTCTGTGTGAGCAGTGAAGAATTTGAGAGACAGCAGGAGGGCAGCACTGTGGCAGACAACTGGCAGGTCCATGCCAGGCATTAGGTGGATCATCACGGGCAGGTCTAGATTTCAAATGTGATAGGGCTTCACAGACACCACTTTTTCATTTGAAGCTTTATGATTTTCTCTCTGTTATCATGCAGGGATGGTATCTCTGTAAATACTGTTTAAGTCTTTTTTCTGTCTGAGAATACATCTAGAACAGTTTTGTAGAAGTAAGTGGACTCTGCATTTTGTATTCTTATTGAATCTTTTTATATGCACTTTAATGGTGAATGCAGAGTGCTTTCCTGATGCTGGGCCTGAAAAATCTGTAAAACCTGAGCAATTGTTCCTTTAAAGACAATTCATATTGCCACTACCATTCTCACAGCAAGCCTGAGTTTCAGAATCAACCACTCCATCCCCTCCCCTCTGTTTTGTGAGACAGCCTCACTGGTATTTATGAAAGGCTTTAAATTCTCTGCAAAGGGGGAGAATTCAGTTTGAAAGAACCCAAAACCAAAAACCAAACAAACCACAAATCAGTCTTTAAAGAGAAAGCATAGATGCAATATGCCATACAAAAAGACAGGGAAGAAAAAATATCTTCTCTTTCTCTGTGCCTTGGGGCAGATGGCAGACTCCTTCTTTTCCTCTGTGATGGCTTATGCTGCACACGTTGCCTCTGTTGACATCAAAGACATTTGTTTTCTATTACCCTATCTCGAAGAGAAATTCACTGATAAAGGAGTCTCCACCCTAATGATTAAACTCTATTTGGATTTCAATACCTGGGCAGAGCCCCTGAGCCAGCAGGCCAGGATTAGAGGGTTCAGACTTCATCACCCATTTGCTAATCTGGGTGCAGACTGTGGGGCCTGCCTGTGGAATGTTATGTCACTTGGTCTTCACAGCCCTTTACCTTCATTCCAGGGCAAACATTTCCTTCCACTGGAGCTACTGGGAAATGAAATGGGTTGAATCCATCCTAAATAGCTACACAATCAGTGGAGCTGAGTAAATAAGAAAAAATATAGAGCAATCATTTAGAAATAGCTCAAAATCAAACATTACCTAAATCTATGGGTTACTTCTAATTAGTATATGAAGCTCAGGGAGGCACAACCAGAGAAATAATTAAATTGACAGTTAAAGGCTGATGGGTTTTTTGGTCTTAGGATCCATTTTCATTCTCTAAATAGCATGAAGGGTTTCATGCTGATTGCAGTGATCAAAGATTGATATCTGTCTCCACAGGAGGCTCCTTTCATTATGGAAACCACAGAGAAGCAAATAGTTTAGAGGGGAAGGTATTTTGAAATTAGACTGGAGCATCCAGAGAGAAAGGATTTGTGATTGCAGCTCTAGTTTCCCACCATAAAAGGCACATGTTTGCCTGACAGCTTCCTCAGCTTTCTTCCTTTGCTCTTACATCTGTCTGATAAAAGTGATAAAAGCTATTGCCACTCCCCATAAGCCTTGTTACATCTACATCTCTACTACAGCATTACTAATGTTAAATGTATTGGGACAGGAGACCTTTGAATTATTTGGTGAGGGAGAAAAGTACTTTTAGAAATATCCAAAGAAAATGCTATGTGTTTCTCTTCATGCTGAGTAGCATTTTTCTCCCTGATATCCTAGCAAAATGAAACAGAGGTACTGGAGTTACTGACAGACAGGTTTACCTGTCTACCTAAGGAAGGTAAAGACACTTTCCATAATCCATGCCTATACCCTGGAAGGCAATATTCTGCCTGTTTTGCTTATGCTGAGTGCTAGAATACAGCCTATTGATGTCAGTGTCTTATGGCAGACCTTAATGTCAGCAAAACTGACAAAGGTGGCCAGCATACACTGACCACTCTTGCACTCTTTTTGGTGAATTACCTTTCACAACGTTCTATAAAATGTTTGGTTTTGGTCCATGACGCTGAGAAAGCATTCAGTATGGGAGGTACTTTCCCTGACATAGGGTTGGCTCAATAAAGCAACCTCATCCTAATATCTTGGCTTCAGCAAGGGATGCTGCAGATGCATACGCCAATCTTTAAAAGGAACAAACAACTTCTGTCCCTGTGCTTCCTGCAGTCCTTATACAACAATTCTGTCCCAATACGCCAGTGGGAGAAGCCAGCCTGGGTCCATGGCCACACGTGTGAGGACATTCACTTGGCTACTTCTTCCTTTGAGGATTAGCTGTATTTGATTTTCCTGGTTGGAATACTGCTTGAGTAGATAAAACTAACACAGAAGAATGAGGGGAATTAGTGCTTCAAATTCTGCCTACTTCCATGTTTTCATTTTTCTCTTTTCTAAGAGAAAAGGACCATTTGTGGTAGAGGCCCTTCACAAGCAGCCCTACTGTCATGCCCATGTTTACTAAGATCTAACAAGAAGAGAGAGATTTAGTCTTCTTCTTCCTAGCTGATCACAAAGGATGGGTGAACCAGCTGATGATGTCACAAAACCATATCAGAGAAGATTTTATTAACCCTAAAGAGCCTTCAGGCATGCACTGGTATGAATTTGATACATTAAAGCAAGCCAGTGTGTGGGACACAGCAATGCTCTCTGCTTGCTCAGCTCAGCTCTTCAGCCTTCCCTGAGCATTTTCTCATGGGAAGTCAGGCTTACCCCACTGCTAAGATCTGAGGTTACAGCATAAAGGGAATTTCCCTGTACATAAATAATTTACACCTCAAATGACACTAATGACACCAAACACTAGTTAAGGAGAGCAATTCAAAAGCTGGAAGACACATAGCAAGTTCATAACATTAATCATATCAAATCCAGGTGGTCAAAACCACTAATCCAGCCATAAAGCATAAGAGGCCATAAAACCTATTGAGAAACCTAAGGAAACTTAGTTAATGTTCTGTTTTACAGACTTGCAATCGCAATACTGAGTAGAAAAAGTAATTATAGCTATAGTGAGCTGCTCATTAAGAGAATCACACGTGTTTCATTGAGTCGCCAAATATTGACTCATTTTTGTATGGCCATAGTTTCACATCTTTTCTGGAAAATTCAGCAATCTGATTGCAAAGCATTACCAGAGTACTTGAAAGCCACATGGGGAGTCATGCTTGAAGTCTGTAAGGTGACATGTGACCTAGAGTTTATATATGTGCCTGGTGACCTAGCCCTCCCACTCTGCCAGCAACCAGGACTTGATCTCAGTGTTCACAATATTCTCACTGCAGTGGTTTTACTTTTCTGATGAGTCTGATTGTTTATTTACAATATTACTAATGCCTTCCAAAAAAATCTTCCTGCATTGTATTTTTTTTTCTTTAAAGGAAATCTGTCTCTCTTCCAGAAATGTTCTTTCCTAATAATTACCTTTTGCTCTAATGCATCATGTATGAAAGACTTCATTAATGATGTCATGATACACAAATGGAGACTCACAGCAACTTACAGTAGCTTTGCCAACAGCACAGAAATACATATTCATTCCATTTATTATGGAGCACTGCCAACAAATCTTTTCGACTTGACCCTAATTTAATGTAAACCACTTTATCTAGGTCAGGGCAGATGGCAGGGGGCAACTGGGGACAGCCCCAGCCCTGGGTGTGGGGCACCTCCCTGGGGATGGGGACAGGCCAGACCGGGACAGCAGCCTGTGAGTGGAGGTGGTTTGGTGGGACCCATCATGGCCAGGGACACGGCTGCAGGGCAGTGAGGAGCTGCAGCTCAGGCAGGGCCAAGGCAGGAACCTCTGCTGGGAGCAGCTCCCCCACCAGGGTTTGCCCCCACAGTGCCTGGGAGCTTTCCCCCCAGATCACCATGGGGAAGGGGCCACCCTTGGCTGCAGTGGCTCTGAGCTGGCCCCCAGCCTCAGCATCCCAAGCTTCGTGACCTCCTGCAGATGCTCTCATAACCCTTACAGCAGAGCTCACCATCAGGCTTTCCCAAAGAACCACCTCACAAAGGCTGCATTGTTACTCTTATGGCTGGAGAACAACAGACAAGAGATGACAGCCATATGCACCCATCAGTTTGGCTGAGCACAATTTTCCAGGCACTGCTGGCTCTGTGGCCATGTTAGTGCTAGTAAATGAACCATGCCTGCAGCACTTTGCTGGATCTATTGCTTTAGAGAAAACTTGAGTGAATATTTTTCTGATTACATTCCGTGGCTGTATTTTTTCTCCTTACAGTAGAGCACTACCATTTTAATGAAAAAAACTTGGCTCAAACACAAAAATGTAAGGAGTTACATCAGAACATCAAAATGCCTGGGCACATGCCAAAATTGTACTACTTGTCAGCAGGAACTATCATGTATAAATAGGATTTTAAAAATGCCTAAAAAAACCTGCCATGGCCCAGGGTCCTGTGGACTAAATGCCCATGGTTTTCCAGGCAGTACAATTTTACTGTTATCAGCTGTGACATAACAGTGCTATAGTAATAGTGAATTTCCCATTAGTACCAGACTGAAGGGGATTAGGGGTTGGTATCACAAGTATCACCCTGACAGGAGCCTCACCGCTGCTGGCATCATGCAAACACAGCAAGAGAATTTACCTGATCCCCAGGAGCATGTGCTCAAAGGATATTGCAAGGCAAAACCAAGAATATTCTCAAATAGGACCTGAGCAATTCCATTCCTTGCATTTCATTTGTTTCACTGGCAGTCTATTTGGCTTCTCAAAGATAACAGCATATTCAAAATGCTTCGATGAAAGCTGTAAGAGCTGCATGCCTGGATCACTCTAACTTTGCTGGGAAATGCACCTCATTGCTTACTCATGAAGCAGACCACAAACCACAAACTACAAAACTCCTGGCTAGAAAAGTAACCCCATTACAGTGTAAAACAGCAGCAGACAAAAATGATGAATCATTAAAACACCTTCCTTGTCCCCACTCACCTCCTTGTGGGATGTTGCTCCTGGTAGCTAAAAAGCATACATCAGTCCCAGAGTTGCCTCAGAGCTGCAGATGGTTGCTAGATGAAAATACAGTTTTCAGACATTTCTACTCCACAGGCTACAAATGATCTGTGCACGAGAGCTGCTCATTAAGTGGTACTCCATGAAGTTTCAAAGAGTGTCTGCATGATGGAAGTCTTCCTCCCTTGATCTTTCTCCAACTCAGGCTTCTGAATTCTTACGAAGACTTAGGAGATTTTAAACACTGCTGTGCATTAAACTGCTTCTGGTATTGTTTGGCTTATACAACCACTTGCCACCAGTTTATGCAGGAGATGGAGAATTAATCAGCAGAGACAGCAGATGCTTTGAGCCCCTATTCTTTTCTGTGGTCCCTGCAGGGATCGTCAAAATACATGGCTACTTTATACCAAGATCCAGGGCATGATAGCATCTAACAGATGCCTCATTCTTTGAGAACTTCAGCTGTAACAGACCAGAAGCATCTGGTACTCACTTTTGAACAGCAGATCAGAAAGTACGAAATTCAAAGAATCCCACCCAGCTCATATGCCCAATAATTCCCAATTGAGAACAAAGTGCATCTTCTGAGCACATTTTACAGGACACATTAGCACGCACCTCAGTAATATCCTATTTAAAAATAAAAAAAAAAGAAAATAAGAAAGGAAGTTGTGGACCACATCTGGCCCACAGGAACACATTATCAAAAATCAACATTTGGTGAGTATTCAATGCAACAAAAACTAATACTTAAAGGGACAATCTTGCTCTAAAATAGTCAGGGAGCATGTGAGCCCCATACATCCTATTGGAACTTGGTTAACTCAAACTTCCCTGTCCAACTCAAAAGATATATATGCTTGACGACCATCAGTCTGACTTTGGCTTTTAAAATCAGGCTGAGAAATGCAACTGCATTTAAGAACCAAAATCCTGTCCTTCAGAACAAAGCAGAGATGTCTGGTAAAATCCAAGAAGCTGTTAAGAAATAATCTGGTGGCAGTTGTACAGTCAGATCAGCTCTGTGGCAACTCTGGATTCAGAAAATGGGAGAAAGATTAGCATCTGTGGCCTGAGTAGCTTCCAAAAGAATCTGTATCAGCAGCTATTATTACATGAAATGTAATAACAGCTACAATACTAGTTTCATACAGATCTCTTTACCAAAAATAATTTCAGTACTGATTATACATCTGGGAATACATATAAGGAAAATACGACCATTATTGTGTAAAAAACAAACTCACAACCTTTATTTGTCACAACACATTTCATGTACATGCAGAATGTATTTACATTTCTCTTTTAAGGCAAACAGCAATTGGGTTCTTATACCTGAGTCGCTTAGCACCGGTAGGAATAGCAAATAAAAACTTAGGAACTGCTGTCTCTCCCTTTGGAGTAGCAGCTGCTTCCACTGCAAAGTATTTCTGCTTTCACCTCACAGTTCTTTTAATGATCTCTATTGCCACTTGGAGCCATTTCTGCAAAATTCAATCTCTTCACAGAAACTTCTTGACCAACTTGATGTTGGTTTTGCCATTTGCTGATGGCACAGCAGTACTTCTGTTTTCCCTGACATATGCAATCAAGGTCTTCGGTTTCTTTAAGGGTTCTGTATTTCTCCACTACCAAGAAAAGCTAACACTATCTTTTTAGGTCTTTCTCACGTGTGCTGGCTGTTTTTCCAATGCTAAGTTAAAATTAAGAGAGGGAAAAGTTCACCTCAGCCAGTGGAGGATTTTAGGGATTGACTTTGTGGAAATGCCCACTGAAGAGATAGCCTTCAGGAAGAAAATGCAAAGCAGTTTTTCAATTTAAAAAATGCTCCCTCCTAGTCTGACTAACATTTGAGCCATCTGCATTATCGCCAGACTTTAGGCATTTGCTAGAATTTAGGACGTAGAAATCCATTTAAAATATAGAGGCAGCATTTTCAAGTAAGTGTTTGACATTTTTCATTTCCCTTTGACTCAGTCTATCAACACCACTAATTCCAAGAGGCACTTTTCTCCCATGACTTTTAAGAAGACCAAAGAACACGATCCTAAGAGAAAACATCTATTCTATAAAAGATAAAGTTTCTATTCTACAGATGTGTAGACCAAGCAGAAAGTCCATAGTGCAAAATGGGGTATGACCCTTAAGTATGCCTTCCTCTGTGAGAAACCTGCAGTTTGGAAAAATATTTTGATTCAATATACATTCTCTGCTTTTTTTTTTCATTACTTCCTGAAACTGCCATTTTTAATGACTTGTCAAATACATGAATTGAAGGTTTCTGTTACTATTTAGTCTCTCTAGGTGTCCACCTCAGCTAATCAACTCTCATCACAAACAATTTTTAAACAAATGCTAATATTTACAGTTGTGTAATTCAAACATTCATTGAAAGAAACAGAGTAACTATGCCTTTATTAAACTTATGGTTTATATTGGATATTAAAGCAAAAAAAACCAAACCTAAGTAATTTCTTCTTTTTTCCAGTTACTACCTGCTAGAATCAAATGTTTTCTTTCACATTCATTTCACTCAGTAGTAACACACCACAGCGTATTACATAGGGAATGTAATCAGTGAAGTATCTGTGGAGATACTACCGTTAAGAAAGACAAGCAATTTCACACAGGAATTCTTCACAAAGGTTTGCCAGTTCTTTTTCCCACCTCTCAGAGACTCGTATGAACAAAGCACCCAGGAAAATACAGTAAAAGGACAGTAAGAGGAACTCAGGAAGTATCTAACCAATCTATCCCATCAGGAAGCTGACTCCTTCTGCTAAGGTACCTCTCCACAAAAGATCTGCATATTTTTTGAAGTAAGATGAGTTCAAATCAGTAAAAAAAGGGAATGATTATTATTCCTCACCTGGTAACAGCTTTGTACACTGTGAAAAAAACAGCTTGCTGCAGGAATTCCCAGTGAAGAGCTGCAGTGTATCATTTTGGTCCTCATTGCATTTCCTATAAAGTGACCTACATGCAGCTTTATTTTTAAAATCAGCACTGCTGATTGTCTGAGATAATTTCAATACTAAGATGTTGGAGAGCTTACAAAATTTTAGAAAATCTGAATAATTTCTCCCAGTAAATCCTTGATCTCTAGTCTACTATACAAAGAAAATACACTGTATTTAGGGAAAAATATTGTACAGTGATTATATATCCGGTGACTGTTCACCTAGCAAGTTTATGAAATCCTGCCCTGCTATGCTGGTTACTTTGAAAAAAATCTAGGACCTCAACACTTCTGAGGTTCTCTTCACACCAGACAGGGGATGCAGGCATTCACTTGGGCTGTGTCTCTGCTACCCACTGCAGTCCCTGAGGTAACAGGAGAAGATTGGCCTTCCCAGGCATCTCAGCAAAGTGAAATATTCCAGAGGAAGTCACATGAATACTTCTCGCATTCAAGATGGTTCAGTGGCCTTGGAGAGCAGTCACAGCACATCAGACATACTGTGTTCTCAGCTTGCCTGGGGTGCTAACTTGTACTCTTCAGATCTCTGAGTTGAAGAATTAATCCTGCTCTTTTGAGGATGCCACCAGGTTATTGCAGTCTGAGTCCTTTTGTGTAGAAGAAGTTTGTAGGCAGAAATAAGTTTCTGGATATTTTTGAAATGCTATGCCCAAAGGCACCAATTTCCACATGCAGAGTAAAGGACATTGTTACAGTGCAGATGAAACAGATTACATAGAGCTTATTCATAAGAAGTTTTATACACCTGAAATGTCACAAACATTTACAACTCTTCTGCTTTCCTCAGAGTTCTGAAAATATTGAGCCATTACACTGCTGTCTCCTTTGAGTCCAATGTCTGTGGTGGCTTGAAGTTCAGTATCTCTTTATATGTAATGCCTGCAAAACAACAGAATAGACATAGCATTGCTGTGGTCTAATCAGAAAAGGAGCTGCACAAACATGAATGAGCAAGGTGCAACCCCAGCATGGCTGGGCTCTGATCTAGCTCAGGAAGAGAGAGATCTCTTCAGGCAAAAAGACAGGAAGAGTACAAAAAGTAAGGGAATCAAGAATGGCTTTTTCACCATTTCAGATTTGAAAAAGTAGCCCAATACTGAAATGGTATAGGTGCTTTCAAAGGGATGTGAGCACTGACTTTTGAGTATAGTGGGCAATATCCTCAGCAACAGCTACTGAGCATGCTGGATTTAAAAGTTAGGTCCTCACTTAAAAGCCAAACTACAAACCTCTGACCTTAGATGAAAACAAGATTAGACTTAAATCTCTGCTGACACAGATATGTATTTTCTTCCTCAGAGATTCCAACATTAAGGCAGCAACCACTGCAATCCTGTAGAGGCAAAGTCAAAACAATCTCTTCACCTGCTCTAGCAAGTTACAGAAATAGTTTCTTTTCTATGTTGCAGAAGATGGGAGGACAGAAACATTAGGGAAATGGAGGACAGCCTCTGTTAGGAAGCAGAGAAGAAACCTTTAGAGATCCTTCCACAAGAACTTGGCAAGAGGAACACTGGCTTAACAGTAGCGTTTCTCTTAGTGCTGTCTATTTGATCTGTTCAATCAAAAGCAGAGGAGTTCATTTGTAAGGGACAACATTTTTATTTCTGCATGGCCTTTCCATCTGGTTATTTTTGAAAACATCACAAAATTAAACTCACGCTTCCACTCATCTAGTGGAAGATCCATGTTATCAAATGTGTCGTCGTATTTCTCAGCTTCAATTTCTTCCTCAGGATCGTGAATCGGTTCAAAGTAAGGATGCATCAAAGCCTCAGCTGCCGTGACTCGCTTCTCTGCATCCAGCACCAGCATCTTCTCCAAAAGGTTTACAGCTATTGCACAGAAAACCAACAGTGTATTCAAATCACACACTTGATTCCACTTGTACACAGTAATACTGCCCTGGAGGTATTACAATAAATCCATGGAGTAATAGAACAGAATCATTGTGTGTCCATTTACAGCCAGTGGGGCCTCTATGCATGACTGTTGTGAGCAAGCTGGGATGTGTACAAAGCCTGATGCAATGTAGAGGGGCTCCCTTGCTTCTGTATGCAATTCAGAAAACATCTCAGCTAATGACTTCTCAGCCTCTGGCTCCAGGACCACTGTGCCTGGGACTTCCCAGGTGTCTTTAATCACTGCCACTCACTGTGGTTCTAAGGTACATCACCCCCCTGACAGCAGCTGAATGGACAGGTGAACAGCAGATGAAAACTGCACTCTGTGTCACCAAATCCAGACCAGGTACACTCTGAAGTTCACAGGTCAGTTGTCCATACTCAGAATCTCAGAGCTAACTTCATCTGCTATGTGGTTTTGACCTCAGCCAAAACAACCCATTAAAGTTCTGCATGTTCCCCTCCTGTGGATTCTGGATTCAGTCCATTGCTAGACTGTCAAAATGGACTAGTGTAAACAGGTATGATGAATGACTCATTTATTTTCTGCTTTTCTATCCTGAAAGGATGTTCTTGAGTTTGGTGCAGCTGAAAGGAAGTAGAGGCAGTGTGGGAAGTGATGCCTCACCCCAAGAAGTGTGGGACAGGACTTCTGCTTGCCATGTTGCATATTCTCTTCAAACTATTCCAGACCTGAAGCAGCCAGATGGCCACAGAAAGGATAAAAGACATCCTAAGAACTAAATGGAAATGTATAGCTTGCTGTAGCTACCCATCAGCTAACCATGCAGTAAGGGTAAGAGCTGTTTATTAATCAGATTTATTTGTACTGTATCTGAACCTAAAATTTTAAATTAAGAAAATTCAATTATCCTAATTAATATTCTAATAAAACTGGCTTGTTAGTGTTTAGATCATTGGGGAATTGATAATGCTTAAGGAGAGTAATTTCAGAGCTCAGCCTGCTTCAGGTCATGTCACAGTTATGCACAGTTGGTAGGTTCTTCTGGCTGTTAAGATCTATGGAATCCAAGCCATTGTTTCTCAGGAATGCACAGATGTTTCTCAGGATGTATTAATTCCATTACTAAAATGTCAGCTTTTCATTTTCTTGTATTTCAATTGCAGATCACATTGGGCTTTCAGAATTGTAGTTCAAATACAGTACAGAGAAAATTTTATTACATATACTTAATATGCTAGGGCTCTTGAGAAAACTGCTCAAGTAAAACCAATAAGCAGCTACTAGATTGAAACCAAAACACAAAATACTATTTTTTTGAGGCTTGTGAGAAACAACTGATTCCTGACAGGGTCTAAACTTCAGTTGCTACAATCAAAATTATGAATTATGGAAAGCAAGAGACAGAATAGCCCAAGAACCACCACATCCCCTGTCACATGACAGAACGATAATGCAGCTGCCTCCAATGCAAACACAAGAACAAGCTGTACACACGCATACAAACAGCCTTACCCAAAGGATTTGCATACTTCAAGATGGATGCAAAATCTTTCTTCTGGACCTTTGGGAGGCTTTTGATATAATTTTTTGCCTTAAAAGAAACATGAATATTAAATTAGATCTTTACCTTCTTTGTAATGAGACATTAACTGTATGCTTAGTATCTTTCTCAACAATATTTTAACATCCCATTGTACAAATGCATTTCTTCTGATGATATTCACCTTCCTTCTGAACGGAATCTTTTTTTAATCAAACTTTAAAACCATGATTTAGAAATTATAATGCGAAGCTTTATTAGTGCTCCAAATTTAATATATTTATTCAAATGAATATGTATTAATTATTTGAAAGAACATCATAGTGAGTTTACAGCAGTCTCTAGAAGTGAACCTTATACACTAATTCCTTTATATTTAAACTGAACAGTTACACTAATGAATAAATTTTGGTTCCTTATAGTAAAGGCCTCAGGATTCTAAAAAGACATTGACATAAGGACAGGAAAGAGATATTTTCAAAAAACCGGGTTTTCTGAATATCTTTGTGCTTTTAGTACCTTTACAATAAAAGTTGCCATGTATCACCTCAGCTGTTTATATGGTACACACTGGAATCCTGAAATATTTAAATAATATTCTGATAATTTTCTGTCATTCCACCCTCCACTTCCAGTAGCTAGTGTGGGTGCATAAATCATGGCAATGCAGAGAACGACCATCAGGGGCCATATCAGTAGTCAAGACATATTACCTCAGCCTAACAACTGAGCATGGCTTAAAGGAAAATTAAGACATGGAAAACCAACTGACAAATCAGAATACTCACATCTTGACTGTGCAATTTTTGAACAAAATCTTGAGTTGGTGTACCTGTTATTTTCATTATTTCTGTGAGTTGGTCCAGATCTGAATACCAGAAATAAGGAACAAATTCTTTCACTATTAGGAAACTAAGCATCCTACAAAAGTAATGCATTTCTTTGCTGTTGGAGAGTAATGTAGAAATCCTAATTCAATGACTGAACAGAAGATTTATAAAATATTAAAGTTCTCAATTTCTCTTAGAAAAGGCAAATAAAATATCCTGCAATCTGGGAACACATAATTGAATCATTTGCAAAATTTTATAATATCATCAGGCTTGTTCTGTATTGTTTGGACAAAAATCAGTCCAAAAATATTAAGAGTATCTAAACAATCAACACATGTATTGCATGCACTAGGAAAAAAAAGGCTTTTCTATTATGACAGAGCCTTTACTTGATTATTTAAATGTGATTCAAAGATCAACTCTAATGAAAAAAATCACTAATACAAGTTTTAATTGGCAGGTGTGCAAAAGTAGTTCAGATATGAAATAAGGATTTAATGAGAAAGCTGCAAGCCATTTTACTATTAATTTCAATTCATACTCATCTGTTTTGCAACAGACTTACTGTATCACATAACAACCTCTCATAATTTTCTTACATCAGTATCATAAATTCACTGAAGGATACGATCATTTCCCTTGAACAGAGGTCTCCCTGTTATCATCTCAGCCATTATACAGCCCACAGACCAGATGTCAACTGAAAAAAACACCAAGAGGCACATTAACCTGTCTGTTTAAATGTGCATAAAGTTTAATTTAAAACATATTTTAAAAAAGTATAAAAATTACCTTTATAGCCTGTTATAAAATAAATTTGTGCCTTGCCAAGTATGATGAACAGCACAGGTAAAACTACCAGACTTTCTAATGAGCAAACTGGAGATAATCTCATAATATGCAGAATGACTTTCTCAGTAACAGGCACAGGAAGTAAATTTTCAGTACTGTCAAAAACTTCCATACTGTTAATTGAATTCCCTCCATTTGCCATTTCTCCCTGTCTGTTCAAATTAAAATCAGCACACCTTTACAGGAATACAAGAAGAGAAACCAGACTGTCATGTCTGTATAATTTAAATATTTTTTTTCTAATAACCTTGGCATTTTCTGTTACTCTCAGAAAACATATATAAAAAAATCCCCAAATTCACCATCACATAATTACCTGCAATTTATCTACAAGGAAATGTTGCATAATTATATTGTCATTTCCACCTCCAATTTCTTTTCAGAAGCAAAGCCTTGTGTATATATCACCTGATCCAGTGAATGCTTTAGCTCTGTTAAGATACCTTTGAAGAGACACTGACCTGTCTGAGTATAATGCATCCAGTTAAGGATGACCTCTGGGGCTCTGTACCACCTTGTAACCACATAGCCAGTCATCTCACTGTCTGTATGCCTTGCCAATCCAAAATCCAGGATCTGCAGTGGAAGCACAAAGCACATTCAGATCAGATAGCTTGCTATCTAGTTCATACAGTTCTTTACAAATGTAGGAAGAAAAAAAACAAAACTGGAGCAATCTTCAGAGATTAGTTTATTTTTGTATATTTTTCTCATTGTAGTCTCTTGTTCTCATTTTAAAAATCAAGACAGAGGTGGCACAGAGATTTGAATAACTTTTTTTCAAGTTACTTACTTCTATGGCACCATCAAAAGCTGTAAAACCAGTAAAGAAAATGATAAATTATTCACTTATTAATCAAAAAGATACTGGACACATTTAATGTAAAATATTCCCTGACCACAGAATCACCACACTATTGAGTTACAGCTAAAAGAACAGCACACATTTTAGAGTGTCCATTGCTCTCATATCCCAGGTGGCATAATTATTCAAGAGTGTGTTCCAACAATATTCTGAAGAAATAAGATATTGTTATTTCTACTTTAAGAATAACTGATACAAGGGAAGACTTGCTCTAGGTCACACTGAAAACTGGCTACAAGAGTAGGGAATTACCATCACTTAGTGCCATCAAGTCTTCTTCAACCTCCAGCATCAACTACAGAAATACCTTTTGTAACAAATGCAAGATCCGTGCAATTTTTTAAAGTGCTATGCACAATTCAGCTTATTTCTAAGATTCTCAGATAGTTTTCTCTAGGTATAGCAATGTGTACAGCAGCAAGATTAAAAATGAATGTTATGGCCTTTTGTCAACTTCTATAAAATCTGCCTTAAGAAGGCTCACTGTATGGACCACCCAAAGATGCAGAAAACAGCAAGAAAATTCAATTTCTGGAATGACAATCAGTTTGTATTTATTGGAAAGTTCATGCTTTTAACAAGAACCGGGAGGCATGGGTAAGGCAAGTTCTACTGAAGATAAATCATGGTCACACACAGATAACCAAACATGAAGCTCTGCATGAGCAGCCACAGTTTGCCATGTGAATCATGCTGCACATGTTTATTAATAGGGCAGGGGTTTTAATAGGGACACCTGAGCATTCCTATGCCAAGAGTCAGGTTTTTGTAATGCTCTCTGCAATTAAGCATTCTAAAATACTTCAGGATAGTTTCATCATTCCCAGGCACTAACAAGAAGGAAAAATATATTCTTCATTCACAAATCAAGACCACAAAATGTCATGGCTTATCTTTATTGCCATACTGGAAATATAATTTCCATGTTTTCCTCATAACTGCTGATTACCAATCAATTTAAAAACAGGAACAGAATGCAAAGGGAGAAATTTTTTATTCATAGCAATTAAATACACTTGATTGTGGCTGATTCTTGCGTACTCAAGATTTACTAGATGCAACATTTTTGTATATATAATTTTTGTATAAACCTTTATATATGGCTTTTATTGCACATATTCAGCACACATAATATTTTCCCAGTAGGAGAGCAGGGAGGGTGGAAGAAAAAAAAAAAAAAAGTAACAGGTCAAATCCAGATGTGATACAGTCTATTCTGTCAAAGTCTTTTAGGCATTTTATCTACCAAGGCTTCTGACAGGTAGAGTTGGAAACAGCTAAAAGATAATTTGGTTTTGTAAAAGTAGAAAATTGCAGCAAGAATTTTTGTATATTATGTTTTAACTTCATGATTTAGTTTCATGTACATTTCATTAAGTTCACGAACAAGTGTATCCTATTTGTACTTAACATGGTACCATTTCAACAACTATCTTCATACAAAATTTTTATTCTCACACTCCAATCTTCAACTTTTCAGCTTGAACTTCCACAGCAATTTTCAGAGCATGGTTGAAAATCCTTCTTATTATTTCTGAATTATGAAACAATGATCTAATTTCCCTGAGCTCCTTAAGGATAGGTCTCCTTTGACTCAGCAAACTTAATTTTCCTAAGTTTTTTCATTAACTGACAAAAATAACTTGTAATTTTGAGACTACAGAAAGGACAGTGATTTCCACTCATACACCCTCCACTGTGTAGATGGATACTTATGCAGGAGTTGAGAGCATCAGATGAGGGAAAAACGAGCATCAGAAAGCTCATTGTGAAAAACCTGATAGCAAATTAATTACCATTAAAGGAATTGCTCCAACTTGCTTCCAGTCTCATCATCACTGGAGCTGATGCAAGGGAAGCTGCCGAGTGCAGACATGGGGGAAAATGGTTGCACTATTCCTGGCAACATGATCCTGTGCCTGCATAAACTGACTTTAGAGTGTGCAGAAAAAGATTTGTAAAATAAGTAGACACAAATCAGGAGACACCTGGTCTGCATCTCAAAATATAATTGTGTGTGGGAAGACATCCATATACAACTGTTTTTTCTACACTATCTCCTTTTCCCAGCACCCTGGGTTCCACTCATCATTTGGCCACCTCCAAGCCAGGAAAAGTCACTAGCTTTTTGTGTTAAATAGAAAAACACTAAAATTACAGGACCCTGGAACATTTGGGTCAGTCTCCAAAGACCAAAATTTGCATTACAATGGCTACATACAAGAATATATTTTGCATGTTGCATGCTACGAACCACTTTTGTAGCGCTTTGCATCACCTTTTATTTTATTTTATTTTATTCAGTTAAGGGTGTCATTCACAACCTTTGATCTTCTCTATCTCCCAGCTTGTGGAGTTAGACTTATTTCTATTTATTTAAAGCTGAAATTAAATATATTTTGCATGTTGCATGCTATGAACCACTTTTGTAGTGCTTTGCATCACCTTTTATTTTATTCAGTTAAGGGTGTCATTCACAACCTTTGATCTTCTCTATCTCCCAGCTTGTGGAGTTAGACTTATTTCTATTTATTTAAAGCTGAAAATCTCACATAACCGAATCACTCCCATCAACTCTTGTGTCTCTTTTAGGGACAATACCTAGGCCATAAGATTTGATGGGTCCTTACACATCAGGACACAAAAATCCTCATTCAAATTCCCTGTTGTTTTGTGAGGATGTACAGGCCAGTTGTGATTCAAGAGCAGAAAGCCCAACACTGAAACCAGCCAGCATGTCCACAGCTGCTGCACCTGTTGTCTTCTGTCTTCTAACACGTCTGACTGTTTTTTCAAATAAACATATCTTACCTTCAATTCACAGTCTTCATTTACTGCCAAGTTCCCAGGCTTTAGATCCTGCAACCAGATTTTAAATGAATTTTTTGGATTTTTTTTATTTCAGAGCAAGACAATACTCTTTTTTGCTGCTTTTCTTCTTTTTTTCTGGTTTTATAGTTTTTATGTAACTATTTTGAACAGCAAAGGTAAAATGATGTCATAACACAAATAATACAAACAAATAATAACACAAATAATACAAAAAGGATGCAAACTTGCACATTTGGCTCTCTTCCCCCCAAGAAAAATATTTTTTTTGCTGATATAAGTCAGAAAAATACTTTCCAGTGAAGGAATTCACTAATTTTTTCTAGGAGAGGGGTTTGGGCATAGATTTGTTGCATTTAATAGTAACACCACAAGGTTAACAATTCACATATATAGTTCTGGACTGTACATGTTGCATACCAAAATATGCATTATAAAGGTTTGTTACCCTGACAGACTTAGAAGGAGCACTGAAATAATCAAGCAAGATTTTACATAAAACCCTATACTCTCTTCTGTGGAAAAACCAATTTCCTAAGAAGAACATGAAAGAAGTATTCCCTTAAGTCCCTTAAGCCACCTTAGAGATTTCTAATGATCCTCCACAGTTGTAAAGTTTAGCAAAGGGAAGACTACTGGCAAGGACTAACATGATATTGCAACATCAGTGACTCAGACAAATATAATTAGATATACATTTTCCTTGGCTTTCTCAAACCTTTGTTTGATACACTTTAGCACAAGATCTTTAGAAGTATCTTCTCTCTGAACTTTTTAACAGGGATCCATCTGTTTGATACAAAGAGCTTTTAAGATCAGAGAGGCGTTGGAGAGAAACAATTTGGTGCAAAAAACCACAATGAAACCAAGAAGCTCAAGAGTCTTGGAAGAAAACTAAGCAAGGGTAAATTTAGACCATGATCCAGCAGTTGCAAGAATAAAAATATAAATATCTTACATTATTTTGTCAGTTGTGTAGTTTCCATGTCCAGCTTAAAGCTATTATACAATGTGCACTTTCTATGGTGCTCCTGACACTTTATTAAAAATGGACGATTTCTACTGTTCTAATGCAGTTTTGGAGGAAGATATGCTGCTTGGTACCACAAAGGCCTTCATTCAGAACTCCTTCTTCACAGTGCAGAAGTGATTTTAAATAGACTTTATATAGAGAAGGGATTAAAAAAAAAAAAAACAACCCACAACAAATGCTTAATTTCTCTCAGAAAAAAAGTGAGGTTCTTAAGTCTCTATAATTTTGGACAATTTTTTTCAGTTTCTACTGTTCCAAAACTCTGAACACTAATAAAATATTTAAAGAAAACCTAAATATTGTTTTTAAAAGTTTAATCTTTATTAAAAAACAAACAAAAAACACCCCAACTCTTATCTACCTCAATTTAGACACTATTTGCTCTTGTGGAGACTTACAACTCAGCTTCAAAAAATGATCTAGGAACCCCAAATCTAAGCTGTATTCAGTGCAACTTGAGTGCCCAGCTTACACTGACATAGCCATGCCAGTTTTTGTCCTCACTGAAGAAGATATCAAAGGCACCAACAAACTGAGAAAACCTATAAACAGAATTTCAGGCCTATTTAAAAGTGTGCTTACACACAAACATCACACACATTATCAAAATATAAACATCTTTCATGTTTTTCCACTTACCCTGTGAATTATGCCTGATGAGTGAATATACTGTAAAAAGAGAAAAAAGAGAAAGTATTTTTTTAGTTGAGGTCCTGAGTTTAAAAGTTGCCTGGGGTAGGAGAGAAAGTACTTTTTCATGGTACTAAAGTAAACTGAAATTAGAAAATGTTTATTTATTGCACAGAAGATCCCTTTAGCTATGGTTTTAATGTTCACATAATTATACTAGCATTTTGTCCTTTCCCTCCCTTAATAATGAGAAACCACTGAATCAGTTTGAATACTCCAACTCATATCAGAATGAAACATGGAATTTTATACATCAGAAATGCTCTCCTACAATAGGTGTCTCTGGTGTGCCATCATAGTTTAGATTCATATGCTTCAGCAGCACTGGCTTTTAAGAGATCATTAAGACTGGGATGAAGGCCAATCAAGGTCTTATCTGAGAATTCTTGCTACATGCTTCAGTATTTCCTCAATGGAAAATGGAAAGGTTCAAAGACATTCTTTTTACTTGAATATTTTCATCACCCATTCAGTGACCTATTTAAGGGCTCACAACAGCCAAACCAGCAAACTGAACACCCAGGACTAGTTCTTTTGGGATGACACCTGATAAAATACAGATGTTTGCACCCATGACTGTCACCAAGTGCTCCCCACTGAGGTATGCAGTTTCTCTCACCAGCTGAATGATACCCTAGAAGAGACTATTTTCATCACAGTCAATAAAGGGAACTTCTAGTAACTAGTTCAGATACATGCATCTCTTGCAAAGATCAAAATGCAGAAAGTTGTTCTGAATTGA
Organism: Passer montanus; assembly: GCF_014805655.1. Lineage (NCBI taxonomy): Eukaryota > Metazoa > Chordata > Aves > Passeriformes > Passeridae > Passer > Passer montanus. The sequence continues at coordinate 4,617,083 of NW_024371037.1, forward strand.
GGACATGGTTTCCATGAGCAGCCTGGGACGTGCTAATCCCTTCAGGAGTGGGGAACTGATCTGAAACCCCCACAGACCATACAAGTGATGCTAAAAACATGAGAACAATAAAAGCTTTTAAACAAAAATACTCGAGAAAAGGTGAGTAAGATGCAAAACCCTTCAGCTGCACGAGAAGAATTTTCATTTTATTCCACTCTGAAAAATGGGACAAGTGGCAACAGGGTCACTGGGAACTAGCTGGCAGAGCCAGAGAAGGCCAACCAGGAATAGTCAGCATAACATCACAGAAATGCACAGAAGAAAGAGCTTTGCAGGATAATTGCAAATCAGCCACAGCCACAGCAATGATCATCTTCCCCAGCAGCCCTCAGGATGGGCAATTAAGCTCACAAATGCAACAGTCCCTCTGCAAAAGAGTCCTCATAACACAGCTGATGAGAAACACCAAGCCAAACAAAGGAAAGCTACAGAACAAAAACCAACTTCTTCAGACAGAACCAATGTGCCTTTCAGACTTAGATTTCTAAACTTAAAACATAACCCATACAACCTAAGCAGCACAAGATCTGCACTTAGGGTGCCAAGCTTTTAAAGCAGTGACTGAAAACATCTGACAGTTAGCCCTCCTTTACACCTGACCACCCACACCAGATGTGGTCTCATAGGTTCTCAAAAGAGGGATGGGGGAAAAAGTCCCCCACTTCCTTTGACCCTGTGCATACAACTTTACCAACCCAGCCCAAGCTGTGGATCTCATAGGTTCTCAAAAGAGGGATGGGGAGAAAAAATCCCCGACTTCCTTTGACCCTGTGCATACAACTTTACCAACCCAGCCCAAGCTGTGGTAGAGCCCTGCTGCTGCACAGTCACACACTACTGATGCTGTGCCAGAGCCCAGGCCTGCCCTGGCATCTGCAGTACACCAGTTCCTGCTGCAGATTACTTGCAGATTGGGCAAGGTTTAACATCACCCATAGGAAATGCCAAAGCCCTTCACAGGATTTCCTGGGGCTGACACAAGACTTTGAGGGCACTTGGCTGCTTCACAGAATGTTTGCTGTAAAACCATTACAGCCAACACAAAACTACAAAATGTTTTATCTGTCATGGATGTGCATGAAGTGAATTGGGATGGGAGGAGGAAGAAGTTTGTCAATTGTACATAGAGACCATATGCATCTTAAAACAGCAAACCCAAACCAGAAATGTAACTGTAAATAACTAAACTCCCAATAAATTAAGAAAAAGATGTCCTCTGTCATCGCTATCTTGATCAAGAATATCACAATATCTACTTGCATTCTAAATTATTGCAATATCTTCTAACTGAAGTCACTTGATTTTCCAGAACAGATGCTTAAAATATTCTATAGTTGGTTTGTGCTGCTAAGATTGTACACAGTAAGGAAATAGCTAGCAGACCCAGTCATTTGGGACCTAAGAATGTGGAATGCAGAAACAGGAATTAAAAGGTCTGTGCACTTCACAATTTCAGTTAAAGTAAATCTCACCTGTTTGGGAGGAAGAGTATGGTTTTGCTATCATTCTCACTCCACTGAAGGTTTTACGAATGTTCACAGCACCAAAATAATGTTAACACTTTGGGGAAAGCTCCTATGTTTTCTGAATGCTCCTCTTAACATAACACTACTGAGATTACATGAAATAGCAGTTATTCCTGATTGTAATACACACATCAGCCTTTCTGTAAGCTGAAATACTGGTGCTGTGCTGCAATATTTCTTTAACAGTAGCAGTATTTTTTAACTGCATTTCATAATCTTCTGGCAGGCAGCAACACTGGAACTGTGCCAGTCTTCATTCAGAAGGTTTTCAATTTCTGTTTAACAGCCTTCTGAAATGGGATCCTGTTCTTACTGGTTCTCCTCATTAAATTATCCATCCATTGACAGGTTTTTCATTCTTAACACGGCAAAACGATTCAGAACAGAGTAGACATGTCCTTCACAATGTTTTTACCACTTCACCTGAACCATATTTGATTCAAGAACCCAGTTAACACAAGTGAAGTGCCTTGGAGCACAGAAGCTCTGTGCATTATCCTAAAGACAATTTTGATACCATGCATAAATCCTGGAATGCAAGCTTCAGGTTATGCTAGGAAATCATCCAACAACCATCTAAATTTTAAGCATTCTTTTCTCTCTATGTAATCTCTACTCAAAATAAAAAGCTAATCAAAATGGAATTAGCAAAGACTCAGGAGAATGTGTTCTAGGCAACATGCAAAATGAAAATGAAAAGCATCTTGGCAAGGAAGTAAAAACTGAAGAGGAAATGAGTCAGAGGCAGAAAAAGTCCAGCATAAATGTGAACAAAAGGCAGTAAATAAAAAGGAGAGAACTAGAGTAGTACATCTTACCATAAATACGGCAAAAGAAGCTTGAACATGTGTTTGTATGGCCCAAGAGCTGTCTGTCCCTTCTCAATCACTAGGAATAGAGAGGACTGACAGCCACCTCCCCCAGACCTCTATGAACAGGAGCCCAGCTGGCATTCCTGCAGAACAGGGACCCAAGACTGAAAGCTGCAGTCTTTCTCCACCTACATATACAGACATTTATGTTTAGCTGGCCTTCTGTACTCTTTTGTGGCAAAAGAAGCTTGAACATGTGTTTGCATGGCCCAAGAGCTGTCTGTCCCTTCTCATTCACTAGGAATAAAGAGAGAGGACTGACAGCCACCTCCCCCAGACCTCTATGAACAGGAGCCCAGCTGGCATTCCTGCAGAACAGGGACCCAAGACTGAAAGCTGCAGTCTTTCTCCACCTACATATACAGACATTTATGTTTAGCTGGCCTTTTGTACTCTTTTGACAATACACAGCTTTTCTGTCAAACAATAACAAAAAAGAAATTATGAAAGTCCTTCCAAGATGCAAGCTCAAGTTTAAGTAAAATTTAATACCAGACTAAGGCCCAGCTAGGCAACAGGAAAAGGAGAAGTATGTCATTGCTTTTAAATGGTGTCACATCACATTGAATTACAAGGCTCACCAAAGAAAGAAAATTAATATTTCATTCTCTGTAGAAAAAAAGACAGTAAAATGATAAGAACTGACAAAAAAAAAAATTGTACAGACTTTCAGAGCAAAGGCTGAAGATACAAATCTTCATTAACTCAGTCTTGACCTCAATTTATACAGGTTTTTTACAATCAAGGCTATTGAGCCCCCTTTGTATACAACCAATCCAGAACCAGCCTACAGATAGAATGTAGAAATGAAGCCTGCAAGGAAACAACCAGGGGGCTTAGCAAAAATGTCCCTCATCCCTTCACAGTACATCAGTCACCCAGAGTTCTCCCTTACACACATTTAACTGTCACATGTAAGCAGGTTGTTACAGCAGCATATGCAAGGTGACAAAAATGATGAACAGTCTTCTTGCCTTTGACCAGACATAAATAGAGACACCATAAAGTTCTTATATACTTTACAAAGGACAAATGCATATTGCACATTACATATTTAACACAAAAAAAACCCCTCAGAATAGACTCAATCAAAGTTAAAAGGTGAAAAACAAAGCCATCATAAGCTTGAGAAGCTGAATGAGTTTTACCACAAAGATCTCCAGTGGCATTCTCCCCCTTCCCAGGTGGTGCAAGCATTTTTCCCTTATAATGCCTCTACTGAGTGCTAGCTAAGTGTATGTTCCCCATGCCTCACCAAAAAAACAATCCAAGTAAACAGAGATGGGCTGTCTTTAACCCAGATACAGTAGACCTTAAAAAGTACAAGACTTTAATGAAAAACTTGGCTAACCCTTTCTTAAACAGCTAATTTACTGATATCTGTAAAAGAATAAACAAATTACTAACTCATTTTCTTTCTTGTCTGCATGTTAGCAACACTGCTTTCAGCTTAACATGTTTCCTAGCATAGATAGGGCTACAAGAATGTGCCTCAAACACTGGACCATTCCTACTTCTTAAAAATATTTTCATCTAGGTGTGTACTTCTGGCTGAAATGGTTCAATGAGAATCCAAAACTTACTGAAACAATACAGTAAAGATTGTTCTCCAGAGTTGGCTGTGTAATAAGAAATGACAAAACAGTCTAGTAGCTAAATAATATTTTATTTCCTGCTGGTAATTTTGAGGTAAGTACAGTTTTACTCTCAAAAACATAGGGTAAGAAACTATTCAGGTAAACCACTTCTTACAGAAGATCTATCACAGTTACTATCTCAGCATCCCTGCTGGTAGCTGGTTGCCATATAACTGCTTTTATTCTTATGTCCCTCCCACAGGAGACAGGATCCTTCATGAACTCTTTCAGCATGTGTTCTTTACACAGGATGCAGTCCTTCAGGAGTGTACTGCTCTAGTGTGGGTCCCCAAGGGCCACAGGTCTTGACACTAAAACCTGCCAGGGGCCTGCTCCAGCACTGGCTCTCCCTGGGCTGCAGCCTCATTTAGGCCACATCCCTGGGCCCCAGCATGGGGTGCTCCAAGGCTGCTGTGTGGATGGGTATCTGCTCTGTCCTGATCTTCCAGGTTGCAGAGGAGCAACCTGTGCCACCATGGTCTTCATGGTCTGCAGGGAAATCTCTACTCCAGCACCTGGAGCATATTCTCCCCCTCTATCCTCACTGGCTCTGGTGCCTGCAGGTCTACTTCACATTTTCTCATTCCCCTCTCACAGCTGCTGCCAACATTTTTTTACCACTCCTTAAATGTATCACCATTATCATGCCATGAATATTGCTGATGGACTCAGTTTTAGCCAGCAGTGGGTATGCTTTGCAGCTGGCCGGAACTTTGTTCAACATGGAGGTGTTCCTGGTGTCTTCCCACAGCAGCCACCCTGCAGCCTTCACTAACAAACAAACCTTGCCACAAACCTGCCCAATATATCCTCATAAATTCCTGCTCTGTTTTCTTCCCATGTATGCCAACCACGCACAGCTGCTCCATTTGTCTTCCACATTTACTGATCCAACAGGCTTCAGTGCCAACCTCTGGGGCCTCAAGCTCTGCTCTGTCAGCCTCTGTCATGTAGTGTCCATCACTAGGACCAAAATATGTTTCTAAGTCATTTCACCAGAATTAAATTAATTATTCATCCTTTCCACTACACTCAATCTAAGCTAATTCTTTACAGTTCACATATTGCTTGCCTGTAAAGGCAGCACAAATGCTGTTTTCCATCCCCGGTGAATAGCATGCCTCTCCCAGAAACCTGCTTCCCAGACAGTTACCTGCAACTTAAACAGACTGCTCCATTTACACAGTCCTTAAGACAACACTTCTTTGTGACTAGGGAACTAATTACAGAATGGAAATCCTAACTCCACATTCAGAATCCAGATTAGAGGTAAATTTCCTCCAGTTTAAATAAAACCAATTTCCCCGACCCTGGCTTTAGTTTACCTGACTTTAGTTCCTGCATTTGTAAAATGGAAATTATAGCACTTAAATGCACAACCGTAGAACACAAAAGATAATTACTTAGTACATGTAAAAGGCTATGTGAGCAAAAATCTGCTAAAATAAGAACATAAAATCCAGGGTAGGGTCAAAGAGAAATCAGTAATGCAGGACTCAACAAGAAAATGTATTTATTACATTTGGGGGAGTAAAACAATTTACTTGCCCTTCTGTATCTGTTAAGTACTGAGGGACAATAGAATTGTGGTTATGCTGTTCCTGATGTTCTTGTCCAGGCATAGCATGCTGTCCTGCTATTTGATTATTTTTTACTAGTGTTTGGTAATGCAAATATAGATCTGGATGAATCCGCATCCTGATGGAAGTGCCAGACATTCCTGCATCAAAATCAGGTCTGCATTTCCACTGCACAAGCACACCCCTACACTGACTTCACTTATCTGTACAAGCACAGAGGAAATTTCTGCCCATACGTTGTATGTTTACAGGACTGTAAAACCAAAACTGTACAGTGCCAGCAGCAGCCAGGGAATGACACTCAATTTAAGACAGTGCCATTCCATAGCCTCCTTATCTGTCTCCGGAGCAGCAAAGAGAATTAAACAGACTTTACTGCAGGAGAGCCTGGATAAAGCCTGCAGACCTAGGTCAAGGTTTTTCTTCTCTTGGAATTGTGTCACCAAAAGAAAGAAGTAGTACACCCCAAAAAGTAAACACAGTAATTTAAGAACTGTAGTACTAATATGGACCAAGAATCATTTTCACATCACATTAATATAGGTTATAGATAAAAGCAGGGAGCTTAAGGAATATCTTCTATTTGTGTTTTTTAAGACCATGAACTTCATACACTGTCTGATTTTTAAAAGCCAAACAGCAGAAAAAAGGAATAGCAAAACCAAACAGTATTCAGCAAAAGATGAGGAAGAAATACATGCAAAGTATATGACAGCTAATACATTTAGAATCATTCTTGTGAGAGTCAGTAAAATTCAAGATTATGTTTTTATGTTATTTGCTATAGCTGTAAGCTCTACAGTCCATATACTACAGTATCTAAGAGATAACACAGAGGTGAATAAAAACATTATTTATGAGAAGGAATTAACAGTGCAGATTACTATGTGAAAAGATAAAGAAAATCATGAACAAGACCAACAACTAACTTACGCATGGCATGTGGTTACACTTTGTATTTAAGAAAATGATGTATCTAAATCATTATTCTTCCCAAGACCTACTGGAAGAGCTACAAGGTGAAGTTTTCCTACACAGTTCAAAACTAGATAAATCTGCATGGGCCGTTCATTCTTTTATGAATGTTTTCCTAATTTCACAGAGTAAAACATCAGCACACAATAAGCAGACACTAGTTAAGTCAAGAGCAAGGAAAGGTGACAGGAGGCAAGAACTCCTAGGGAAACCAAAACACAAAAAAGCATACATGAGATGGAAGCAAAGTCAGGTCACCCTGCAGGAATGTGGAGATACTGCTGAAGCGTGCAGAGATGGAATCTGGAAAGGCAAAGACCTCTTGTCCTGAATTGGGTAAGAGACAAAGGTGAACATGAAGGGCTTCTACATGCTAACTGGGAGCAAAAACAAAACTAGAGACAACACAGGCAATTGCACCAGAGGCATGAAACAGCTAAGGTACTCAATGCCTCATTTTAATCCATTTTTACTGGTAGTATTTGCCATATCATAGGTCCCTGAAACTGCTGGAAAAGTCTGAAGCAAGGAAGACTTAACCCTCAGTGGAGGAGGATCAGATAAGGAATATCTGAACAAACACAAATTTAACATTTAAACAAACAGCCTGATGGGATGAACTCATGAATTCTAAGAGAAGCTGGCCAATGTCATCAGGAGTCCACTTAATAGGATGTGAAGGATCATGGTGATCTGCAATCCTCATGATTGCAAGAAAGCAAATATTGCTCATGTCTTCAAATCAAGGATCAAGGAAGGCCAGTCAGTCATGGTGATCTGGAGATGTTCCTCATGATTGCAAGAAAGCAAATATTGCTAGGGTATTGAAGAAGAGGATCAAGGAAGGCCAGTCAGCCTGGGAATGTGATAAGCAAGTAATTCTGGAAACCATTTCCAAAAATTACGAGGACAAAGAACTGACTGGCAGTAGCCAACATGGATTTACAGAAGAAAACCACACTTGATACCCTGTTACTATGATGAGACAACTGGATTGGTGGATGACAGGAGGGCAGACAGTGCTGTTTACCTTGTCTCTTGCAAGGCTTTTGAAACTCTAGTAACACCCTGAGAGACAGTGGAAGGAAGAGTTACATTAATGGACAGTGACTGAGCTGCCTGGATCAAAGTTGACTGAGCTGCCTTGATCAAACAGTTGTGATCAGTGGCAGGAAGTCCAGCTGGAGGGCCACCACCAGCAGTGTCCCCCTCAGGGTTAGTACTGAAGTCAGTTCTGTTTACCATTTTCATTATTGACCTGGACGATGGGACAGAGAGCTCCCTCAGCAACTCAGCAAATGATGCAGAACTGACAATAATGTTGACACACCAGATAATTGTGTTGCCATTTAGTGAGACCTCTACAGGCTAAGGAAATGGGCTGACAGGAACCCATCAAAGTTTAACAAAATCCTGGGAGAGAATAATGCCATGCACCAGACAAGGCCCTTGCACCAAAGACAACCCAAAGCCTCATGCATTGGGCAGAGGATTGCCAGCACCCTGAAGATGATCCTTCCCCTTTTCTCAGCTCTGGTGAGACACACCTGGAGTGCTGTGCTCAGCTGTGGGCTTCCTAGTTAAACAGAGATACTGAAGCAAAGCCAGTGAAGCTTAATGATGATGACTATGGGACTGGAGCATCTAACGTAAGATGAGAATGTGAGCGAGACAGGATTTTTTACCTGCAAAAATATACTTTATACAATAAATAAATACAATTATTTTAATTTAATATACAATTTTTACTATACTAGGTGAGATAAATTTCATCCTGCTATTAAATTATAAACACTCATAGTTCTACATAACAGTTTACTAGGAAAAAAGACTGTGAAACCAAAATAGTAGCAGACTGGCAAACCTTTAAGCCTTTCAACATCTGATATACCAGGAACTGGATTCGATCTTCTGTTAATTTCTCATGCTTCATTATCTTACTCAAGTCTGTTCCCATAAATGGCATGACGAGGTAACTTAAAACAAAACAAAAAAAAGAAAGAAAACCAAACAGATTAACTTGATTAACTTTGTCATGTAAATTAAAGCATAATTGCATGTTATAGTTCAATTACAATATTAAATTATAGATAATTCCATTTACGAAACAATTCCTTCATCAACCTCCTATCCTACAAGCCTCTCTGTTTTTATCTGATTGTCTTAAAGAGGTATTGTCCAGTTCTGTCACTGATCATGGAAATTTGCTAGTTATCAGAACTAGCTTAGGAAGAAACTAACCAAAAGCCTCATGATATTTCAAAGACAGTTACACAAAAAACTAAGACATTCATGGAAGGCAGTGTATCTCACAGTCATGACCTAGCAGCACAGCCATTGAACTAGCAAAATCTGGAGGATGATTTTAGAGTTTCATGTAAAACACAGTGTTTCAATGCTCATCATGTACATGTGCATTCTATTGCATATGCTGTGTAAAATGCTAGCAAAATAGACAATATGGACAACATTCATTTTGGCTCAACAATCAATATGAACACATGCTCCATGTTTCTGTACTTCATTTTCTACATTTTTCTCTCAGATAGCTTTCTTTGCTAACATATAAATACACAATAGGAAACATAGATATACTAGATGAAATCCAGAACAGTTCTACCAACACAGGAAACCTACATTAAGCCCAAAAGGATTTCTGGGCACCGTTTCTCTAGCAACTCTAATTCACCAGAATTGTAGCAGTAAACAAATAAAACAGTAGACATGCTAAACATCTTGTGTCTGAGATGCCACCAAAAGGTCAGGGAGATGTGGTAGAAACAACCTGTATCAGGTGCTGTTTGGACCACTGGCTGGGAAAGCAGTCACGGGGCACAAGAGACCACAATGCAGATAAACACCAAAAAAATTCAGCAGCACCAGCACTTTTAACTGATCCTTGAATTTGGATGGAGCCCACTGAGATATGCCACATAGTGGGGGTAACTTTCAGCCTACTTGACTGGGTTAAGAATTGTCCTACCATTTGAGCAACCTGGGCCTCAGGGTAAGAAATCAGTATTTGTAAGGTGGATTAGGGAGTTCACTAAAATGCCATTTATTAAGGGCTGAAAGACAGGAAACTGGTTCTAATGACAATCTGAGAACTCCAGCCCACCAAAGCAGCAGTAAGAGTTACATTAAGAAGAAACTCAGAAAAAAAAAGTCCATGAAGCAACAATTTTGGAATTATCTATTTAGAAAGCAACAACCTTTCATACCGCACAAACAATGCTCTGCTCCAAAAAACAAACAACTTGGAACTTACAAGTCATTAAACTTCTCCAGTGTTATATCTGGTGTGAACACATCCAAAATTCCTATGACCTAAAAAACAAAAAGTAAAAATAGAAAAGAATGAATAGCTGATTTGACACAATAAAGCCTAAATCACCTAATAAGTGAAAAAATATAATCCAAAACATATTGAGACATTAGCTACAGGCATAAACATGGCAGAAAGAACACCTAAAGTAGTGCCTGGATTTGTTATGTGTTAGATTTTATAACTCAGATGGCAGGTTGACTCTGTGAAAAAAAAATATATGTAGTATCTACTGGAACTAAAAGTTCACAGGCTAACCATTTTATGTAAGAGGAGACAGTATTTTATCACTTTAAATACTCAACTGTTGAAAATAAACCAGAAAAATCAGTTTATATTATGAAGAGCACTTGCAGTGCTCTTCACCTAGCTGGACCTGCTGCTTATCAATGAAGTGCACTTTAAACATCTTCCAAGTTCAGTAACAGGGTAATTTAGGTACACAGACTACAACAGCTTCTTGGAAGTACAAAGACGAAACCAGAATGAAACTGTCTTTATTGAGAAAAAAATAGCAAGATCTTTATATGACTTACTATGGCTTATACCTCAGGTTCTGCGAAGAGTTTATTTGTCAAACAAAAGCATTCTATCACCGAACAGAGAAATAATAATCTAGTAAAACGGATTTTCCACCAGAGCTTTTTCTATTAGCATGGGTTTTGGGGGAACTATACAAACTGACTGGGTGCATTACACTAAATACCAATGCTTCTTTCAAGACCACTGAACACCAGAAAATGAAATACACAGAACTCAATGCTCAAAAAGAAGTAGCTGCAGTGATCTAAAGCCAGATTTTAGTTTTAATGCATAATCCAGGCAGTGCCTAAATAACACAGGCTTTTAGAGCTGCTTTTTTTCTACCTCTGCTGCTAATTCATGACCATTTCTGTCTGTTCAGAGGAAGACTCCCAAGCTTCAGAGGGCTCATGGTGTTGCCCAGGTGCAGGCTGCTACGTCACAGAATCACAAAATACTCTGAGCTGGAAGGAGCCACACGGATCACCAAGTACAACTGTCATGTGAATGGCCTGAGTGAGAACAACTCTGATGTTCTTAGCAACACGAGGCTGTGCAGGACTTTGCCAGAAGCAAGCTAAAAGACTAATAAGCTTTATAACCTTGTTCGACCCTGTCTTTGTGGCCATACAGACATCAGGTCATACATCAAGAACTGTCATCCAAATCAGACATCTTCTTAAAAAAGTGAAAATAAAGAGAAGCATGAGTAGAAATGGAGGGGGGAAATGCAAGAAAAGGTCAAGTACAACTCTCATGTGAATGGCCTGAGTGGGGATTGAACCCACAACTCTGCCGTTCTTAGCAACACGAGGCTGTGCAGGACTTTGCCAGAAGCAAGCTAAAAGACTAATAAGCTTTATAACCTTGTTCGACCCTGTCTTTGTGGCCATACAGACATCAGGTCATACATCAAGAACTGTCATCCAAATCAGACATCTTCTTAAAAAAGTGAAAATAAAGAGAAGCATGAGTAGAAATGGAGGGAGGAAATGCAAGAAAAGGACACCTTCCTTTATTTAAAGTTTTAAATGCCCAACTGTGATGAAATCCTTATTGCACATATTTTTAGTTTTTCCATATTAAGGGCAGACTACTACAGTTATACTGGATATTGTCAAAATTATGAAGAAGATAGAAAAACTAATAAAGATGAAGGCAGAAAATTATAATTCCCTTCCTCTGTAGCTCCGTAGCCACATATATCTTTGAAAAAAAAGTCATTAATAATATTTACTTAGGACTGTTATATGAAACTAAGTAAAGAAGAATAACTACTATAAAATAATAATTAAACCCACAGAGGATGTGGTTATTATTTGAATACTGCTAGTGCTAACATTACAATAAGAACTTTCTTTTTTATGACAGTTTTACATAAGGTTTTCCTTTTTTCTGTGGAGGTAGTGAGAGAAGGGAGAAGGACGGGATTACAAAGACATACTTTGCAACAGTGGAGCATAATGCAGCTTTACAGGCATTTCCTAAGGCAGTGTATGCAAACACACAACCAAAAAAGTTGTGTGCTCTCTTCAGATGTACATATATGAAGAAGGAACTTAACATTTTAGCAGTAATTTTATTTAATATGCATCCTGCCTTATCAAGCCCCACTTTCTCAAAAGTCTTTCTTGTTCTCCTTAAGCGAGTATTTCCATGCCCACATACACCTAAGCAAGAACCATAAGAAAATAAATCACATCACATCTGAATGTAGCAGTGAAAGACACTGGGACACCACAATGAAAAGAAGGGACACAGAGGAGTATGAAATAATTGTGGCTGCTCTATCACATGCATCTGTGCACCAAGGCATTCTCAGGCACCCCCTGTGAAACACTGGAGCATGAAGAACATGTTTCCATGCAGAACATACCAGCCCCAAAACACACTAGTGAAGCTGACTAGCATTCTAATGTGTATCCACTCAAGTACAAAGAGTTCCTGGAACTTAATGCTACCTGATGTACTTATTGCTGAGCTAAGGCTGCAAACTTACAGAGACAAACCTCTCTGCTGCAAATCCTCTACAGCGAATGAAGCCACCAAGACCAATGCTCAGCTCCCAAAGGAGGGAATTTTAAATAATGAACCAGAAAACTCATTAAATATGCTAAGGATTTCACAATACTTCTCTTGCTTTACAAACCAGGTTTTCTAAAAATCCTGAAATCCATGTTAGTGTCCAAAATGGTAAGACTAATAGTTAATCAACTAATACTAATAGTTAATCAATTTTAAAATAAAGTGAAGGACCCATTTCCTTTTCCTCAGTGATTTTTATTTAATAGTTGTGGTTTGGGATTGTTTTCCTGTACTGGAGCAGAGTCATTCATATTTCCATTTAGGCCAGAGGTTTTTGCAGCTATATTAAGCACAAGGAAATATGTGATAAAATAAATCCTCTGAGGAAGATACAACTCCAGCTACTTGTTCAGGAAAAGGGAAAGAAACGGACCAAGTGTAGTCATCTCCCTCCTTTATAATATGATGGAAAATCCTGTTTCTGTTTGAAACCTCTCAGTTAAGGACAGCATTTGTAAAGAACTTTATGATGTTCCAGTACTAAAGTAAGCCACCATAAACAACCACAACAATAATTTATTTTTTCATAGTGTTGACTATACGAAATGTACCAGAGATATCTGTGAAACCTACTATAAATATATTTTTGGTGTTAATCAGCACAATTACTGACACTGACACATCAGAGATGGAAGCTCCGCTGAGGAATGAACCCAGTACACTCTGCAATGGCAATGAAAAGCATCTGTGGAAATCAGCAGCAGTGCTGCCTTTTCAGGATCTTATTTTTACCCCAACTAACTCTGCCAAGAGGCAATTTCTCAAATAAATAAGCCCACAAAGAATGCATCTACTGTGTATTTGACTGAAAAATAACCTGGATTTCCTCAGCATGCACTGAAGTACTTTAATAGCTTTTATCTCAAGGACAGGGTGTAATACTGCATCACTTCCATAGAACTACAGATTGGTTTGGGTTGGAAGGGACCTTTAAGCTCATGTAGTTCTAAGCCCCTACCATGGGCAGGGACACTTTCCACTAGACCAGGTTGCCCAAAGCCCCATTCAACCCAGCCTTGGACACTTTCAGGGATAAAGCATTCACATCTTCTTTGAACAACCTGTGCCAGTGCCTCATGAAACTCACAGTAAAGAATTTCTTCCTTATGTCCAATCTGAATCTACCCTCTTTCATTTTAAACTATTGTCCCTTGTCCTGTCACTACAAGCACTTGTAAAAAGCTCTTCTCCATCTCTCTTGCAGCCCTTTTTTTGTACTGGAAGGCTGCTCTAAGCTTCCTCCAGAACCTTCCCTTTTCCAGGCAGAACAACTCAAACCTTCCCAGCCTGTCTTCACAAGAGAGACGCTGCATCTTCCTAAATTGCAAACTCACAAAACTACCCATCTACTGGTCTAACTTGTTTTCCAAAGATATGCTTTCACCCCAATATATTTGCTCTGAAGCCAGTGGGGAGTGGGTAGCAGCATTTCAAGCCTTTCTTAACCCAACTGTATGTGTTCCCTGACCACACCCACCAACTTTACTATTGTTAACAAATAAATAACAGGTTCACATTGGTACAGTGGTTTCTGCCCTTCCCTTCTCAGCTGCCCTCTTTTCCAAACACTACACCAACAGCAGAGCACAATGGTGAATAGCTCCTTACCACTGCCTTCCCCTGTACTTTGTATTGGATTACTTCTATTCAAGGACTGACCCATTTAATTTCTGTAAAAGACAGTTTCTGATGTAAGCAGCAGTACATCAAAAGACCCGAATCTAGTATAAATTAATAAGTAATGTAGGTTATGTGTCTCATACAATAAGTGCTGCTTTCTCTTGCAGATATTATGCATGAAAACACAGTGAAGCTGAGTGGCTTTAGCATTCAGGCTAAACATGCAAGTACATTTCTTAGGAGAGAGCCTTGCTGAGCTACATATTATGTCACATTAAATTTTTTGCAGGACTAACTTCATGTTCCTGTGCTGTTCTCATCATGGGCATCCTTTTACTACACTAAAACCTCTCAGTCTTTTTAAAATTTTTACTATTCATGCCAAGGTTTGTACCACAGTCACCTTTCTTCCTCACAGAGGTGAGGGATGCCTGCAATACCTCCTTTTCTTTTCTCCTGCCAGCACATTGGCACTCACAAGCCATACCCATGAGCATCACCACACTCTTCCTTCAAAGGATTCATATGTAACACTGGACAGATTGAAATCCTGCAGACAGACTCGTCTTCATCTCTAGATTGGATGGCAATCAAAAGAGAAAGTTTGTGTTTCAGTGTGGCTTTTCTTATTTTCATTTCATGGAATAAGCTCATCAGCCTGCTTTATCATTACCCAAGGCTGGGTGTGAATAAATGGCTATCAGCTGAAGCCCAGCCTACATAAAGCACCTAGTAGTCAAGTTAGGAAAATAGGCAGCAAGACAACAGATATCCTTATGCTGATTTATTGACTTCTGAAAACCAAATAAAATGTATCCAGTGTCCTGTTAGCTCCCTAGATGTGCTAACCATTCACCTTGCAGAAACAATAGACAGGAGTGTTTCTCCCTTACAAATTTCTGACAGCAATGAACTGTCCAATTATAACTGTGTTTTTGAGTTCATAAGGACCAACAAGGAGATCTGCCATTTCCAGATAGGAAATATATGCACTTTACTGGCATATATGTACCCAAGAATGTGAGTTTTTAGCTGATGCAGTCCTGCAGGACTTGCTGCAGAAAACCTCTAGTTCTCATCCATTAAGGCATCACGCATCTACAATTCCCTTGTTGGTCTGATTTTGTACACTGCAGATGCTGTTGCTTTCCACTGTTCATGTCAAGCTAGGCGAACTGCAAAAGGTGACAGATTTAAGATTTTTCTCAAGCAAGAACACAGTGTAACTAACTATTTTCTCTGGAACTAATTCCTTCCCTGGTTAACACTCTGTAGGTGAAAATAAAAAGTTCAATTTTTTTTTTTTTAAATAAAAAAGAAAACAGAATTAAAAAGCAGCCAGCCTAAAAGTGGATCATCCTCAGAAATATAACTGTAGAGAGACAGACAATCGTTGTCTGTTGGATATCCAATTCCTTCCAAAGGGGGAAAAAAGCTACATGCTTCTCATAATGCAAAACACACACTGATCTTCAGACGTGGGAATACACCAGAGAATAATTTCCACCCTAAGCAATGAATGACAGCATAATATAGAGTACCTTTAAACAAATACTGCAGCGGCCTCTTACACACAGAGTTTCCAGGAAGGGAAAACATCTGTAGAATATTAACTGACCCAAGAAATGTTTAATGGGCATTTGTCAGAAATGTTATGCCAGAAACACATTCAGAGTTTAATTGGTACAACTGTGTCAGGATTCCCGTGGGTGCCTACATGTACACAGAGGTATATACATATATACAAATGCCACACTTTGATAAAATCCACACTCTGCTCTGACATTAGCCACCAGCATAAGCCATTGCTCTTCTCTTCCTCTCTCCAGTGTCATCTCCCCTCGCCAGCTATTCTGCACTCCTGCTTGAAAATTTCTCTTAACAAACTGGAGGTGAGGAGAGCACCATGGCTGGACCACTGCAAACAACCATGCACTTGCTCCAACAAAAGCAGAATCGAGGTATCACAATCCAAACGTGTAAGAAAATCCGAGTTATTTGCCAAAAGAAATGAAAGGTTCTGCATCTCCACTTACTTGTCTGGGTTTCACTCTGCATACACAGACATCTCCATTAACTGCAGAAGAATACACAAATATAGAGCTATGCAAATGTTAAAGAGCTAAAGCTAGGGCCAAAGTTAGCACACTGACCATATTTTCACTGCTTTTGGTTTTAAGCCAGAGCCATAATAGGTAAATTTTAAAAGTCCTCATTTCAAATGAACTCAAAATGGACAGACACACGGAACAGAAGCAGCACTACTGAAAAATATTTCCTAAAGGTAAAAAGACTGTTCCTCTGTACAAGATTCAGCTGATGTAAAAGAAATAATCAAGAGCTGCTAAGGTTGTGGTGGGATGAATACCACAAACTAGCATGATTAAATGAAGGAGAAAAACAACCCCAAGAAGAGCTTTCTCCATTCTGCCTTCTCCGTGTTTATTCCTCATTTCCATACCATGCCCTTCCACATGATAGCTATTTATACAGCAACAGAGTGATCCAGCAGCTTATCCCACTGGAACTGGAAACAAACTTTTCTTTTTGGTAATGTCTTAGGAATTGATCTGTGCTAGACTGCTTCTTTATTAGTAGAAACAGCTTATGAAGTTTGGGAAACATCCTGTGCCTGCTCAAATTAAAAGGCCTACTTAAAAAAAAAAAATATTTACCTCTCACAGACAAGTCTCATCCCCTTCACACACAGCCTCTGTCCCTTGGCCCTCAACACTCCTTTGGATTTGTTTGCAAAGGGCTGATGAGCAGTCCCATGTGATCAAGTCTGCATGGTTTACACAGGAACATTCCTCACTACATGGTCCAAACAGAAATATGCCTCACTACATTTACTTGAGAGACTTTAGGGAGAGCAAAGGTCTAATGAAAGATGGTGCAACCAGCCACCTCCTCCTGAAAATGCCTAAACAGACAAGCAAATCGACCCGTGACTTAGTGTCCCTACAAAATAAAATACAAATCAAATAAAATTTGGTATATTTACTCCTGTATTTGCTTTTACAGGACTTCTGGTCATCCTACAACCATTCTGCATAAAAAAGATGAACATATTCCTCAAAGGGGATATAAAGAAGGTCATCTAGGGTATTAAGCAGTAGTTTTCTTCCATTTTTCTTAACTGACATGCTGATGAATTATATCACTGAAACACAGGTTTAATGGTATCTTGTGCTATCTTAATGGAGGATCAGAGCTGCTATTTTTAACACAATGTGTCAGAATGTTACAATTTCTTCCATTATTCTGAATACAGCATAAGGTTAAATAAACTGTGATCATGTATTGCTGCATGCTTAACACAAAAATTCCCCAAAAGCTATGAGGGGCAGAGATGGTCCACTGAGAGGTAATCAAATTGAAACAAACAACACACTTTCCATAAAAGCTAACATCAAATTCCTTGTGGTTAAAGAAGTAATTTTGAAATAAAAACAGGTAAGAAGAGTGAATTGGATGCAATTTTAACTATAAAATAAACAGAAGAAAGTCTTTCCTGTGAGAGTGGTGAGACTCTGGAACAGGTTGCCCAGAGAAGTTGTGGACATCCCATCCCTGGAAGTGTTCAAGGTCAGACTGGATGGGTTCTGAGCAACCTGGTTCAGTGAAAGGTGCCCACAGCAGAAGGGTTGGAACTAGATGATTTTTCATATCCTTTTCAACGCAAGCCATTCTGTGGTTCTATGTTTCTATGAAATATGCAAAAAGAAGTTCTTTGACAGAACAGTCATGGGTCAAAGGGGTCAGGCTGAAAATCATGATGAGGAGCAATATTGCCATTCTGGTTTAATTTTGGATGGGTGAAGTACCCATCCAAGGAGTACCCTTGGGATCAGCCCAGGAACTGAAAATCCTAAAAGGCATTGCTGCTGCTTCTAATTCACCATGGCCAACACGACTGACAAATGGGAGTGAGGCTTGGGTGGCAGATAGGAATTGTCTTGATGGCTGCACTGCCATGTCAGTCTCATCACAGATGGGTGGAACAGTCAGTTTCTGCTTCCAACCCCTGCAGGCTGGAAGGGGTTTTATTCAGTCTTTGTCCTCTAATGAATACATGATTTTAACAATTCATGTTAAAATTTATCCTTAGTACATAAAACTTATCCTTAGTACATAAACCACTTCTTTCTGTGGCCCAAACTGTTTCCTGAGATTGCAAATCATTCTCTTTCTTCATATATATTGATTTATAACTTCTACAGATTGTGCTCAGGTTCCCCAGTGAGCATTTTCTTCTGGACTCTTTAATTACCAATTGAGCCCACAGTGGAGTTTTAGAGTATTATTCTGAAGGGCATACACTGCTTAAAACCTGCTAGGAGTGGAAAATGCTACCCAACAGATTATTCTGGGAAATGGAAGAAAAATAATCTCAAAATTCTGGACACAGTTAGAGCTTGGCAACTGCAAGGGCTGCTCTGCTCCCAAATGTTCAGTAAAGAAAACGCTGAGAGTACTAAAGCCCATACACAGAAGTTTCCTGCAGACATTAACTCCTAAACATATGCAGCAGTGGTTATGAGGCAGTTACTTTGAAGTAATCAGACTAAAAGATTTAGATCAAAACAAGTAGACAGTTTCTTAAGCCTACAAAAAGCTCTCTTTCCTTCTGGACTGTCAGGATAGGCCACAAATTATTCCCCAGACAAAGCTAGCATGCTCACAATGTTAGCATTATAATGTTAAATGGCAATGACTAGTTATTGTTATTACCACTTTCTCTCATCCTTGCTTTTGATCTCTCAGTTCTTTGTGAAGGTCCTCTGAATGGAGGTATGCTCTAATCTTCCACATCAATTAACACTTTAATCAATGTTCTTATGCATAATTTTAACAATTCCCTCCAAACAATAAGGGTTTTTTATCCCATATGCATTCTTCATGAACAGCACTTAAAAATACTACTGTAACCTTCCAAGCCCACCCTGGGACTCTTCTCACCTGGAATTCATGCTTTGAGACTCTATAACAACTGCTTTTGCAAAAACTTCTATATTTTTTTCCTAAACTCTTACGCAGTATTGGGACCATTAATCTGTCTCTCAATCATGCTTTCAACACTTCTTTCTACAGCTGTTCTTTCATGTTACATGGGAATTATGTGCAGAGTTCTATTACCTTTTCTCTGCTTCACAGTAAAGCAATTTGTTTAGTCATTTGTGGACTTTTCCTGTTTCCCATTAATATCAGGTTCAAATGCTTCATGAACGATAAAAAAGGAAAAAAATGCTAACCCCTCCTCAAAGAAATGCATGTGTGCATCTTCATGCAAGCTCAGGGGAATGAAAAAAAAAGAAAAAAACAGAAAAGAAAAGAGAAAAGAAGAAAGAGAAAGAGAAAGAGAAAGAGAAAGAGAAAGAGAAAGAGAAAGAGAAAGAGAAAGAGAAAGAGAAAGAGAAGAGAAAAAGAGAAAGAGAAAGAGAAAGAGAAAGAGAAAGAGAAAGAGAAAGAGAAGAGAGAAAATGCTGGCACTTAAGATGCACAGACCTGGGCTCTGTATTCTCCTGGAACTCCCAGGAACATAGTAATAGAGACTGTAATTTCTGGTCTTTAATCCCCCTCACCAGCACTGAGCAAATTGC
Source organism: Passer montanus (assembly GCF_014805655.1). NCBI lineage: Eukaryota > Metazoa > Chordata > Aves > Passeriformes > Passeridae > Passer > Passer montanus. Next base: position 4,636,870 of record NW_024371037.1, read on the forward strand.
ACTGTGGTCCTAACCTTCCCCACCCAATTTTTCCTACGTGGAAATTAAGTGGTGTTTCCCACAGGATATTCTAGTTTGTGTGACTGATGTTTGTAGAACAGGCAGACAAAAAAACAGACTGAAAGATTTCATAATTCCATTCAACTACACATCTGTCTTGTCCAAATATATATATTTTCTTTGACTGAGAGTGCCTAAGCTGTGGTTTTGAGCTAATGACTCAACTCACGTTTTCATGCTTCATGTGTTTCAGGAGACGCAGCTCTCGGTAAGCTCGTTTGGCAAAGAGTTCAGACTGAAACGGGCGGTACAATTTCTTAATGGCCACTTTGGTACCACTTCTTCCATCGACGGCTGAGCTTTAAGGGAAAAGAAAGAGTTCGGTGAGCAAGGACCGAAGCAAGTCAGCAAACGCGGCCAGCGGCTGCATCCAGCCCCAGGGTGCCGGGCCCTCGGCACGGGGGACACCACCGCCCCAGGCATCTCTGCCAGCAGCCATCTCATCTCGTTCGTTTAAAAGCCTGCCAGACTCTGTGATGAAATGTAGACAGTTATCAAAAGCTTTAAAGAGGAACATCTGCGGAGTAGGGGAAGAAAAAAATCCCCAAACTAAAAATAAGACAAAAAAATCCCACTAAACACCCAAGCCCACCACCAACGCAGAGCCAAACCGAGGGGCCCGCCCCAAGCGCTAAAACACCCCGGGCTCCAGGGACGCTGCCGCTCCGCGGTGCCGCGGGCAGCGCTCCCGGGCAGGGCTGGGGCAGCGCTCCCGGGCAGGGCTGGGGCAGCGCTCCGGGCTCTGCTCTCTCCAGGGACGGAAGACCCGCGGGGCAGCTCCCGCCGGCGGAACAGCCCGGCCCGGGGCGGCCAGGTGAATAGCAGGGCCGCCCCTCCGCACCCGCGGGGCCGGCTGCACCGGGCGGGGCCAGCCCGGCTCCGGACAGCACCCGGGAAAAGCTGGCAGGGAGCAGCGCGGCAGAGGGCCGGCCCGGCAGCATCCCCCGCGCCGGGACAGAGGCCGCCGCCCGCCCCCCGGCTGCCCCCGCCGCCCCGCTCACCACACGGCTCCGTAGGCTCCCGACCCCACCGGCTGCAGGTCCCGGTAGCGGTCCCGCACTTCCCAGAGGGTCTTGGTGATGTCCTGCCGGTAGAAGCCGTTCTTGGGGGAGGACATGGCGCTGCCGACCCCCGCCGGCACGCGCCGACAAAGAGCCCGGGCCGGGGGAGCGGGAGCGGCCGGCGCCGCCGAGCAGCGCCGCGCTGAGGGGCCGGGCCTGGCCCGGTGTAGTTAAATAAAAACCAGCACACACTTGGTGCTCAGAGCAAGTGGTCTTGTGCATGGCTGAAGTGACCTGGAATGGAACTGATGCAGCAGTGGCTTGAAATGATTGCAGTGCTGGAGTATGGACAAGAGCAACCTTCTCAGTAGCTGTGTAGTCAATAGGCCTGGGCCAGCAACACGTGTATGGCAACACCTGGTTTAAAATATGTTTTATGTGTTCTCTGTGTGAATATCACTAAAATTCTTGTCCTTCAGGGTTTGGCAAAGCCTTTGTTTTGTTTGACTTCACTCCTGAGCAATGTTGCTGAGGTTAGATAATTCAGGTTTGCTGTCACTACAGTTCAATTTGTGGTTTAGCTCTAAAGGGGTGATCTGGACAAGTTTCATGGTTCCCAATGCCATTTTGGTGGTTGCCACGGGCCCAGCCCTTTGGGTGCCTGACTACCAAATGTGGAAGGGCCACCCTGCCCTTGCTCCTCCTGGGATACAGGAGGAACAAAACCTTCCAGCTGCCAGCCCTGTGTTCCAGCGCTGCTCTCCGCTGACCTGCTCCAATCTCTGGTTTAGTGAGAATGGAGAGCAACCTTCTGACATTTAGCAGTTAACATGAGGCTTGTGAGAAGTGTCAGATCAATGATAGATGTTCACTTCTAGAAATCCACTGCCCCAGGAGATTATTTTTTAATTTCTGATGTCCCTTCTATGCTGTTTGCCATTCAGATGTTGGCTGTTGTGATATGTGGTACAGGTAAGGTGAAGGATAGAGCAGCTTTCTCTCATTTTGAACTAATCCATTAGTTAAATTACTTTTAATGACCATTATATATATTTCTAATACAGAGAGGATAAGTTCTGCTTGTCATCCCTCATTTACTTTTCCTTTATCCAGTTGTGACAGTGATATGTTTTTACTTCTTGCTTTTTTATCAAGGCAGAAATTAGATGATTTTGATACAGTAGGTAAAAGTACTAATTTTACATCAAGAGAAGTTGACTCTTGTGCAGAAGCTGAGAATATTACAGAGCAACTTCTAAAAAACATTTTAAATTGACAAAGTTATCCACTGCTGGTTTTCCCATGTTTTTCCTTCAGTAAGTATTTAGGCATACTTTGCTACAGATGGATGAAATAGCCGTGTAGGTCAAATATAAGACCAGCTTTCCCCACCAGGTCACACATACAGGAGATGAGCTGGTAAATTTACTGAAAAGACTAGGAAATCAGCACTGTCATAACAAGGGAAGCTTTGTCTAACAAACCATTCAAAATGTCTGTGAAGGGAATGAGTCAAGAAACTTGGGTCCATCCTCAGCTGGTAGATCTTACAGCAGTGTCACAAACTGCATGAGTCTCTGCATCCTGCTAGGCTCAGCTGGATACATGGTGATGTGTTTTCCCAAAAACAGTTTGTTGCCAGGGGACTGATAGATGCTATAGCCATATCTTATTCTGGGCAATGTGTGCTTGACAGAATGGATAAAAAAGAGTGCTATCAGATGTTTCTCCTTCTGGCATACATTTATTGTAAAGTTAATAGAAAAAAAGGATCTTCTTAAGACATCATTAACAAAAAAATAATAAATGCATTAATGATGCAAAAATTGCACTTTTCTAATCATCATTCCATAAAGGGAAGATTTAAGAGGTATCAGAATGTGGTGGGGTTTTTTTTAAGAGCCAGCTTTTGATGTGCTGGATGGTTGCCATCAGCTGCAAAGCATATGAGGTAGATGAGATGGGTGCAGTACTCTTTCTAATCCCTCTGAGCTCAATTTCCCTCCAGCCTAGAGGTGAAGCTTTGGTGCTGGAGCAGAAAGGGTGCAGTACTCTTTCTAATCCCTCTGATAACTGAGCTCAATTTCCCTCCAGCCTAGAGGTGAAGCTTTGGTGCTGGAGCAGAAGCTCTATAAGCAAGCAGTGAGAAATCTAACCATGTTTTCCTGAGGAAATCCTACATGTATGAAGTCTGGTGAGAGCGTTTGATGGCAAACTGTTCACCACAAGTTATCACTTCTAGATGACAAAATTGCACAGCCCTGTTTGTCAGGAGCTGAACTGGGGGAGAGCTGCTGGGCCCTGGGTGCAGGAGTGTGTCAGTGTGAGCAGGGAGAGGGGACTGACACTGGTCTCCAGTCCAGGCACTGATAATGTGCAGGAAAGGAGATCATACAAAGTCCTTTGAAGAATCAAACATCTTCCCACCTTTCTGACTGTTTATATGTCTGTCTTTCATATGATCATTTTATTCTGGATACAGTAATTCACATATTAATAATTTGGCTGTGTAAAACATACCTTAGATGTCAATAAACATAAAATCTTGCTGAATTGTCAAAAGCTAATTCCTAGAACATTATTATTTTTAAACAAGCTCTCTCTCTGCCCACCTTCAAAAAATACTCTGCTTGTCTACTTAGACCTGTTGCCATGGAGGAAGTAAGTTCATTCTATTTATTACAACAAGAAGTAAAGCTTAAAAATAGTAATTAAAAAATCTCAGTTTTAGTCGGAAAAAACTCTTGTGCTATTTTGTCCCCACCCTTCCCCAGTGGAGTCACTGCCAACTATTTTGCAATTTTTTTCTGATTTTGTCTCTCTGCCCAATGAGCAGGGTGTTTCAGTTCCAGTTTCTGTGACATGTAGCCCTCCTGGGGACCTTGCCACGTTGCAAGGTCACTAAGCCATCAGCAGAAAGGAATAAATAAATATACACACCTAAGTGCTTTTTAATATAAAAAATAATTCAAACTATATATTACATTTTTTAAGAGGTCAAGTGAGAACTTATTAAGTAACTATGTACTACTCCATTATCCCTGCTTGCTGGAGATTGGTGGACGAAGAGAGCCCAGTTGTAGTGAGTAGTAGACACTATATATAAATCAACTACTTTTAATGCTGTCCTAACTTTTTCTCCTCAGAATCCACCAAGAGGTCCTCTCCTACAATAGACTGAAGGAGTTTAATTTTTAAACTATCACAGATTGCTGCAGTATGAGATGCTGTAGTCTACAGAGCAAAAAACCAACTCTTCAAGAGTTTCCCAACCTCAATGCAAAAATCATATGAAAAGAGAGTTAATGAATATCACTGATAGGTAGCTTTACTCATTTGTCACTGCAGAGTTGTGCACATCTCCTGTTTAAACCACCCAAACCATCATGGCATTCTTTCCCCCATCTTAGCCATCTTTCTCAATGCTGCCTTCGTTTTCTTTGTTTCCACCTTGACCTAATGAGAGAGGTGGGCAGGACAGGAGTACTATATGTGATTTTTGCATAGAATGTAATTTAACTATGGGTTCTTGATTTGAGGAATCAGGTTTTAATATAAAATAGGCATATATTATCTGGGTGCTAATCCACAGGATATTATTCTATAAAGAACAAAGCATTGCTCAGTGGAGGCTGCCAGTTATGGCAGATTTAGTGTATAGTTGTCTCAGAGCTGCAACTGTGGTTCAGTATTTATACTGTGTTCAGTATTTCTTGTGATCAAATTGGAACCTAAAAGGACTGGCTAAAACCTCTGTGCTGTGGTACACATCTTAATATGTGACAATAATTGGAGCTGGGGGACTACGGGAGTGTAAAATGAAGCATTTGTATGTCTGCAAGATGGAAGCCTAATTGAAGAGTTTCGTTCATTATGTTGAAATTTCTGATCTAATGGATTAAGTGTCAGATTGGTTGGAAGATCAGTGTTGACACAGAAAGCTCACAATATATTCCCTTCTTGTAGTGAAAACTTAGACTCTTTTAGGTGTATCAGTTCAATATTTTATTTTACAGCAGAAAGAAGGGCAGTGGCAGCAACACTAATGTAGCTTTCTAAATCTCTTGGTACTAGTGCCTTAAAACCCCTTACCCAGACTCATAAATTAATGACACTTGGTACTCTCACTTGTGCAAGTGTGCTGATTTTCTGAGCCAGTGTTTCCATCCATTAACACTAGCAGCAGTAGCAATGTATGAGAAAAAAGCAGCTGCTTTTAACACAAATTGAAGTGTTGCTATTAATTCCTTCCTAAGGAGACTGATTGCAAGGTTGAATCCCTTTCTGCTGATAACAAAAGACATAGTTTACTGAATTTACAATGCAATTCTCTTTTCATGAGGGCTAAATCTTTACTGCTGCTCGTCTGTCAGGGATTCCTGGGCCAAGTCAGTAATTAACAGATGTGGCAAAGGATGCTTAAGTAATTTGTGCTGGCAGCTCTGTACAGTACTTTTTGGACAGATTCATCTTTGACCTGGTCCCAAGAGTGGGGAAAGTGGAGGTCTGTTTTCTTGTTATGATCCAGAAGCACATGTGACAGGAAGAAAGGAAGGAAGTAACTTTTGTATTGACTGCTTCCCACCTCTGTCAAAGTTTCTTTTGCTGCCAACATTTTGTTCTTGAAAGGGCTGTTCCCCTCCTGACCCTTAGGGTGAGCTCACTGTGTCAGATCCTGCAGCACACTGACCCTCCTTCCCTCTCGCTTTCATCTGCTACACCATATCAAAAAAACCACCAAGAGCACAACCTGGAATTGTGCAACAATGCTGTCTAAATAATGACTCTACCTATTGATAATGATGTATTTATTTTCATATATCAGTATTGATTACCTAATTTCCTATCCCCACCCCCCATAAATTTTTGAACTTATTAGTAACGCTGCTATTTCAGACTCAAGTAGCTAGTTTGTATCTTCAGGGTATGGCACATGATATCCTCTAAAACAGTGCTTTTCCTCTAAACTATCCTTAGTTTTTCTTTCCATTGGTCCATTGTAGATTAAAGGTTTTTTATTCCTGTCTGCTTTGGCTTGTTGTATCAATTTCCTGTTGCTGGGTTTCAGTGCTGATGAGGTAAAGAGCTTAAAAAATAAAGTTCCAGATTCTAAAAGTGTTGTGTATACTTAGGCATGTCAAAAGACTGAGATGCATGCAAAATATTTTTCTTTTGCAAGAACTTTTGCTGCCAGTGATGATAAAATTATTAGACTTGGGGTTGCACTAACCCTGATTATAGAGTGAGATAATAAGTACTAGAAGTGATTTCAATTCACTAGGTGGATGGATAACAAGCTCTTGTGACTGAAAGCTGAAATTAGATAAATTCAGATTAAAAGTAAATTGCTAACAATGTCGGTAATTGACCGGAGAAAGCCCTTGGACAGCTGTGTTCTCCCCAGTGGAAGCCTGAGCTGCCTCCCCCATGAGCAAAGCCCAGCCTGCTCCTCCTTCCCCTCTGTGCTTTGCAGGTGGCCAGGGATAAGAGTGCCCTCATTTAGTGTGGGCTAAAATCTATGCTGCTCTCCTGAAGCATAAATGCAATGTATAGGACACAAATGTGCTGTTGAAAGCAACAGTGCTGTCAGGAGATTAAACCCCCACTGTTTAAGCACAAACCACTACAAGTTTTGCAAATAGCATTTGGGCCATGTAATCAATGCCTTCATTAATGTCATTATAAGCAAATAATTTTTTAATAAAAGCTTTATATTTATTTACTCTTTAAAATTTACTTTTAATCCATCTGCCTCACCAAGCCTGACAAAGCCCTCACTCCTCTATACTCACCTCCATCTGCCTGTCTGAGTTGGTAGATAAATGTTTTCTTCCATCTGTGTTCAAATGATAAGCATTGTTAGTGCTAAGCCTCCCACCTTTCTGTTCCATTGGGGTTCTGGCTTTCCAATTACCCTCTCCTGCTGTTGTAAACTGATAAAGTTATCAAATTATAGTCTCATGTTGGATTGCCACAAGGGAACCGGTTACCTACTCTAGAAAAATACTTTAATTATTGGTTTTTGAGGTCTAAGTAATTACCTTCATTTTGCACATCTAGGAAAAACATGTCTGTCTCCCTGCTGTTTTTCGGGACATTAAAATGAGATGATTTACAGGTTTTGATAGTAATTCATTAAAAAGGGCTGAGCTATTGTTGCCCATTACTGTCACCTTCGATTAGTTTAAATGCAGCTGTGACCATGTTCTTCCTACATAATTTATCTCCTAGAAAAAAACCTGCAGCTCTGAATGTCAAAGAAGATATTCAGAGGAAGATTCAGAGTAGCCAGAATAAAAATTTTGGAAGCAACATGAAACTTTCTTTCTACCTCAAGTGGCAGACCGATGGCAACCAGTTTTATGCATCCTTTGAAGCATTTGACATTGGCCACCCTCAGAGCCAGGAAATCAAATTTAACAAATGAAGGGACAAACCCCATAATAAATTAATTATTGTCAGACACAAAAAGTTCTTGTGAAATCTCCTTACTTCATCTTTGCCATTCCAACTGAAATAAAGCTGCCAAATAGGTTTGTAAACTCAGTATCAGATTTCAGAGAAAATAAAGCACTGAGTTACTTTTAACTGGCAAACAGATTAAAAAAATGTTTAAGATATGACTGAGTGAATATTTTCATTATGTAGTTAGACAAATAGTTTAAAGATTTAGAACTTTTTCACCTATTTTAGTCAGCATGAAATTCAGCCATTGCAATATCATTACTTCATACAGCCTCATCCAGCTTCACAGGAAGCCAAAGTAACGATGGCTGACAGCACTTCAGCAGAGACACAAGAAATTCATTCAGGCATTTACTTTCAGATCAACATGCCCTGGGGAAAGCTGAAAACAAATGGCTGCATTTCACTGGATGAAGGTCTTGGATAACTGGTCAACATTGCCAAAACAGTCTATCAATTAGTCCACAAATCAGAAGCATATTTTCTAGATGGAATGCCTACTTCTATTTCTAAAAAAAGCAAAGTTCTTGGACTTGATTTTTTGTTTTTAAATCTTTTTATTAAGAAAAAGCCTTTATTTTTACATAGAAAAAATACAGAGGAAAGTAAATGCAGTAGAATCCATTACCTTATATAACTGCTATACAATTGAATATTAATGACAAAGTTTCAGAAAACCTAAATATTATAAAAAGCCACTTCTAAAATAAGACTCTGACAGAGCAAGAACAAGACACAAATTAAACATTAAACAGCTGTGAATCACAAGTGTGTACAAAGACACAGCCAATACAATACAAGAGGCCTTGTGCCAAAAGGATGTTCCTGTTACAGTATTATGCATGTTATGTTCCTGTATACAGTAAAATGGAGGAATCAGATAAATTTGATTCTTTAAAAAAATCTTGGTGTCTGATGTGTCCTGCAATTTTTAAATTTAATTTTCCAACTTTTCGGAGTTGGAAAACCTTTAAAATTTTGCATAAAAAGAAACTTCAATGATAATGTGTCAAATTCTTGAATCGCCTTGTTTTGTCATGTCTTCCAATGGCAAATATTCGATTACTTTCCTAAGGATTTTGTGAAGGAAAATAAGACAATGTGGAATATTTAATTCAAAGCTGTGAACTGAACTGAGCACTCCTGGACTGTCCTCTATGACAGCCTTTGCTGAAGCTTGCAGAAGTCTACAGAGCTCTGCTGCAGCACCTTCACAGCACCTTCCTGTAACCCAGGCAAATTCACCAACAGTCCAGCAATGGCATGGTGAGGAATACACCAGGAAGTAAAACTGTCTCACAAATGGGTATTGTGCAGATTAAAAAATAGATGTGGAAAATAATGAGAACAGACACTTGAATGGCAAGAGAAGAGAAAGATTTATTTTTACTGACTTTCAACTGGTGTTAAGATTGCTTGAGAGACATCCAGTACATGTGTAAGACCACCACAGATATGACTACATATGCATATTCTGTCTATCTCACTACCACGCCCTCTCTTCATAAAGGCACTAACTATAAATAGTACGAAAACAAACAGATAAAATGCCACAAAAAAAAAAAAAAGGATTGCTTGTATGGACTTCTTGTTTATGTTTGTATACATTCATGCTTTAAATGTACAATTTTAAAATTAATTTAAAAGGTCACCTTTATTTTGGCAATACAACTGATAAAATGAAACATGCAGAACACACAGCTTGACAGAACTCAGTGCATAATTTTGTCAGAATGAAGCAGTTCTTTACCACCCTTTGTGAGTTGGGAATACATTCATATTACAAGGCAAAAAACACCTCCACCCAAACCAGACATCTGGCTTCTGTTTAATGCATCTGTTTTTCCACATGTCCTCCAACATCTTTGGATAGTAAAATGTATGTCTGACCACAGGTTAAATTGTATGGTTATATTTTAACAGTCTTCATAGTGCAGCAAGGCAAAGACAGAGCTGCCTGCGTTCACTGTTCTATCTCCAGGCTGTCCATTTTCAAGTCGGGTGGTTTAAAGCTATTCACTTCTTCATAGGTAAGTTCTGTAGAGGGGGTGTAAGGAAGAGAGAAGAATTAGGTGACATTTTCTCCAAAAGAAAAATATGCCAGACAAAACAGTTCTACATATACACATGACCTGTAGTTTGTATGTTCAGCCTCTTTAGTGTCCACATCCAAAAACAGACTGAATTCGCTAGGAATCCTCCTCTCAGATTGCAAATCAGACTCACAAATACTGTTATTGTACAACATGACTGTCCCCTTCAACTAATTACTAAAACACACAGGCCCTGAAATGAAAACATCAATTATGCTGTCAGATGACCTGCCAAAATGTAATAAACGATAATCTGTAATGGAAAATGGAATCCTTAAAAGTACCTAGATAGGTTTTAAAATGTACACTTTTAACTGTGGAAAACATTCTTTAGCATCTCTCAGTCAGTTGCCTTCAATTATATATCATTTGCAATTCTGTGCTAATTCCTCGGGATCCTGGTTTAGTGGGTTTTTTTTTGGTTTTTTTTTTTTAATGTTTTACTGTAGCTGACTTAATTTTACAGTACTCTGAAAAATTTTTTCTTTTTGTCTCAGAAGCATGTAACAACTTTCATCAGGAAATTCTATACTCATCAATAGCTACAAACATGGGTTACTTGCTATGTTACCCTGCTTTGAGAATAACCCTTTATCTTTTTGTGCTACCATTCGTGTCTTGTTTTCTGCCTTGGACATTATGGAATATGTTGTCAGTTGTACCTCTTTTGTATTTTCTCAAATTAGCTGCTCTTCAAGGACCAAATCCTGTTTGCATATGGCTAACTTCAGGTTATGGCATTACTTCAGGTTCTGTTTTCCAAACAGTGATGTTTAAATCATATCAAACTCATGCCTATCAGCTTTTTTATTAAGTAACTCTGTCTGAGACAGCTGCTATGCCTGCAAGTGTACCTAGGACTCCTCTAAAAAGTATGTAAAAAATCTAGGGACTGAATCTTGCATATGCTCTGGTTGTGTTGTGCTGGACCACTGTGTGCAGTTTCAGCAAGGGATTTCTCTAAAGGAAATTCTGTGTGCAGAGCTTCAGGCATCAGAGGATTTGTTAGGTGACTTTGAGTGACTGACTTATGACTATTACACAGAATTACAGGCAGCCAGGGAGCAGCTACAGCCGACCGAACTTGGAGAAGCCAATGTCCTCACAAATCGGACACCAGGAACTGTATTAGAAATTATTCTTACTGCCTGTGTGGTTTATGTTCATGAAGCTCTTTATCCACTTCTTACTGCACCTACTCAGCAGAGATGTCCAACTGGAGCAACAACTAAGGAGAGAATGTATAGCATTCAACTCTGAATAGCATACTCTTGGCCTCTAAAATTTTGAAATATTTTCTAACTGATTAAACATGTCAGAAACATTAAGAAATCTATGAGCTTGTGTTGTGAGCCTCAGCAGTGTGCAATGGAGGCCAAAAAAACTCCGAAGTGCATAACGTATAAGACAAAGTGTCTGAAATCTCATTTTACTTTGGTGCTCAGTCCCTTGAGATCAGGCACCACTGATTTTTAACTTGAACAGAAAAAGAGCAGAAACACGCCAACGACATCTTGAGAAATTGGGTCAATATTTCATCGACACTACAAACATTTTATGTCATCTCACTTAAATGTGGCACATGCTGTACTTGAAAATAAAAAGTTTATTCCTCAAGATAAAAATACAGCCAGAGGGAAGAAGAAAAAGCAGCAAACCTGCTGTGCGAGTTTGGAGATTTTTTTTCTCAGGCCTTTTTTTTAAACCTGAATAAAGACAGAATTAGACCTGTAGATCCGTCAAAGTCAATGATGTAAAAAATGATACATAATAAATGCAATGAGAAGTAATATGATACAGCCTTTCCAAGAGATTTCACCTTCATGTCCTCATTTCAGTTTAGAAAGTGTTAAGCTGTTAAGGTTGTTGCTGAAATAATTTCAGTAGAGTTTCATCACAAACAGAAATCTGCTCCATGACTCAGAAATTGTTAAACTTTCCTGTTAAAGACTCAGGCAACTGCAAAAGTGGCAGAAAAAAATATAATCCACTCCTAAGTACAGCAGCAAATAAACGCAGCTCTCAACAAACAAGATGTATGGGTGCTGCTGTAGACTGCCACATTTTGCAAATAAGAGACTGTGTAAGGAGTAGCGATGCCAGTCAATCCTCCTTGTTTGTACAGACACAGTCAGCTTCTACAAAAGCCTTTCCAGGGCTCTAGGAGGTTGATTTACTGTAGAGAAAGCCATGACCCCACTATTATCTTTCTTTAAGATATATTTGCTGTAGACAGTCTGCTTTTTCCCCTGTAATGCCCAGGATAATACATGGCACAAATGGATGGGCATGAGTAAGACATGAGAGTATTCTTCATCATAAACCTAACCACCATGATAATACATTTTTATCGAATCTTTCCCAACTAAGTTACAGAATATACAAATAGAAACAAAAAACCATTTATTTTATGGAAGACATATTTAATCTTAAGCCAAGGAAAGACCTTTGTTGATAAACAGAAACAATTACTTTTCTACAACATTATTCTCAATTAAAAATCTCTAGTAAGGAATTTTTAGAATAATATGTCCTCATTAGATAGTGGTGAAATTGGACTGTACTTTTAAGAAACAATTACTTTTCTACAACATTATTAAAATCTCTAGTAAGGAATTTTTAGAATAATATGTCCTCATTAGACAGTGGTGAAACTGGACTGTACTTTTCAGTGTACTTGCAATCCAATGTTGAGCCACCTTACTTCTGTGATATTGCAGTGCAATATGATTGCCTTGCAAGCACGGAAGGTTGTTGCAGTATTTATCACAGAAGGTTTTGGGGTGTCACTCCCAAGTAAAATCATCAACTACCATCTCAAACAGGACCAATAGCATGGTGTAGCTATTAATCCAAACCCCTTTGCTATCTAAAGAAGTATTAACAAAATACACATCTATGTGGATACTATTACTTTCTGGTTCTGGTCAGAACTAGACCAGAATCCCAGGTAGTGTTACCTGCCCCAGGACAGTTACTTCAGCTGGGGGTCTGACCTAGAAAACTAAAAGCAAAACAGAATGTGTAATTACCTGGTAGCTAGCATCAGCTTTTAGTTAAGCTTTCACTGCTACAGGGAATCTAATGAGATGACGGGGGTGGGGGGAGTGGGCAAAATCCAGAGGAGAAATATAATCTTTTCCACCTGTCCACTCCCACAAGCACACATATGAACTTGTTTGGCTGAGGCTTAAAAGTTCAAATTCCTCTGGCTAGAAATGAAGGCAAACTGTTATTTAAGTAAGGCTTTCTTCTGCTACATGTCTTAACCAGTGCATGCAGTTCTGATACCTTTCCATTCATCTATGGTTCTCTCCTTGTTCTCTATGGACTCGTCGTAGAGCTCAGCCTCAGGCTCATCATCGGGATCGTGGTACTGCACAAAGTAGGGATGCGCCAGTGCTTCCGAGGCCGTGATCCTTTTATCGCTGTCTAAAATAAGCATCTTCTCAAGAAGATCTACAGCTAAGGCAAAACCAGAAATGCAGTTCAAAGCCAGAAGAGACCATGAGGAAATAAAAAAGGCAACTGTTTACACACCATCTATTCTCACTCATCTTAAACACAACTAATATTACTGGCAAAATTTAGGCAACGTAACAAGTAAGTTTTGAAGGTTTTGTACTGTGAGTACAAAAGAGAGCTGAAGGAAGCTTTTGGTTTGCTTGTGGCATGCTCAAAGGTTCAGTATAGTAAACTGGAGATCTGATTCACTTCTTTGGATATCCAAGGAGTTAATTCTGAAAAGCTCTGTGTGTGCTTATATGGTAATACCCTGTGCTGTTCATCATGTGCTTAAGTTTGCACTGATCAGGACCATATCCAAGGACTTAATTCTGAAAAGCTCTGTGTGTGCTTAATACCCTGTGCTGTTCATCATGTGCTTAAGTTTGCACTGATCAGGACCAAGCTAAGTAACTTGTGAATAATGAAGTGTGAGATTACACCTCTAATAAGCTGCACCAATGAAACAATCAGATGAAAATTCCAAAGCAATTTCACAGGACCCAGCATAAACAAAATATGTTTGAAGTTGACATTTGAGGTTTAGTAGAAAGAAGAGAGAGTTGTATGGCTGTAAGGAGAGGTTTTTATGGAAATTTTATCATAAATATTTCAAATACTATTTTTTTTACTGCTTTCATATAAGCATTGGCATTCATTTGCCTTTATGCTATTAATAAGTAGCATGCTCTCATGCACTTCAGGCAAATAAGTAAAAATAATACAAAAAATAGCATTTTTTAATATGGAAGTGTTCCAAACTACTTGTTTTTGTAAAAATAAAATTTGTATTAGTACACAAAATGAATTCAAACCATTTTTACTCACAGTACTTCCCTATGATGTGCATGTGATGGAACTGACCTGGTACTTCAGTGAGATGTCTCTGATGACTCAAGTATCTTCTTTTTATGTCACAAGAAAAAGTTTACAGAAACATCTCTTTTTCACAGGCAGAGCCAATTGATTAGACAGAAAAACAATGACACAGGATCAGATCAAAGATCTGCCTTAGCCCAGTATCCTTTGTCCAGCAATGGCTCATATGTTCCTAGGAAATAATACTCCAAAGGGTCATTCAAACAGCTATACTTCCTGATATATTCTTCTGCTTGCCAGCAATTTACAGCTCATGGCCTTCCTGAGCCAGAAATGATGCCTCTAATCTAGACCCCATGACATTTTAATGTATTTCTGCTATCTACAGCTGGCTTTTGCTTTTCATCCATGGACCATTTCCCTTTAGGAGGTTCCTGTAATCTCTGTCAGAAACAAAGAGACACAGGCTTCACGACAGGAAAACAGTCTCAGGATGAAAGGTTAAGCAATGCTTTTCTCACTGGTCTGATTATTATTATATGGGATTATACAGCAAGGAACACAAGGAATGCTTGAGTTCGTATGTTAGTGAAAGATTTTATCTGTGCCTGTCTGATTTTCTTACCTAATGGATTGGCACCACGAAACACTGCTTTCAAATCCTGCTGAGGCATATGTGGAAGAGATTCGATGTATTTTCTTGCCTAGAAATAATTTAATATACTTGTGATAAGGGTTAAATTTTGCTCAACAGTAACCACATCAAGTCTAAAAAACCAGGCATTATATTTTTTATGTTTCTTATATGGGAAATCCTCTTTACAAATAACCACAATGGATGACCTTGTTTCAAACACTCATGCCTGTATACTGGAGAGTTTTAAGCAGGTACATTTTGGTTTAAGGCTTGAGTGTTAGCACTTTAGTTTTCACCTGTGCCTACTGGTTCATTGCAGTATATCCCCAGGGAACACATGCATGTAATGCTCAATCAGAAACTGCAGCCTAAATCATCTTTCAGTTACCCCCAGCAAAATTATATAATTCAAACTGCAGCCTTCCCTCCTTTCTCTTCTCTGGTGAAACGTAGCTTCACTAACCAAAGAACAAATTCTGATACTCCATGTGAACAAATTTTCAGATGTTTAACAGAATTTAAGAGCATGCCTTTTTACGGTGGCTGTGAAAGGTTAATCCAAACTCAGCTAGTAAAAGCCTGCCTAGATATAGGATCCACAAATGTCAGCCTGACAGTACATGAGCTATAAATTTTTAGGCTGAGGTAGGCAGGTTGGCAAGAGAAGAGGTTGCATACTTGGATCAGACAGAACAGGGAATTCTGAAATGCAATTGTCAAAAAATAAGCAGGTGGTTATTCCCTAAATCCATAAAAAACCTCAGCTGGTCTTTGGACAAACCCTAACCCTTTTGCAAGATGTTTGTGTTACACTGATGTCTCTCAGGATTTAGCAGTCCCATTAGAAGGACACTATCTGCAGAAGGCTAACTAAGCATCCTTGACCCATGGAAAACAGCAACTAATCAACAACTAATCCTAACATGACTGAACAAGATGCAGTGGAAATTACCTGCAACCTTGCCCAGAAATCCTTTGAAAACAAAACAGACTAGTCCTGTCCCCTCTGCTTATCTACTCACAGAAGCCTGACCAAGAGAATCCCAATGTTTAAATTATTCTGAATTGCAATTACCATTTAAATTCATATTAACATGAAACACCGACAAACACCTCAGTAACTTGTGCTGAAGCATCCAAGGAGGTTGATCTTTTAGTTTCCAGTTCCTTAATCCTCTACTTATAACTGAAAATAAACTTGGCATTTCAGCAAATCTCTGACATTGCTGTTACAGGGATGTTAAAAAATTGTCCATGTCTGCAAGCTGCATTAAGAAATACCTAAACACTAAGGCCAAACTACATGGTAAAGAAGAACTAGAATGAAGAAACTCCCTTGCAGCTGGCAATTACCTCCAAGGTATGCACCTCATTTGACATTGCTCCTCTAATCAGGCAGCAGCAGCCCAGAGGTGACCTAGCAGCACTCCTGTTCATTAACCTGGTTTTTGTGTTCTGCCTGTGCTCTAAAGGTGTAATTAGCCCAAACAAAATAGCTTCAGGATTCCTGTACCTCACTGGGCTATGATCTGAAACACAACAAATTAAAAGAACAAAGCACATACTATTTCCAGTAAGTATTTCAGGTGTTACTCTCACGATCAAAAAGCTCACTAGTTGTGGGAAAATAACATATTTGTATACACTACCGAGAATGTGTTACATCAAAACCTGTAGGTTCTTAACAGCACATAAAGGCTACCAAAGGACCTGTGAGACTATTCAAGGACCTATGCTTAGGACAGCACAGTCTGAGATTTGTAGCTGATGAAGTTTCTGGCAAAAGGATGGATGCTGAGTTAGCCTCCTGCCCCAGCCATTCCTAGGCGCTGGGAACCCAAAACTCTGGGACTGTGTATTGGCCTGTGATGATGAGGTTTCATTATGTCTGGACCATCCAGAAATACAGGGCAGCTCTGGCTCTCCTACTGCTCCTGATTACTTAACCCACTAGTGTATTTATTAGCAAGGTCAAAGGAAACCCATCAATATATACACAAGCTGAGAAACAGCCATTGGTATTAGTCTGAGATGTGTACAGAGGAGGTTTAAGAAAACAGCTGCGGCTTAGGAGGTATCTGTGTGCTGGTGTTTATCTGAACTCTTACCCTGTGCCCATCACCTGCCTTTATCACACAATACTACATCTCATTCCTCAGCTGGCTATCCACAGTTACTGCTTACAATGAATCTTTTAAGTGTCACTTTATCAGAGAAATTAAGTGGAAATTGGTCATTTACTAGATTACTATTTGAAGAAGTCACATGGAAAGTTAAAAAGCCCACTCTTAACGACGAATATTATCAAGAAATTGGACCTCACGCAAGCATTTAGAAAGATGAATAAATGTGATTTTCAAATTAGGGACCTAAATAGAGCACTCATGCAGAGCACATTTTTTATTTGGATACATCTCTGTTTAAAAACCATACAACACTGGAAAGCATACAAATTACATTATTATATTATTACACTATTATATTATAGCTACAGATTTAATAGTAACAATATAATGCTGAGCACCAGATTTAATTTTTTTAATTATAAGAATAATTTAATTATAAGCACTTTAAAAGATCATCAGGACTAATTTCTTAACAATTTGCAAAAACTGAGTACATGAGAACAAGTATCCAAATTCATCCCAGGTCACAGTCAAGGCATCTGGATGCCTCCAAAAGCACATTTTTTGAATGGTGGCATTCTAGCAGCAGAAACTAGAGAGAACTTTAAGGTATTTGCTCATTTCAAAATCAGTGTTTGTGTAACACAGGCAGTGACATACAATGCCAGTTAGAGAAGGGATGACAGAGAGTCAGTTAACTGAATGAAGCTGTGAACTCACATGTTCTGATGATATCTTCTTCAGAAGTTCTGAACTGGGTGTGCCCACAACTTCCATTATTCTCTTCAGTTGATCGATATCTGCATAATTTCAGGGAAATGAACAGCACACAGTCTTTCTGGGTTTAGACGATTAATGAGCTTGCATGCATGCAACTAGGATGCTTAAAACCATTCAGCAAGACAATTCCACCATAGCTCATGGAAGGATATCAATTCATACCTGCTTAAGCCTAGTCCTGGAGTACCAAATTCTCTGCTGTACTATATTAACTTGTCAGGTATGTCAGCTGCATGAAAAATACTGCTCTTCTGTCCTAGTTCCCAATTTAATACATTCTTCAGCTTAATATTAATAGCATATTTATGTTTCAGTGATCTGAGAGATTTCTGAAGATCAATTTAATATGATAGGCTATTTTAGGCTCATAGGCATAAATTACTCATCTGAAGACTGGCAAGTGAAAAGTTATCATTTGGTACATTTAAAAATTTGTTTTATATATGTCTCAAGATTAAGACCTTTGAAAATGTTAATTTTTCATTGTCACCTAGGACCTGTAAGTATATTACATTTTTTATAAAGACTCAAGATTATTTTACAGCTTTATTTAAATTGATATAATGATAGAGTTGCAGACAATATTTTATAACAACAAGAAAATCTTATTTCTTGTGAACTATTTATACTGATTTGTTCAAATACCACATGTCATGTAATCAAACACACAGTCTCAGCACACGTCATCTCCTGATGATGATACACCTGGAGAATGCCTGTGGTTACAATAGAGCCTAATGATGCTGAGCACAACAGAAAGGTGAGTGGGGAGACTTGGTCTCAGCTCTCTTAAGATTATTCCAGACAATTCTAATGTCATAATGTTTTGCACCCAGCAACAGCTAAGTATTAGCAGAAGTGTTTGTTTTTGGAGGGGTTTCAGAGTAGCAAGAAATGTCAACATTCAGAAGAATATACTCTTGTTTCTCATAATAAAACCTTGATGCAGTTGTTTCCTCACTCCTTATTATGTGTTTTTCTTCAGTTTTCTTTTATTATTTTACTGTTCTCCTCAGAAGCATCTCTTTTTTGCTCCTGCCAGCACAGGAAATGCCAATGGAAATCCCTGATGCTCCATCAGGGACCACAGCACAGTGCTGTAGAAAAGAAAGGGCTTTGCTGTTCCTGTGGCATTTCTGGAACTACTGGCTTCTTTTAATATAACAGGACACAATAGAGCTATTAATTCACTTATTATTTAAAAGTTAACTCATCTGCATTTTCCGGAACTTTTGGCCTAAAAGCAGTTCTATTTTGTTAAATCATATTAGCTGATGAAAAAATGATGTCTCAACTGAGCTTCAGTTTTAGCGTATGTTATTTCAATAAGATCCACACATGGAAGAAATCTACCCTGTTGTAACTAGGTTATTATTTAAATACAGATACACAAAAGAATAAATGTAACTTTCTGTTGTTTAAGAACATCTGTTACTGGTTTTTATCCTACCAGTGGGTCTCATATTCAGTTACACTGAACTGAATACTGAATATACACTGAACTGAAAGATTAGCAAATTGTTTATTCTTTTACAAGTTTGTTACCTCAAAACCATGTCCATAGAAACACTCAAGTCCTTAGGAAAAAACAAAAGAAAGAATAAGAGAGTGTTTTATTAGTCCAGTTTTAAGTTTTATGTTAAGGATACAATCATTTCCTGGAAATAGAGCCTTTCCCTTCAATAGCTCTGCCATGATACATCCAACCGACCATATGTCAACTGCCAAAAAACAGAGACAGAAATGTGCACAATGAATCAAAGACATGCTTAAACACAGCTGCTTCTTGGTTTAAAACTATCACTACATCCAGCTGTAGCAAAATACAAGCCTTCACAGTTTACCTGTTTGATTGTAGTGCATCCAGTTTAACATAATTTCTGGAGCTCTGTACCATCTTGTTGCAACATATCCAGTCATTTCATCATCAGTTTGACGAGCTAAACCAAAGTCTAAAATCTACAGAATAAAAATAAAATAATAATTTTTAAAAACCCCTTTCACTTTTGTTATAGGTCCTGATTTTCCCATTACTCATTACTGAGTTTTCTGTAGTCCCTCACTATCAGTGAAGTAAAACAGCAGCACTCTGCAGACGAGCTCCTCTGCTCTCCCTGCTGTACCCATGCAGCCTCTGGTGCTGCATAAAGATATTTCCACTGTAATGAACCTGGTGCTTTGTTCTCCAAGGCAGACTTTATATTTTGCCTTGGGTTCAATTTTCCATTGGCATTAATTAACTAAAAATAAACACTGTTGCTATAAAAAATGAAATATTATTATCAGCTGGGAGTATTTGTGTACAATGCTAACAGCAAGTGCCAATGGTCATTTAAAGACCAAATAAGCTGATCACAAATGTGCAGAATTTCTGTTGTCTGATTTTCTTATGCATAAGCATCTACTCAAATCACACATTATCCTGATGCCACTAGGTGAGAAATGTATGTCCTGTGTAACAATGTAAATTTAAATCGCACCCCCTTTGTTTTCAGTAGAACTTGCCCACCAAAACAAAGAAAGGAGCTCTGTTTATGTGCACAGAGGCTTGATCACAAAGTGTTCCCCTTCAGATGCCTTCCCTTGCTAAATTTACATTGATGGGAAGTTATTTCAACTGAACTTTCCCAGCTGATTTCCTTGCTTTCTGTTCTATTCTCTGGTTAGTCTATGTCCCACTGATTATGGACCTCTAAGCTAGCTCTAAGAGACACAGCCTTGAAAGGGTACCATCTGAGCTTCAGTGTGCTGTCAGTCATCTGAGCTAGCCAGCATCTCTTCACATAGCAGTCTAAGATCACAGAGTATCTCCTATGATGAGATCCAGGATTATTTATTAAGCTGATGGCTAATCCTTTTCACAGGGAATAAGAAAATTTCAAGAGTATAATTCAAAATTCCTCAGTTATAATGCAATTAAAAGATTTAAAAAAGCCTAAAGAAAAATATTAAGATATAAATAATTAACATCTTTACTTCCAGTATAGTTTAAAAGCATAATTTATTTCTTAAGTAAGTGAAGAAAAATGCATGAGGCAAACAAGCACAAATAATGCGTGAAACTCAAACACTAATGTCCTTATTTTTATAAGGATTTTGGCAATATTTTTCTTTAACAGCTGATCCCTTCCACCAAATGTGTGCACACACACAGACACACACACTTTCCTTCTTTTTGCTTCTATTTCCTTTTTGTTAGTACTTGGAAATATCCACTAGTTTGTCCTATTAAAAATAATTTGAGGAAGTAAAGCTATAAATATAAACAAAGCAGAGAGCACTGTAACAAATGCTAGACAGGGAGCTGCTGACAGATTTCATAATAATAGAAAAAACCAGTAAAAGTCTCCTTTACTTTCAGTACAAAAATACAGTACACATTTTGGAGTACATGATCAAACACAGATGACCCGCAAAATTTCACACATGCTGAACATACATGCACGAAGACATTAAAGAGATAATAATGAAACTTGCTGAGCATCTGCAAGTGTCACTAAATCAAAGAGGAACTACACTTTTTCACCACAGATCCGGATGAGTGCAAGAACCTAACTGCACTGCTCTTACTCATTATTGTGGCTTTTTGCTGATCTTGTGGTATTTGGAGTCTTTTCTTAAATCCCTTGCAGCTGGGATAAAGTGATTACATCAGAGTCTTAGAAACAGGAATAAAGATGTTTCTGGCTGTCATGGAGAAATGTTTAACTACTCAAGCTTAAAGGCTTAGAAAGCTACAAGACATCTTTTCCTTCTCCAGAGTCTCATGCTTACTATGTAGTATCATATCACAAAGACACACCAAGAGTTGTATTTATATAGAGGTGTACATCAAAATAGCATTTGGGAAGCAAGGATTATAGGGTTCTTTTTGGTGGGTTGGGTTTTTTTGTTTGTCTTACTACCTGGTAATACTGGCATTTTTGTTGCCACCATTATTTAATTTAGCTTGTATGTTCTACAGATACAAAAATGAAAGTTGTTACAAGGCTTCATCTTTAATGGCAGATGCAGACACATATCACAGGTCAGACTCTCAAGATATACTCAGTTAAGTATTGACTCAGGAGCCAAACTATTATCTATGTACCATCTGTGGGGTACACAGGGATTTTGCAAAGATATTTGTATTCATATTAAATTAACATTTGGGAGAAAACACATGTTCACAGAAATGGGCAAGTAGCAAACAGTTGAAATTAACGGAATGAGCCATAAAAATGGTAACTATTTCCTTATAAAACTGTCATATTGAGAGATTTTACAACACTCTTTGTTACAAGAGCATGATACCCACCCTCAATTCACAGTCTTCATTAACAGCTAGGTTACTGGGCTTCAGGTCCTGCAGCAGAACACAGAATTAGTCAAGTACTACTTCAGCCTTTTAAAATATATTCCAACTGTGTCTTAGTAACACATCTGATGCACAGAGGGACACATTCCATTCATTTTCATTACCTCAAAGACTGAACTCACCCGATGGATGATTCCAGCTGAGTGAATATACTGTGAAACAAAACAAAACAAAACGGGTAAGATTTGAAGTTAGAGGTGAAGGGAGGTCAAAGCCACTTGTCTTATTTTTTTGCTTTTGAGACTGACTGTTTTATATACAGAAAACACTTACATCATACCATGTTTACTGATCAGAGGTATGTCAAACTTCAAAACCTCCCTGTTTTGTCTAATCCAGAATTGGATATTTCAAGAAAGGTACCCATGAAGACTAGATTCTACCATGAAAGGCAGCACTCACAGTGATTTGTCTGTATAAAGTCTCTTATCAATTTGGCATTTGTTCCAGCCCTCCCTGGATGTTGATCAGCTAGTGGCTAGTGAAATCAGTGGCCTAGGGAGCAGCATGGTTGACTCCTACATGATATAAGTCACCTTCCCATACTGTAAACACTGATGTGGGTGAAAGCAGCCACACCTGCACTCTGGGACAGGTCAGTGACCAAGATACCCACCTAAGCCACAGCATTATTTCAGGTCCACTTGCAAAGTGGTATTTCAGTGGTTATTTTGTGTGTCTGCTATTTTACAGAAAACATTTAAAATAAAAAAAATTAGAACAGTTTATTCTGTCATTGCCTATTGTTCTCTAGTTAGGATTAACAGCAGGTTTACCTATGATCTTATCAACCAGCATGAGCAGGGCCTTGAAAACCTTATATTCTCTAGAGGTGAAATCACTTTTTTAGGAGAAGGGATTATACACAAAACCTCTATAGCAACTGGGAAAACCCAAAGAGAACACAAGGTCATTCCTCATGTTCCAGACTAAGAACTGTTTATCAGAAGGCAGGGCCACCTCTCAATGTCCCTCACAGCAGCTGCAAGCAGCTGAATGAAGAGGAAGCCAAAACACTGCTATCAACAGAAGGAACCATGTCCCTGCTCTGCTGAGACAACCACAGCAGCCCCTCCTGGTGCCACCAAGCAGTCATACACAGGATCAAATGTTCTTTTGCTAATGAGCCATGAGAATTTCATAAGAATTTCAATTCCAGAAAAGAGGAGCCACCAGCAACCTCTGCCCTTTGAAACAGAGCCAGAAGTGCACCTGAGTGCATTTCTGAAATTAATATTCACTTAGAGCACAATTCTTACTATTATTTAGCTTTGACACAACATAGACTTCTATTCAAAACCACAAGCAGGATAATTAATGCCAGAATCCATCTTCCTAACTAAGCTATTAACTCACATAAATGAGACAAAGCAATTAAGGGCTCAGTTGTGCAATTTTTATTCACTAAAATCTGTACTTAAAGTGATGGAACCTGCATGCATGAATAAGAATTACTGTCTCAGGCACAAGGTGACTTGCTGACAATCATGTAATAAGTATATTTCAGAGCCAGTATTTACCATGGCTTGCTTTCAAACACATATTATTTTCCATGTCTAAAATATCAATTACTGTTAAGTTAGCAAGTAAAGCTGCTGACCTCTCTCTTCTGTTTGCTTTTATCTTGGGAAAATCCATACTGGTCTGAGAAAAAGCTTAGCACCTAGTAACAGGAAGCATTACCTACATCTTCTGTTTTAGACATTTACATGTTAAACATCAGCAAAATAATACATATTGTGATTCTTTTGGAAGAAAATTTTGCTGTAGATTCATTGTCAATTGCCTGTGCTACTAAAGTGTATACATTTTAACTGATTTGATTAAAGGAAATAATGAGTTTACAGGCAGACTAAATCCAAAGTGATTGTGTGCAGCATCATACATTGCTGGAATAAATTTCTACTCCCCGATATTTCCCAAAGGACCCAACTAACTTGGTTATCTCTTTACCCATGTGACACTCTCTATAAAAATCAGGATTGTGGTTTTTCAAAGTGGCTCATATCTTTCAAAGCACAAATGTGAGTTACTTTCCATATTGTTCTTTATCCATTTCATATTCTTCAGAATTTTTGAGACACTATATGGCATGTTATTGTCCTGCAATAGGAACTGAAACAGACACTGATCTAAAGTTAACTTTCACATGTATTGTGCATGTAAACATTGGTAGGCTTGGGGGTTTATTTCTGGTTAGAAAAATTATCTGATAATTTCTGAAATGATTGCTACTATTTGTGCACTTTTAAGACATTAGAAAAAAAGTGTTTAAGTATGCTCATTGCAACCAAGCAGTCCTTACAATATTTAGATTGCTGACTCATTACTACAACATTTGGATTCTGGGACTCAGACAGTACCTTGAGACCTCGAAGTAACTGATAGATGAGAAACTGTATATGATCATCTGTTAACTTCTGGCACTTCACAATGTTATTCAGGTCAGCACCCATTAAATTTGTCACGAGATATCTGTGAAAATACACAAGTGGGGAAAAAAAACAACACAGAATGGCAGAACATAAATTCTAGAAGAATATCCATACAGGCTTCCTTTTCCACTGTCTATCAACACATTTTATACCCTTTAAATCAGCTGTGAGTTCTAATATTGCAATCACTACTATGAGACTTGATGTAATTAAAAAAAAATCCTTGCAGTATATTAGAAGCTTTTATCTCTGTTTTCCTTTAAATCAGCTGTGGGTTCTAATATTGCAATCACCACTATGAGACTTGATATAATTAAAAAAAAAATCCTTGCAGTATATTAGAAGCTTTTATCTCTGTTTTCTCCATGACACACTACAGCAGTGATAGATGCAACATATTTTTGATGAAGAGGAAGCCTCAACCAACATCAAAATAGCAGCCTGAGCCTCCAAAACTACAGAACCTGCAAGGCCCTGGAATATCTGACAAAGGAGGGTAGTATTAGAGTGGCAGAGTGTTTTCTGTAACTTCCCTCTCTGTTCCCACTGGAAGTTTTATTTTTTGACAAATTTTGCAGAAACATTGATTCTTTTCCAAATACAGTGCTGGAAAAAAAGCATGCATCCGTCATAACCAATTCCCATTTTGTAATTTTGCCCCAGAGTCAAAGGGGTTTGGTCACTAATTTCCACAGAGACAAAACATGTTAATTACTATTTCTTCTGCTAAATTGTTTACTTAAGTGCTTATACAATTATGTAAACCAAAAGGAAATCAGCATAAACCGTATGTTTGAGTCACATCAAAATATACCTAGTTTTAGGTTAGCCAGGAGTCTAGCCTAAATTTACCTTGTCTCAGTTAACTAACAGAACACTTTCCTGCATTCCTGAACTCTGCCATCTGTGTATGAACAAATAATCTACAGTTTGCAAACACACAATTGAACTGAAAAAGTTTTAAGTTTATTGGCATTTATGTAGCATGAAATCTTTTAGAAATGTATGTTCTTCCTTTTCAAAAGCAGAATGGTATTTACTTACTTAGTAACTAGTCAGAATGATTTAAAAAATTTTACTTACACTTCGTTAAAGTTTTCTATTGATGTTGCAGGTGTAAAAACATCAAGCAGTCCTATAACCTGTCAGGTGAAAGAAGGGAAAGGAAGTGACATTTTATGTTTACAAACCTGTAAAGCAACATGTGATTTGTATTGACAGTGCTCAACATTTTCGGGATGAAACTTACAAAAATATAACATATGGTCATACTGAAAACTGCCATAGTAGGTGATCTATAAAGGCATCAACTCATCCATCTTAATTTTAATCTTAATTACAAAGAGTAAAAAAAAATAAAGGCAGAAAAGCTGACACATGCCTTATACAATTGTATACTTTAGAGTATGCACACCTTCATGAGTTTTTGTGGTCTGTTTTTGTTATTTTTTTATATTTCTCTTTATATTTTTCAATCAACCATATTTTATTCAGGCTCCAAGTCATCGAGCTACCTTTAAGCAAGTGTATGCTCCACTGAAATCAACTGTTTACCACATAAACTTAGACCAAGACTTAGTTATGTGAGATCTGAAGGTCTACTGTCTTTCATTCAGCTATTACACTGTTGTCAATTGCAACAAGACTAATCTGCCCTTAATTACTCAACAGAATCCATATTCAGCAAAAGCAGCTTTGAGGTGTGGGGTCTTTTTTTTTCCTGGGCTGATGTTTCAAGATGTCTCAACATTAGTGAATAGAATACTTTTATTACCTTTTTAGAGAAGAGTACAATGACTTATTTTGAGTTTCTTTAACCTCCCCTTCAAGATTTAATTAGGTATTTTTAAAATAAAAATTAGGCATGCTACTGAAAGCTTCTGAAGTCCAGTGACTTCACAACACCAAAGTGGCTATGTCCAGGTATCTTGGGTAGCTAGACAGTTGCATACACTTTCTTGAAAAAGATTGTACCTAAGTGAAATTAAGCCTATATTGTAAACTTTGTAATGGAAATCCAAAGGGAAGAACTCACTCCACTTACATTCTCATGCTTCATGTGCTTCAGCAGCCGAAGCTCCCTGTAGGTCCTCCGGGCATGGATAAGTGATTGAAAAGGTCTTGAAAGCTTTTTCACTGCCACCTTCTGTCTTGTTTTGGTATCATAAGCTGAGCTGAAAGGGGGAAAGAAAAAGTCCAGGATGATGGCATGTTCTACAGCAAAGCTCTCCACCAGTTCACTGAAGGAGCTTGTAGTCTCCTGAGGGCTCTTACCCCTTCCTTTGCCTTCTTTCACCTCCTACTCAGGGACTGCAACCGGGGCGCTAATCAGCAGTAACTCCCGAGTATTCCAACAGAGGTCCTGTGTTTTCCAGCTAGAAATTACTAATGCTGTTCAGGACTCATCCCCAGGCAGCCCTTTCCCCAAATGGCAGGAAAAGTAACCAGACAATTAGCTCCATTCATGCAGCTCCAGCCTCCAGCTCCAAGGCAGGGCTCGTAGGGAATATGGGGATTCAAACTGAAGTTTGTTTTTACTGAGCAAATTGGAACCTTTACTAATTAGAGGAACGCTGCCTTTGTATCTATGAATATTAATTATTATGTAACCACTAGCTTGATAGACAATGTCCCCAAACTGGTATCCAGTTAGGATGCTGACATAACCATGCCCATGCCTTTCCCAAAAAGTGAGGAATGGGCACGTCTTATAGTCCAGCCCACATATCCACAGCAGGTGCTTAACATCCCACAGATGAAGGTGCCCTGCTGAAGAGGACTCTAAATATATAGTCAATATTTGCAAGAGAGGGAGACCCATTCTTTTTTTTTTTGGGCATTAGAAACACATGACAAGCACAAGCCACAAATAAATGATGCCTGATATGTAACACAGAGATCAAAATGATCCCTGTATGTATTACTTCATGACACTACATAGTACAATTATAAAAAGACTCTGTTTGTAACCTCCTCTTAATAAGAAAAAAATTTATTTCAGTTGTTACTCTTACTTACTAAGTAATTGTGTTCAATTAAAATATCTAGAAATTCTCAGTTTAAAGAGTGGGTAACACTATGTGTACTTGCTCGAGAGCGCTAACAAATCAAGAATCTTCCCACACATTTGTCTTATTACAGAACTTTTTTGGAATTACAAACACAAAAATTAAACAACATGAAAAATGCATGGAGTAGAATGTCAACAGTCAGCAGTCACATAAAATGCTATTAACTTCTTCTGCACAGTGTTTTAAACACCCACAAATCACTGTAGAACACACCTGCTAGAAAACACTGATGGTGCCTGGAGTAGCTTCCAAACTAATACACAGAGCCTACAATCAGCTGCAAGTAGATGGACTCTGACACATATTTGGTACTATGCTAAAGTCACAAAGAGCCAAATGAAGAGCAAAGCCTCTATCTGCAGGATAAGCTGGTGTTTCTAATCAGAAGAAACAAAAGGATACAATCAACATGCAGGAAGAACAATGGCATCCAAAAGGTGATTATCCTAAAATTAACCCAACCTCCATGAGGCCAATCCAGAATTTCATAAAGACAGAATAGAAGCAAGTAGATTTAATTAACAAGTTTCCTGCAGGCTCTATGGAAGGAGGGAGTCACTCATGAGATAAATGACATAGATAAGCAGATTACTTAGCTAGTTTTTCCGCAAGCATCACAGAAGCTGATCTTCTGGCAAGTTTTAAAGGTGTAGAGTGCTGTGGTTTTGCTGAGCACCTCAGAAAGGGCATTTCCTGAGCAGAAGAAAGAATGCATAGAAAGAAGAAGACTGGTATCACTCTGATGAGTGGATGGAAGGGATACAACAGAGATACTCATTCAAATAGTAGGGCAGGGACAGAGTTATTCAGGATATGTTGCTTAATTACATGGAGCAGCTCAAGGAATGAACAGTGTGAGAAGAACTGACAACAGAAATATCTTAAATTCCACATGGCAAGCGACAAGGACAACATGAAGGTTGCACAAATAAATCTAAAGAAATAAAAAGGAAACCAGTGCTTAGCTTCTAACATAGCAAAGATTAGATGCAATTGCAATTGTGTTTAGCCATGGGCAACAAAGTTACTTGAGAACATTGCCAAGTCTCACAAATGCACACTGACTAGAGTCTTTCCAATTTTGGGGGGAAAGGAAATGTTTATCCAGGTAAATAAATAACATTGCTCGCCAGTGCTTAGCTTCTAATATAGCAAAGATTAGATGCAATTGCCCTGTGTTTAGCCATGGGCAACAAAGTCACTTCAGAACACTGCCAAGTCTCACAAATGCACACTGACTAGAGTCTTTCCAATTTTGGGGGGAAAGGAAATGTTTATCCAGGTAAATAAATAACATTGCTGAAAACAGCAGTTTGCTTAACATCTCAGTTTTTCTGGTAATTCACAAGGCTTCCCACTCATGCCTGCACCAGTCTGAAATACTGTACACATTATACAGGAAGGCTAGGAAGAATTAGATTTTAAGCCCGTTAATCATGACAAACATCACTCTCTTCCCAATTCTAAGTTCAAATGTGAGTTTCAGTCGTTTAAAAATGACTGGTCTTTAAGATGAATTGCTTTTTATCTTCTTTATGACTCAAGGCTGCAAAGCT
Organism: Passer montanus; assembly: GCF_014805655.1. Classification (NCBI taxonomy): domain Eukaryota; kingdom Metazoa; phylum Chordata; class Aves; order Passeriformes; family Passeridae; genus Passer; species Passer montanus. The sequence goes on from NW_024371037.1 coordinate 4,665,774, forward strand.
TTCAGATGGTACAAAGCACAATCTTTTTAGCTTCAGTAATTCTTATGACAGCAGCTTTTTAGACCAAAGATGAAATCACACAAGGAGAAAGGAGGAAAAGGGAAAAGCGAAAAGGGAAAGGAAAGTTGAGTCCTGAGACCTCCAAGAGGAAATCATGAATTGAAAGTGCACAGGCCAGGGACTGACTTGGTTTAAATGAGTACTTCCACCTCAAGTAACTGTACCAAATTATAATCAGAGCTAATGCCTTCAGACTCCTTCCTTGTCTGGTTTATCATCATCATAATTCAATTTACTAACAGTAAAGCATTCAAAAATATGTTTCATGTTTTTTGAACTGTCTTGTTTGTCATAGTCAAGGAGGACTTGCATATGTGATCTCTGCTACTGCCTCTGTGATCACATTTTTAACTAGATCTTTCTGTCTTGCTATTGTAGCATCATAGCTACAATCTGGTTCCCCTGAATCCCTCATCAGCCACTGAGCAAACAATTAGGTGGCAGGGTGAATTGCTTCCCTTTCTTTGTGATTTCCCCATGAATGTTCAGCTTTCAGAGTAGTCCCTGGAGAGGACATTTCTGGTTCCAGTCAAAGCAAAAATACAGGCACACCTGTGCTTGGTACCTGTAAATCCTTCCTTGGGGGCCTGTAACCAGCATAATTTAAATGACTGAAAATTGCTTTTTAAAAAAAATAGGAGCCTGATCTTAAAACCACCCATGGAGCCAACTTGTATCCAATTTAGTAAACTCCAGTATTCAATGCAGGAAGAATCCTTCCTACGATCAGCTGGTCCCCGTGAACTACAGCCAGTCCCTGAAATTCCCCATTTTTTTGGGCTCAGAGAAGCTTACTAGCTGGGCACAGCACTACCCACAGTGCCTGGAAAATTTCATCTTGCATGCAGCATTCAGTCTACGAGTTCTCTTCATTCCTGGAGCCAGCTCCGATGTAGCCGATGCAGAATAAAGGCATGACCCAAAATTGGCTGTACATGGTGCCAATGTGGGGTCTCCAGCAACATTTCTGTTTGCTGTGGGTTACCCTTGTAAGACAATATTCCATCCCCATCAATATTCCATCCCATCACTCTGGATAACCACAAGATTTTGATTGTCTACAAATTCTACATATGTCTTTCAGCATTATAGCTACCTACAAATTATTTAGGTATATACAGTCTAAGCAACTGATTTGGGGTTAGGAGCAAAAATCGGAAGACTAACTTTTCAGATTCTTTTTAGATATAATTCAGTGTCTCAGCTTGCAAGGCTGTTACCTTTACATCATCAGAAGTTTGACAACTGGCTGGACACACTATACCAAAACTTGGAGAGAATGCTGGACACAGCACACGTGACAGTGACACTGGGTCTGCTGTCTCCCCATATTGTTCCAGGATTCTATTTTTGTTTCTTTCACTTCAGCATGAGTTTCTTTCCTTCACTGGGTCATATTCCTCCAAACATGTAAAAATTCCCCATTACATGTAACTGCTAAGAGAAAGACAACAAAAAATAAAGAAAACCCCCCAAAATGCAATTCATACTCAAAATACAGGTTCACAATTTTGAATTCTTATCTGCAGACCTCAGCACCCTTTCAAGTACCTATTGACTCCTTCCACTGGAGGTGACATGAACTCCCTTGTGGACAGAGGTACTCCTAATTTGTAAACTCCTAAGTTATTGAGAAAAACAAATAGCAGCAGAAGGGTCTATGTGAGCAGGTATTGAAGGGGAAAGAACTGAAGAAGGATTAACACTCAGAGAATCTCTTCACTGATGGACAGCCCTTATGGCACCATGCACTGGCAAGTAAGATAGAAAAGAGGGACCACAGGAACTCTGCCCTGGGACATTTTCTAGTAATTTCATTCAATTTGGGCTCCTGGAGCTACAGTGAATAACAACCCTTTTTTGCACTTCTCATAAATGTCATGTAAGTGAAAGAAAGCCATCACATGAACAACATGGATTTTATTCTTTATTTGCAAGATTTAGTTTGTGAGCTTTGTCTTCTGGGATTTACCTATCTTGTTCTTCTTCTTTAAAACACAATTTTAAAATTTATTTTTAATTTAAATAAAAACCTACTTTTTATTGAGATATGAAGTAGCCATTAAAAAAGCACACACAACATCCATCCCATACCAGCAAATGGACCATATCAGCTATTGGCAGTGAAGGAAGAGAACAGAAAACAGCCATCCAAAGCCATTTTAAGTTAGGCAGTAAAGTAAAACCAGCAAATGGTTAATTTGTTTCTTTTTAGAAATGTTTTGTTACTATTTTGCAAGTTCACGTTGGTGATTTTCACTCCCTAAGAGCTAGCTGTAAGGTTTGTTTGCTAAACCGCAGAAATCACAACATATATGTGCATCAAAAGGAAACCATAAGGAAAAATTAGATGGTGGCAAGAAAAAACAGCATGAGGATGTAATGGGAAGCTCTGAAACTACATGTTAGTCTTCTCATTAGACCAAAAACCCATTTGCTTGATGATGACAGGTTATTGTACTGCAAAAATTATATTCCCCACTTGGATATTATTCCAACACACCATGCTGAGCAGTAGCATCAATAGTTTTGGTTTTAGTACTATGACTGTTAATTATCTCAGATTAATTTACCCCTACATCTAAACATAAACCCACAAATATCTCTTACATATGCAACATAATTTTTCTATAACCAACATAAAAGTATGTTCTTTTTTTTTTTTAAGCACACATTGAAAATACTAAAAAATAATCACTCTACATGTTTATGTGAATACATCACAGTTTTCATTCAATGGAACATGATCATAAAAGTGCTGTATCAGCCTCTGAATCCACAAGCCATATTTTATTTTTCAATCTGTCTCCTGTGCCTCCAAAGTGACTTAAACATTTAAATAACTTTATTGTGGAGCAGTCACACTTTTTTAGGCGAAGCTACAGACAGCACAGCTTATATCAGTGGGAATGATGTATTTAAAATCATGTTTGTGAAAAAAATGTACAGAAGGTTGGGGTCATAAGCTGTTGGTTTCCTCAGCATGTGCAACCAGCTCATGGATACTAAAATAATCATGCATTCTACATAGCCTAAGCCAAACGAGAGTAAGTAAACAAGAGTATCAGTCAGCTGCCACTAAACCAGTACACTGCTAGTGACAAATGTGTTCCATTCAGTATTAAAAAAAAAAAAGAAAAAAAGACTGGCAGGTAGCTATATATTGTGGATATATTCTAAGCTTCAGCTAGAAATGCTTGCAGTTAATCTGGATGTAAAGTTTAACATGAAAAATATCAGTGCTTTCAAAAACATTAAACAAATCCATACAGACAAAATCTCACTTAATTTTTGTCCTTCTTTTTCCTATTCCTCCCCCCACTTCTCCTTCACATTTCCTGTTTCCTCTCTCTACAACAGCCAAAATATGAAATGGTAGCAATTTATTCCCAGGTTATGTAGGGGTTTGAAATGTCCTCCCCCCTCCCGACTGTACGGGCAGAATTGAGATATTGTATTTTCAGTATGAATCAGCTAATTGGTTCTGAAATTCAAACAGCTCCTTGTGAAGCTGTATGGAAGCAAGCTACCAGGCACCAAGACTTTCAGGTCTTTGGGACAGGGACTGTGCTCCCAACTGTAATCATGGCTGATGGCAGGACAGGAAAGGAGGCAGCTATGCCACTGCTGCCTCATGCAGTCAGGAAGGTAAGAATTAAAAAATATATTGAAGTAAGGATGGAGGAGACCTGCAGAGAATACCCTCTGCTGTTCTTACAGCCACACAGAAGGCTGCCATTCCATGACCCTTGTTGCCTTTGTGCCACAACTGGTTCACCTCATGCCTCTCATCTCTCTACCATCCCAAGCCTCCCGTCTCTAAAAACGATCTCATTAATTCCCTGCGAAGGAAAATCTGCACAATACAAAGTCCCCACTTCTTAACCTTGTCTTTTCTTCACCTTTCCTACAAACACCTCTATCACCCTTCTCATGCACACTCATGTCATCTGCTCCCAAGATACTCCACAAGCTTAGTGACAGCACCCTACATAGGCTGCGAATTGCTGTGACAGAGACTTCTTTCTCATCCTTCTCCACAAACACCTCCTTCATTAAAAGTCTCATTAGACATTCTCATTTAAAATAGGGACCTTGACACCACTATCATCCTGCTTCCCTTTCCTTTCCCAAGTCAGTTAACTACATTGTTCCAACAGCTGGAAAATACTCAGGATGAAACCAGACAAAGGAAGGACAAGCAATCTGCATTCCACCCTAGTTTTCCACAAAACCACTCTCAACACACTCCCTATTTGATGCCTTCCCAGCCAGTGCTCAGAAACACCCTTCCGTCTTCCTTCATGTACCTTTCACAAAAATTCCTAAATTCTTGACCTTTCTTGGCTTTGTAGCTGCAAATCCCACTGTGCTTTTATTTCTAATGGCTATTTATTTATGTTCCTCTGAGGGTCTTTTTCACTCTGCAACATTTTTTTGTTGCTTTGCTTATTTTAATCCATTCACTCCAGCAATACTGCTGCAAAGATCCTCCTTCTAATTGGTAACACTGACCATGCAACCCCATTTATTTCGTTCTCCTCTCCATTGCAACCTCACCTTCAAGGCCTTGTTTCTAAGTGTTGTTATTACATATATTGACTTTTAAGAGCTGTCCTACTTCTGACTGGGGTCTCATATCAGCCTTCATCTCAGTTTTCAAGCGAGAGTTTGAATATGCTTAGAGGGGTCCATTGTAAATATCTGCACAACTAAAGAAAGTACTTTCCCTCTGAATGCTGCACACCAAAAATAGACAACTCCTATCAGATCTTGGACAGCAGTATTTTAACAATGTTGTGGGAAAAGTTTCCAATAATTATAACCATTTGTAAGATGAAGTTCAGCCCCTGTATTTATCTTGAAAACAAAAGACTTAATCAGAAAGCAGTCCAAAGGGAGTTCATGAAAATCCACATGTGCCTGGGATTATGCATTTAGCCTGTAAAGATCTATACCATCTTCAGTTTCCAGCTGTATTTACACACAGCAGTTGCGTGTTACTACTACTCTAAAAGTTTATCTCAGCATTTACTATTTAAAGTAGCACACAGTGATACACACCACAACTCCAGTAACCTGATCTCACAGTTGAAATCATACACTTAGTATCACCACAGCTAATTAAACAGATACTTTAAAAAAACACCAACCAACCAACCAAAAAAAAAACAAAAACCCCAAACAAAAAAACCAACCTGAAATCATCAAGTACAATCTCGGACGAAGGAATTTTTCTCTTTGTCAGCTAGATTCAATATATAGCAGCTTTTAAAACCTTCACATGATACTGAGTTGTCTTAGCATCTCTCCTCTTAGAGTTCCTCAATGTGAAAAGGATGGTATCAGCAGTGATGGTTCCAGTACTGCAAGCTAATGCCCTCAAAACATTTGCAAGTACCATTTGACCAGAAGCATAGAATGAGGTGAATGGTAGGAAAGAAGGGGTTAAACTTCAAGATTAAAGCCTTCTGATTCTATTTTTCCTCTTGTACTTCCTCAAAGCAAAACTGTAGCCTAAACACCTTCCCCCATTCTTACCCAAAATTAGTCAGGACATAAACTTAATGAATCTTAAGAATGTGCTTAAAGTTAACAGGATAGAGGGATGCTGGAAGTGCTGTAAATGACTTAAGGCAGGCTTTGCTTTCCTGCTTTTTTTGAACTGAGGCCTAAGCTACTACACTTTCACTTGGCAGGCCTCTACTTAAACATGTGTTAGGTCACCTGAGTTGGTGTTAGTTGCATAGTCTTAAAATCAAAACAGACCAAATGTAAGAACTATTGATGCCAACAGACTCTGAGAAAACAGTGCAGGAGTCTATGGTTGTGAAGAAACTCTGGACTCAGTTTGGTTCATCTTGCAAGGTCTGTTCTTTCCAAAGAAGGCAGAACACAGAGCCTGCAATATGCTAATGGCAAACAACCTGTTGGAGAGATCAGAGACAGCATGCTGCAGAATGCTGTCAATCCCTCCCAGGCAAAAATAGGACTAAATAGGTTAGAAGACAGTTTACAAAAGCTGGCATAAAAAGATGCATACAGGCTTAAAAAAGATCCAAAGAACAGGAAACCAAAAATCTATACATGTTACATAATTTGTGGTATAATAAGAAGTGGTTTAAAAAGATGAAGCTTTCTCAAGCAGGTAGCAATGCCACCTCCCAGAGGAAAAGGTGGTCAGGTTCCAAACCCCAGTGGAATCACCAGGGCAGCACAGCTGGAAAGCACAGATGCTCCAGGCTAAAGGTCCCATTTATAAGCAATACCACTGGCACAGCCGGAAGACTCAAACACAGCCAGAATTCTAATTTTGAAAAGCGGACCCATAAGGAACAAGAATTTAAAAGTCAGTTTCACCTGAGACAGTCTCTTTTCTCTAGAACTGAAAAGAAATAGTTGTAGATTAACACTACCTTGTGAAAGTAAGGTATCTTGCTTCCTATCTAAATGGCTTAATATAACTTAAATACTGCAAAACTCTCAATTAGTAGGTCTGGTACCTTGTCCCTAAGAGTGAACCAGCTCTTTGACTTCTGGGAGAGGTAATTGAACTATAAAGGCTGGACAACAAAAATGCATTTTTTGCAGGAAACTTGAAATTTAGAAAAATTTAGAAATTTAGAATTTTTAGAAAAAGTTAAAATAATTCTCTAATAATAAGAAAACCTTGCCTTGATAGGCAAAGCTGTAGCACAAAAAAACCAAAAACCAATCCCAAACCAAAGCAGTTGTGCATGTAAATTTGATAATCGCCAATAAAACTCAACCCCTAGAAAAAAAGAGAAATTAAGAGAAAAAAAGAGAAAAAAGGAGAAATTAAGCAAAACATACTGTTGAAAATGCCAATGATAACTTTATTTGTAATTACACATTCCCACCTCCCCACCCCCTGGCTTTAAACTTTTTTTCCTAAACTTAAAAAATCAGATCTGACAGCAGCAGATGACAAAACATACAGGAGCTTGAATGGCCATAGGAAAAAAGGTCAGGCAAAAGAAATCTTTACACAGAGCTAAGGTACAAGAGTAACACAAAAAGTACTTCAAGGATTAACTACTTGAGGGAAAGACCTCACAGTTCTCTCTGTGATTCATATAGATGCTAAGGTGCAACTCTGCTTTGCAGTCAGCTGAGTTTGGAAGATTTCCAAAACCAAATGTTATTTGTGATATGTCATTAAAAAAAAAGTGACAAAAGCAGTACAGCTCTTTATACAAGGGAAGATTTGGGGTTTCGACATATTCCACATCTAAATAAAAACAAACAAAAAAAACCCAACAAACCACCAAATGGGAAAGCACTGTGCTTGGTACAGATATACCTCTAAAAGTGAATCTGTTTTAAACCAGTAGTATCTATCTCCATAGCATATTTGATGCATCTGCAACTAACTCAACTAACTAACTAACTCAACTAACTAACTGGACACATGAAATGTCAATAAATTGGGCCAAAACACAGCCTCCTGAAACAAACTGCTCTATTGTTTTTGAGCTGCCAGCAAAAGATGCTTAAATGCAAGTATTTACAATATTCTTATTATCATTTATCAATTCAGTTACACATGTGTATGGGCTATGACAAATAATGTACTGTTAAAAAAGAAAAGGATAGGCCTAGAGAAGAGTTTCACTGAGGTAGAAAAAATTTATTACGATTCTCTTCTCATTTCAAAGCCAGCGTTTGGAGTTCAGGACCTTGGCTGCTATTCATCAAAGCACTTAAGAATTTGTTTAATTCTAGGAGTTTCTGTAAGACTTGAATATGTTTTTAGATATTTTACTGAATAGGAGTACAACTATTCACAGAAGCAATATAGCACATTACTCAAGGGAACGGCTGCGTCTTGAAGGTCTCCTGGGTAAAGCACATGCACACAGAAAAAAAAATCAATTCAATGGACTCTAAAAATAGATGGCTTTTCTCAGGGAGATGCATACCTTTTCCTCACATTCAAGTTTCTGTTTGGGTTTATACTTCATTGATGTTAACAAGGCTATTAATATAGAGCAATGTTTTATTGCTATATTCTATTTTTAAATGTCTATTTTAGAGTAAACCTTTCTCATGCATGTTCCAGTTTCCATTTTACATCTTCATCTCCTAGGCTTTGCAATTGATAAAAATTACTAGGATTTCCTTGGCTGTGCAGTTTCAAAAACCAAAGCACCAGCTGTGCTGCAACTGAACCACGACATGTTTTCACTTCCTTTGCAATTGCTCAAAACTCTTGACATCTCATTATAAAATTCAGTAAAGTAGGTCTTTCCCTCAAAACTATGTCAGCATAAATAGGGAAAGTAACCAGAAATGCAGTTTTAATTGGAACAGAAAAGTAGTACTCTGCTACTGTATATCCATCCAGCTCTTAGTTTACTTTCTCCTCTTTTCTTTCACAAACTAAGATTTTTTATAATGTAAATAAATTAAGTTGTTGTGGAACTATTCCCAGCATCTGCTTGGCATAGTTTGCACATGCTAACTACAATAGCAGGTATCCACACTCACATGGTATTGGCCTGGACCTCCCTGGTGCAAGCATAAATTAGAAATAATGAAAAAAGAGAAGAATTCAAAGATGCTTCACACCAGTTCTGAGTGTTTCTGCTCATAGTTTGAGGTTTTTTAAAATGCATGCTCCTAGTTTATGTGCACACTTGGCCATTTCACAGAGCTAGAGAATGAAGTAACTAAGACAAAACTCCATAAATGTTCTGTGATATCTGATTGTGGAGGAAAAGTGAGAACTACTGCATGAGTTTAGAGCATGGCAAAATCCAAAGTTCTAAATAAATTTAAAAAAAAATTAAAGTAGCACTTGCATTTAAAGGCCATGGATTATTTATTATGGATTGTTTTACATATTTCCACTCACCCAGCTTACAAAAGCAACACGACTCTTTTTCAAAAACCCCTTAAACGCCACTATTATTTCCATAAATTGATTCAAAGCTTTTATAAGCGTACTAAAGTGTGCATCAAATACTAAAGTAAAGCCCAGCCTGCACTGGGAGTTCCCGAGAGTGTAAGCCTGACGTAGGAATTATCAAAGAAAGAGAAACGTTTTATGACAACATGTGGCAAACCCTTCCAAATCCTTAAGACGCCGAAGCCCTTGGGCGGCAATCTGTCCTAATTTGCGATCGCCCCCGAAAGCACGGGGTGCGCATCCCGCGCTCTCCCCCAGCCTGCCCCGCTCCGGGCGCTGCTCCATTGTCTCGGCGGACAGAGCTCTCCCCGCGCCGCCGATGCCCCGGGCCTTGCGGGATGTCCCGCTACAGCCCTTCCCAGCCCCGCCGCCCCTGCCCGTCCTTCCCGCTCGGCACCGCCATGACTGTGCAGGATTCCCGGCTTCGGGGCAGCTCTCCCGCCGGCGGGAGCGGCACCAGCGGCAGCGGCCCCGCGGCGGGCGGTCACTCGGTGCTGCCAGCCCCGGGGAGCGGCCCGGAGCCCGGGGGACGGCCCGGGGCGGCCTCCGCTCCCGCACACGACCCCGGCGCGGCGCGGGGGCTCCCGCCTGCCCCGCATTGTCCGTCCTCGCCGCCCGCCGGCTGCACCTGCCGGCTCCCGGCCCCTCTGCCGCCGCCCCGCACCTACCAGACGGAACCGTAGGCGCCGGAGCCGACGGGGGTGAGGTTCTGGTAGCGCTGGGGCACCTCCCACACGGTCTTGTTCAGCTCCTGCCGGTAGAAGCCGCCGCGCTCGGACATTTTCCCGGAGCCGCCGGCAGCAGCGGCAGCCGCCCCTCAGTCGAGGCTGCACGGCCGGCGCCGGCGGGGAGGAGGGACCGGGAGGGGAAGGGGAGGGGAGGGCGGAGGCCGAAGGGGTGGGGGCAGCGGCCAGGGCCGGGGGAGCCCGGGTGGGGACGAGGGGGGCTTGACGAAGGGGCCCAGGATCCCCGGGGCGGCACCCGCTGTCTTTCCGCGGGGCCACCCGGGGGATTGCGGGGAGTGGCGAAGCGCCGATCCCGCCCCGGAGCATCGCAGCCGGGGCGGTGACGGACCGGAGCGGCTGCCTCAGCGCATCCCCTGCCCGAATGTGCGGGAAGGGCCCGCGCCGCCGCCTCTGCTCCCCGCGGGGACGGACCCGGTCATTCCGCCCTTCGCCTGGTGTCTCTCAGAATTGCTAAAGCCTTGCTGACACCTTTCTTACTTTGCCACGGCCACCTGAAGTTCCCTCTGGGCCCGCCAGGCTCCCCGCTTCCCCAGCTGGAGCTGCAGCGACAGCCGCGGTGACCCTGCGCCAGCGTATCGTCCGCGGGGCCAGCGCGGCCCCCGCTCACTGATGGAGCCCCGGGCACGTCGGGGGTTTTCTCGGAGTCCTCTGGTGCCTATCATTTCCCCTTACCGCACTGACCCCCGCATGCAATCATCTGTGTCCTCTTCCTTTTCATCAAGGAAGACTCAAGCTCTCAAGACAAGAGATAATCTTGAAAACTTTAAAAGTCCAAAATTCATGCACCAGTTAAAGATTCTTTGACTTCTTTACTGCGTGTTTTCTTCTCTCCAAAATGTACCTTATACAATATCTCAGTGACCTCTGAGATCATTGCAGCACTACTGCAATGTTACCAGTATACTTCTTTATGTATTGTTTCCTTCCACGGCTTCTTACGCTTCTTTGAGCACCTGTAAGTAACTTGCACATAGCCTGTTTGCATAGATTCAGTGTACTGGGATACTTGCTTTACACCAGCCTTTTAATCACTGTGGAATATAAATCCTTGCCTTTCAGAGCCCTCCTATACCATGGATTGCTGTTCACTTTGGCAAATAGCTGCTCAGTTTGTGCTAGGACATAATGTGAGTGTAGAGAACACGTATGCTTGAATAGCTGTGAGCATGGTGAGACAGAAAACAAGTGTTACGGATGCCCCAAACACTGGATGGTTCAAGTTCCAGCTCTGAAACCTCAGCCCATGTTGCATGACAGAACTTCCATACTAGGACTGTTCAAGTGAACAGCACCAGCAACTTGGCATTTGCTGGGTGCATTTCAAATAAAAAATACACAAATGGTACTACTATAGCCATTTATCTGCAGCCATCCACTCAAAGAGCACCAAGTGCTCCTAAAGCAATAGTCTAGTTCTCACTTCTACCCTTCTCCAGTGCAGCAGACCTCTCCAGTTCTCTCCAGACTGCTCCTTGGTCCCACTTGAATTTCTATGCTGAGGGCATAGTGCTTGAAGAAAATGAAAAGAGTAAAAAATCCAACAATACATTAATTTGTCTTATTTTTCTCAGCACCACTGTATGGAGTTTTAAAATTGGACTAGCAGTGCAGCGACACTACACCAAGCCAATAAAAAATATTTCTGGAAATATTCTGTTACATCTTATTTACCCCTAAAGTAAGTGGTCCCAAATGTTTATCATTGCTAAAATGGAACAAATACTCCTACTTGCAACTTTTATTGTACTTTGTCTCTAGAGGTGTTTTGGTGTATTAAATTATTTCTTTCTAACTGCAGCCATGATTTTTGGAAGTTGCATCTGTCCATGTCTACCCAAGCTTTTAATTGTGCAATTTCCACAGGAGTTCATTTTTCATATTATTGGTTAATATTGCTAAATATTTACAGTTGGTCTCAATTTTCTGTCTTCTGTGAGTTTCTGTCAGTTATCTGTGTTGCAATCATGTCTCTGAGACTGTGCTTGATATCCTTGTTTTATTGGATATGACGTACATGGTCTTCTACTGTATGTAATGAGGCAGATAATGGAAAACATCAAGATGCAAGGACAGTGTATTCGAGTTGTCTCAGAGCTAGGTAGGTTCTAGCCTCCCATAAAGCATGCCCTGACAGCTGCCTTTCCCGTGGCAGAATCAACTCATCCATCTTTGCCATCTGTCTGAAGGAAGAGGAAGAGGCAGAGGAAGAGACAGCTCCCTTGTCAGCTGGATTCTTCTCTTTTAGCTGCAGTTTTACAGAAGGTGTGAAGGCATGAAGAAAAGCTTCTGCTGTATATATGTTGCCTTCTTAGGAACTTTCACTGTCTATACAAGAAACACTGTTACATAAAACTGAGCCTGAAGCTGTGCTGGGACTCTCATGGACAGGGAAAGCCCGTGAAACAGCTGTGAACACCGCACACCCCTCCCCTCCCCACCCTGCCCTGACAGCATCCTGGCTGACAGCTCCTCACCAGGGCGAGCCCGTGAAACAGCTGTGGACACTGCACACCCCTCCCCACCCTGCCCTGACAGCATCCTGGCTGACAGCTCCTCACCAGGGCAAGTGCTGGTGGCTGCAGGGCAGTGGGCAGGGACTCACTGCCCTTCTCACAGGGCACAGGCCTGGGAGGGACGCCCGTGTGCTGCAGGGCTGGGCACGCCGGCAGTTTGTGGGGTGGGATCAGCTGCGTGAGCCTCGTGGCTGGTGAGGGAACCCAGGATTCAGGCAGGAGGAGGCTGTGCCCCCGGGCAGGGGGGGATGCAGTGCCTCAGACACACAGCAAATCTAGCAGGTACCAAAAGAAAACTTGCAGGCAGAGCACCAACTTTCTCCTACTGCATACTCAAACACCACATTGCTCTCATTAGAATAAACCTCAATGAAAACAAAGGAATTTATTATTTAGCCAGTTGTAAGTTACTAATTTCCAGTTGCTCCTCATTCCTAGGTTTTTGAGTTTGACTTGATGCTCCTGATGGGTCCCTTCCAACTCAGTATATTCTATGATTTTATCTCCTTTTTTTGTTTTATATATTGCAGAAGGCTTGCACATCTTTGCTACCCTCCTCCAGGTTCCTTTCAATTCTCATTTATTCTCTCTCTAGTTCTGCTTTTATATTCAGTTTAGAAATCTCAAATTTAATATATAATGGAGCTCAAAGATTGCAATTTTCATACTAACAATAAACATGAAAACTAAAAGAAAGAAAATGCCACCTTAATAATGAAAATATATAATTTCCTGGTGGAAAACATAAAAAAACATATTACTGTAAACTCAGCACTGATTTAAAAAAGACTGAAAAACATAGGACAGACTGTTTGCAGATCAGAGTTCAGACTGTTCTCAACAAAATTGCTGTGAATATAGGATATCTCTAACTAAAAATCTACCAAGTATCACTGAAGTTTTAGGATGAACCACCATGCTTCTGGCACTATATCTGTTATGTACTTTGTACTTGGAGATGTCTATTAATGGATTTCACCACATCCACCTGAAGTTAATAACAGTGAGCTAAACATAGTAATGTTGTGAAGGTGCTTCTTGTGCCACTTTCTTTTGAAAATGTTGTAGGGTATATGGAACACCTTTATGAAAGAAAAAAATATTTTTACTATATTTTTATTATGTTTTATATTTTTCATTATTTATTTTTATTATTTATTTATTGGTTTTATTTGCAGGTTCTTGTGAATTTCTGAAACTACATCTACAAATATGTAATTATAACATGGGAAAGCTGCTGCTGTTTGTAACAACTGAAAGACAAAGTACAGACAGCAGAAAAGGCTAAATGAAGCCCTCTGTAAATAGCAAGTCAATCATTACCTACTCCTAACACATTGGTTTCCATGAGACTGCTTTTCCAGGGACCATGTATCTTTGTGACTGAATCACAAGACACTTGTTTCATTTGCCCATGAAATACTCTGTCTTGTATTTCTGCTATTAACTGGCTGTTGCCAAATACCTATTTGGAGGGCTTCATAGCACCCAGGTTGCTTCAGATGGCCTGCTCCAGCCTAAGACTGTTTTTGTCTTGTTAGGTCTTAGATGTTTAAACTGGAAAAACTTTTTTTTTTTTTATCTTGTGAGAATATGAAGGGTCTTGCATTGGAGAAAACTTAAAATTTAGTTACTCATTTTGAACCTCAAGTTGATAATGAAAAGTCCCAGGCATTTCATACCTATAATGAGGTGTGAAATCAAATGAGAAATCCTGCTATTGATTGAGGACTTTTAAAATCTGGGTTACATCCTAGTAGTTGTATGACAAGAATAGGTTTCTATTCCTTCTGAGAAGAGAGATTCTAATATGGCTTGAGTTCAGAGCTCAGGCTTTATTTCCTTTTCTTCCACATTCCTTCTCTGTGGAATTAGGATGGCCACTAGATATCTCTGTGCCAGCTTTCCACATTTATGAACTGAGGCTAGGATTGTTTCCCTATTTTAAGGATAAATACATGAGACTGATACTACCTGAGATAGTAATAACACTTGTACTAGCTAAGCTTATTGTTTGCAGACATTGATAACAGTTTTCCACATATTCCTATCATACTGCTGTTGATACAAGGTGGGAAATATTTTCTAATATCCTGTTAAAAATGTAATTCTGACAAAAAAAAAAAAAAGTCAGTGTCCTTTACTTGAAATTATAGAGGAGTGTTTCTTGGCCTCCTGGAGTCTGCCAGAACAGGGTGGCAGTGTTTTTTCTTCATGCAGGAGCAACACATGGTTGTTATTCTAAGATCATGTTGCTATTAAATTTCTCGATGTGATTGAGACTGCAAGCATGCTGGCAACTGGTGTCAGAAGTCCCCAAAGTAAATTAAGTAAAATACAAGATCCTGCTCAGTCATGATAACAGAGGCTTCTCAGTGTATGTACATTCAGAGCAAGGCCATCACCAGAAAAATAAATAGAGATTTAGCTTTATAATAATTCCTAATTAAGTAAACAAAGGTCCAGATATGAGGAAAGGCTGAGATGGGCTATTAATATATAGTTCTATATTTTCACTGGCAATCCATGTAATTATGTTGCCTGCTGAATCACAACACCATGATGCTATATTCTTATGCATAATACAGCATCAGTCAAACACAGTCTAATATTGACATGTGTAATCAGTAGCTGCAGAGAGCCCAGCACTGCTCCCATTCAAGTCAAATTTCATTATGAGAATGGGAGCAAGAACACATTGTTCCAAATGCATTCATTTGAGCTTCTCTCCTGAATATACATCAGCTGTAAATTTTTTCACAGTGACTGAAGGTACTCCAAAGATAAAAGCAGATGCAGATGTAAGAGCCCACGTACACCAAGCTCTGTGCTTTTCTGGTGCACATTAAGAAATCACACTCAAGGAAGACTGTTTAACTGACTACTCTGTTGTTTCTTTTGGCTCCAAAGAACACCACGGGTTCTTTAAAATGGTTGTGCATTGCGATCATGAATTCCTCTAATCACAATCCAAAAATAATTATGTATTAGAACAATTATATTAATAAGGTGTCAATCTGGCTAAAACTGTGCTTATTCTGCATGCAAAGTCAATATGAAGAAAACTTGATACTTACAGGACTTCTAAATGCCATGGGGTTGTAGATGTGTACAAACTTGCACCCACACCCATAGGGCTGCTGTGAGCTTTGGAACACAGTAAACTCTATTACAGTGCTTTAAAAATATGCAAATATTTGCAGTTGAGGGAGAACACTATGAAAGCAATATCTGATTCAGCTTTAACTCTTAATGAACACTTACAGAAAATTGATACGTAAAATGCAGAACACAAATTTCTAGTAAATTAGCCTGACTTAGTATGAGGTGCATGTATTCACATGCCTTCATTTGCCATCTGCTACTCATCTGCAGAATTTCACACTCCAATCTGGTGCTGTTCATTTCCCACAAAGCAGTTACGTTCAACCTTGTCATACTGAAAATACTGCATCCTTCTTCAATCCTTCTTCATAGTTGTATTTTTCAGTCATTATTTGAGATATTGTGAGGATACAACTCAGGCATCTTGAGAAAAATGGTACAAGTTCAGTTGTTCTATTGTATATTATCCTGTCCATTCTATCTGCAGGTTTGTTTTTTTTCCATTAGCATGACTCCAGTGCACAGTGGGCTATTCCACAAAGGTGAAAAGTGGAATTTCTACTTTAACAACATTTTATTCCTCACTGATATTACAATGTCACCTTCTTGGTTTTGACTTAATAACCTGTCTTTGGACTCTGCTGAAAAGACCTTTGTTTCCTCAAAGTAAATGTGTCAATAAGGCTTCAAATAATGGTTGCAATGTGACAGTAGCGTGACAAATGATACCGCAGATGCATTATTGTCCACACTGTTGAGCAGTGTGGACAATAATGCATCTGATGGCGGTGTGCCCTCTACTGAGGCTTCACAAGGGCTTGATAAACCCAGGGCAATGGCTGTTGTGCGGCTTGGCAGGCTGCTATTGGGCACATTTGGACCCAAAACATACCTTGCTTGCTAAATATCTGGATCAAACTTTCTGCTATTATTATTATGGCAGGATGGTAGGACAATAATGTGATGTTTTAAAAATCATTTCAAACAATCATTTGGATAAAAACTGTGATCCACATTCTGTTTGGGAGCTGCTATCCATAAAAGAAGACCATTTTTTCACAGTTTCATCATAATTCAGGATGTATTTGATACACATTGGTTTTTTCAGGCTATATTGACCATGCATCTACTGAAATCTAAATATAGTTTTATTAATGAATGTACACAGTCTCTATGCTGTGAAAGAGCATATTACTTATTACTTATTACTCCTTAGAAAACTAAGGAGTAATAAGTAATAAGTAATATGCTCTTTCTTTTTCTTGTACTTACAGGAGTTCTTATGAACTGAACTACAAAAGCTGTGCCCACAGCTTAAACAACTTTCTTATATATGTATGGGCATCTTAAATTGAGACATAAACCTTTGTATGTAGAACTGTGTAGACATATGATATACATCCACTAATATTTCAGAAATAAATATCAGGTCTTGCCTCAGTTTACCTGTTTTATATTATTGTACTCGAATTACACGGTTAAGTCAGCGGATAAAAGCAATGGCAAACATAAAGTCTTTTTGAGGAACAATTAACTGAGGGACTTGAACCTATGGTTTTAAGCCTGTTAATATCCCTTTTATAAACTTGAACTTAACAAAGGGAATACTGAATCACTGTAAGATCGGAGGCCCTGGAAAGGAGTGGGGTTATCAGTAATTGCAAGGAATAAGTGAGACAAATCTTGACTGCAACAAGCATATGACCACACAAAAGGGGGAAGGGAATTGTGTTGAAAAGAGTTTTTAAGAGAAGGCTGCTACACTGACGAATAATATCAGATTGGAGGCAACTTCCAGTCATTGAATTACAGGTGTTACATTCGCCATCACAAACTTACTGAGTGCCAATTAATAAGTATTTTCACTGGCCTTTTCAGAAAGTTTATATTAAGTTGTAGACTACCAATGTATATTTGTGATTATGTCAATGCTGATCTCTGGCCTTTCTTTGGTGTTTCTCTTTCCTCCAGTGTATTTCTAGACATCAAGTGTCTAGAAAAAGACATCTGTGGCAGCATTAAGTTCTGTGAGCTCTTTTTGTTTCCTGTGGTAAGACAGGCTCACCTCTTGTTTGTACCAGATTCTGAGGAGAATCAAGCAGAAACTGTAACAGCTCCTCCTGTGGAGTTGAGTATTTCATGAAAAATACTATGCAACAGTTCTCTGTGGCCACCAGGGAGTTACAAACTGATCCTTTTTTGCACTAGAGTATGTTTTTTAAAGAGGAATTAATTATTCCAAATTTCCTTGGGGTTTTACTCATTCTGTAGTAAAATACAGACTGTCCTGTTTGCTGCTTGCTTACTGTTATCTCCTGCTTCAAATGGCAAAACAATAAATAGGTTGAGATTTTTTATTGACTGAGACTCGCAGACATGAATGGCATAACTGGGCTTTCAAAAGCAAAGGTCACATCCACTGTGAATTTGTGTGAACATTTAAATGACAAGACAGTGACCTGTGGCAAAACCTTTTCGATTCCCAGTGTGCATTTGGGGGCTCTTCAGTATAAATTTTTCATGCATACCAAGTTAATGTTTCTGTCTGTAGTGATTTTTAACACTAAAGAGAACCAATGAAAGAATTCTTTGCTGGCAAAGGCAGCACATTTCTTCTAAACCCCAGCCTGTTTTACAGCACAATAATTTGGTAAGCTCATGTTTCCTAACACTACTTCTTATCTTCTTCAGTATCTATTCGAGGTGGAAGTAGACTGAGTATACCTTGAGAAATAAGGCAAAAATGTCCTTAATTGCAGCTTACAGATGGTGATTTTTATACCATGTTTATACCAGGTGTTCTTGAAATTATTGTGGAGATGGGTGTGAGCCCAGCTTTTATTACTACCGCAGTAACTGTTTCATCTTACTCCTGTTAGAAGAAATACTTCTGTATCTAATGGTCTACCTCTTTTTTGCAGTAGTGTGGAACAGTGGAGGAGTTTGTAACAAGACTCTTTTTCAAATATAAAGTTTTATTTGTCCCAATATATTCCAGTTTCCTTCTAAAAGACATCAGCCAACTGCATTGTCCAGCATTTTTTGCTTAGAGGTAGAGCTTATGTTTTCTTTAGAATCTTGGAATGATTGGAAGCATGGCATTGAAACCAATTCTCTCTTCCTATCTTTATCCCTCCATTTCATAACATAGAGGTTTAGCAAATATTGTATCAATTTTAGGTAATTCTTCTAGAAAGCTCTGTAGAATGCTTTTCCCAGTAGGGGCCTTAGAAGCACTAGGTTTTCTGTAACTTTTCTTCTTTTATTGGTTTTCATAACTTTTTCTGCCTTGAAATATAGGTGCAGCAAATCTTGGATCAAGCTTCATTTGAAAGTGGTTTTGTTATGTACTGTAAAATTCAAGTCCTTTACAGCTGGTCTCCTGAACTTAATAGATGCCCTTACAGAGTGTCCATTTACTCCTTCTGCCTGATCTGTGTCTTGATCTTTTGTGTGATGCTGCTGCACCTACCTGAAGATTTAGCAGGTCTCTCTGCCATGACTCAGCAATTATTAATGTATTTTGAGGCTCAAATAAATGTCTGGACTTGCCTCAGTTTGTGTATCCTACACTAACATGTATTTTGAAATGAGGATTAGCAACATTTAAAGCACCGATAGTAGACTATTTTTTCCTCCAATTTAGATAACAAGCGTGTTACCAGAAACTCAGTGGGATGGTAGTGTTTTGTCTTTATACAAATAGAAGCTGCTGGGTTTTGAACCCAGTGAGATCCCAGTACCTGTGAATGTTGTTGATATCTCCCCCAAGACACACCATGGTGCTCAGAGTCTGGTTCTGTACCATCTATGCCATTCAAAAGAGCCCATGTGTTATTCCTGCTGCAGTTTCTGCCCCTTGCTTTGGTGTGATGAATTGCTAGCTGCATACTGGAGAAATAAGGTACTTTCTATTTGATTCTGCTACAGCAGCAGAAGAGCTTTGCAGTCACTGATGGTTTTGTGGACAGGTGATCCTGCAAAGTCATTCAATCTCAGCACTATTTTGTGTGCTGACTTAGAGAAATTGCTAGCTATAGAGTAGCTCCTTTAGTCTTAGAAAATCAATAAATTACGTCATTAGCTATTAGAACCTCCCACACTCCTTATTGCAGGTGGAGCAGTAGATTTTTTGCAAGCATCCAGCCTCTTGAAACTATTTTGCCTCCTAGATAAGTGGTTTTCTCACACTGCAACAGCTGCAATGTCATCACATTTAGATCTTTTTAGTTTAATTCAGCTGGCTTTTTCTTTTCCCTTATTTGCAGTTGAGGATTCCAGACTAATTTCAAACTGTCAGTACTCTCACTCCACAAATAATAACTATTTGTTAAGACTGGACACCATCAAGTCATTTATACTGCAAAGTGTGGCATTCAAGACTGGACTTCCTTCCCAGTCCTGTGATGTTCCTATTGCAAATCACACCAGCAAAAGACCAAATGGCAAAGAGAAGGAAAAGCTAAATCATGACATATAGATATGAAACAGCACAAGAAATTCTCTGTGAAGGCACACTCCCCTATCTCAGTCTCACTGTCCAGTGACTCACTGTACCTCAAGCTGCACTACAAAACTTAATTACATCAGAGCTCAGATCTTCACAGCTATGTGAAAACCTGTTCAGACCAGGAAACTTTTTATTTCTTTGTTAAAAATTAAAGATGAGAAGGCTGTATTTTCCTTCAAGAGTAGCTATTTTCAGTTATTTCTTTCTATAGTCATGCATGCATAGTGGTCAGCAGTTCTGCTTTAAGAGGTAGAGCAACTTACCCTAATTATTCCTGGACATTCCTTTCCTAGATATTCATGCCCACACTTAGTGTGAACATTTCCTTTCTTCCTTCCTTCCTTGGTTGCTTGCTTTCTTCCTTTCTTGCTTGCTTTCCTGTGTCTTAGACCCATACAAGACTTACAGATATTTCCCACAGTCCCACATATGAGAGAAGAAAACAAAAAGAAACTTGAGGCAGCTGGGTTGGTTTGCATTAGTCCCCACTGCAGTATTGATGGTGCATTCTCTCTCATTAGCCTCATTACCTAGGATGCAGAGATTTGACCTACTCAATTCTGCATGATCTCTTTCTTCCCTCATGTGTACTTTTCACCATTCTCATGATAGATTCAGGCTGTATGGCTCTAAGGATCTGCCTAGCAGGGAATTTCCCCTCTGTAGTGTAAGCTGTGGATAATATGCATATGTGAACAGGCTGGAAAGTTCATTGTTAAGAGGGTATGAGGAAAAAATTACTGAGATTTGGCTCAGTGACCTGCTTCCATTCACGAGATATGCAGTAATCATAACTCAACCTGTACTAATAATAGTTAGGCAATATTTGTTCAACAAACAAAAATAACGTCAATAACAAAAGCGTAACCAAGGTTCACACTTGCTTTCCGAGGTACAAATTGGTAAAAGTGTAGCTTAGACAGATATCAGTTTCATTCGACCCTTTGGTTAAGGTGATGGCCCTAAGCTTAAGAAGTATGACAGGGGATGCTTTAAAGGAAAAGGCCACAGATGAGAATGCTTCCATCGTAACTGTTGTAGCTCTCCTGCTTTATTTAATGAAATGACTGTAATCACAGAGAGGAAAGCAGACAAATGTTTCACCCATATGGCAGGCTTCAGCAATTCCCCCAACACAATGAATGCAATCTTTCCAGATCTAGGCCTTTGCCACAAAGCTCTACTGTTCCGGAAACCAATCACATGCCCCATGCCTCTCCCTGCAGGTGCTGCTTTCCTGGGCAATTCAGCCACAAACACTGTATTTTTGCACTCTCATGTACAGGAGTAAGTTGCAATCCTGCGATCAGGAAATGCTGTGACCAGAAGTCATTACGGTGAATTTTCTGAAGTAATGCAAAGGCACACAGGAAATAGCTTTCCATGATTTAAAGCCTTTTCACATGGGCTGCTAAATTCTCAGAAACAGCAACTACTGACTGAAGACAAGTGATGGGTTATTGCTTTCTCCCCCGTCCTATTTTTCCATCAAAGCAGGAAAGGAAATTAAAGATAAATCTGTTTTTATGAAATAGTAATAGGTTTTTTATTACAAATAAATCTTGGACAAAAACAGAGCAAGTGAAAGCACTGCTGTTTCTCTTTTTTGGCAGGTAACTTGGTAAGGTATGGGACAGGTGGCTTCAGGAAGTAAAATACTCCATGCCTCTGCACGTGTTTGGTGATCTGTTAAAATAGCATCTGTCCCACTCTCATCTCAGTCATAATGAGAAGGCAATTATTACAGCCTTAATTATCATTATAGGTAAGCAAACGGGCTTCAGCACAACTTGAATGCTGGCTCTTTTGCTCTTGTTTACCAGAAGCCACACACTGCATCAGGCAATTCACACAGCAAGCAGACACATCCAGTATCAGCCACAAGGAGGAAGGCTGTTGACCAACATCAGCAGTTGCTTAGACCTTAACAAATGTAGGTCCAGCTCTTGGGCTTTGATGGGATTGTTTTGGCATACCTTTTCCATTCTTGGGCTCACATGGGGCTTTGATGGGATTGTTTTGGCATACCTTTTCCAGCCCAAGTGTTCATGGATCTGTAGGCTCTTTGGCTCTCTCAACCCTAACTGTAAACCTAACCCTAACTCCAGCCCTAGTGCTAGCCCCAGCCCTAGCACTAGCCCTTATCCAACCAATCCTATGAATTTTCCAGATCAGAAAGATGTTGGAGCAGCAAGGAAACCTATAGTTTTTGTTTTGTGGTAGGGCTGGGGATAAAGCTGGGGTTAGGCTTAGGTTTAGGGTTAAGACTCAGAGAGTCAAAGAGCTTACACTCCAGGAACACGAGGGCTTGAAAAGGCCTCAACCTTGCTGGTCCTACATCTTTCTGATTGAGAAAACTCATAGGATTGGGTATGGGCTACTTCTAGGCCTGGGGTAGGGCAAGGGCTGGAGTTAGGGTTATGTTTACTGTTAGGGTTGAGAGAGCCAAAGAACCTACAACTCCAGGAACACTGGGGCTTGAAAAGGCAAGCCCATGGGTTCCCAGCAAGATCCCAAACTTGCTGTTCCTACTTATTTCTGATCTGGAAAATCTATAGTCTTGGGCTTGGGTTGGGACTAAGGCTTCATTTAGAGTTAGGGTAAAGTTAAAAGTTTGGGTTTGGGGTAGGGTTAGAACAGTCAATGAGCCTCCATGAACACTTGGGCTGGAAGTGGCATACCAAGGCCATCCTGGCAGGGCCCAACCTTGATGTTTCTACTTCTTTCTAAACTCCAGTGCTGCTGAGGACTTTAGGTTTAGGTTTAGGGTTAAGGTTAGGCTTGAGTGAATCAAAGAGCCTACAGCTCCAGGAACACAAGGGCTGGAAATGGTATGCCAAGATCATTCCAGCAGGCCTCCAACCTTGTTGCTCCTACATCTTTCTGATCAGGAAAACTCAGGATTGGGTTAGGGCTTGTGCTAGGGCTGGGGTTAGGGTTAGACTTAGGGCTAGTGATGAGAGAGTCAAGGAGTCTACAGCTCCAGGAACACTGGGTCTGGAAAAGCAATCCATGAAATTTGCCTTGGAAATATAAACTGTAATTCCAACAAAGAATAAAAGATTTCAGAAGAAAGACAATTCCCTTACAGCATTTAACTTGAGGCATATTTAGCTCATTCTGGCATGTCCTTGTGTAGGAAAAATTAATTCTGAGGCCTAACACCTTCTCAGCTGTCATTATTAAAGTTCATCACAAGTATGCTGCATGTTGGCCGTGGCTTTCTGGTGCAAGCACTGTGAAAAGGATTATCAGTGTCCAAGAAGAAACTCTGGAGAACAGATTACGATCATCTTCTTAGCCGCTTGTCTTGTTTTCCCTTTTTACTTTCTCTCTCTAATAAAGATTCATCAGCATTTGTTACAAGTCCCTATTGCTGGAGACCAGTGAAAGCATGGACATAGGATGGAGTCTGTTTGCTCAGTGCTGAATTGGTATTTGTGCGAGTTTGATTTTGTTTTCACTACTGCTAAGGGTGAAAGGGACATACAGCACATACAGCACGATCAAAAAAAGAATAAACCCTCCATTACTATGCTTCACAGTGTTTGGCATTTGAAATCAAGAGATAATGTTAAATTCTTTCATATTGATATATGCACACACACAAAAAAATCAAAAGCCAATGGTCAACTTGTGACACATGAGACTATTCTGAATGGCCCACAGGGCAATTTTGGACATTTCTGGGAAATTCTATGACTTGAAAATTCATCTGCAGAAGATAAAAGTTTCTACTTTCTTCTGAATCCAGTGAAATAATTTGAATTTAGAGGACACAGGCAGTCCCTGTCCTTCAGAGGCAAGGTACTGCCAATTGATTGATTAGTATCACCTTTCTGTGAGGTAGCATCCCTCTGCTCCCATCGATCTTCTATCAGAGCTGTCCTTAACCTCTAAATTGAGAATGAAAATACAGCTTGGCATATGCTCTAGAAAAAGGTTGCTTTTTTCTCCAGCTTTAGAGTACAATTGTCTTTGAGGATGGTGCATTTATTTGGGCTCAAATACAGTTTTTAATTGAAGCTGTTAAAGTTCCAGACTGAAAGTGCTTTTAAAATTTGGTATGTCTCCTATGAATCACATAATATCCTGAGATCTCTGTTGTCTCAAGTTGCCTTTTTACAGCTCTAGGCTAAAAACTTAAAAGCAAAGCAGTTTTAAAAGCTGAATGAAAGAATGGAAACACAAAGAGACTTGTCTGGCTCACAGCCAGGCAAAGGTTGCTATCTGAAGAATATTCTGAAATATAAATCACTAAATATATGGACTTACCATGTCATCAGTTATTTTCATCAGAGTGAAGAAGAAATAACTCAGTTTTAAGAAACATGTAAGAGAAAGATGCAGCCTTAAAATTAACTTTGGTTTAAGTTTCTTCCTTGAACTACTGGTATTGAACATTGTGATTTGCATTTTTCATATTCATTGTAGATATCTGCTGTTTTGTTTCCTAATTCAAAATACACCATGCTTTTCTATAATAAAAATATAAAGCTTAAATAAACAACTATGGTACTAAAGCATAATATGAAAAACAAGAGCTAGAAATGAATCTAGAAATAAAATAAAATACATAAATAATAAAAACTAGAAATAAATCTCCCAGCTAGCTGCTGGGACAAAAAGCAGTTCTACAATTTTTAAAGGCTTTGCATTTCTATACCTCAAGTGTCAGCTTACCTGATACTCTCCTAACATTTGAAGGGTGATAGTCAAAGACCTACTCATTCAACCAACACCTTGCTATCTTGTTAAGTCAAATATATTTCTGGACTCTGGCGCTAATTCAGAAGATGTCTATTATTTTCAAGTGCTGTAATTCTTAATCTTGTAGATGCTTTAAACTTTAATGGATCTCAAGTTGTGATAACGTTCATGAAGGTACTTATAGGGTTATGTGAACACTCATGAGCACATGAACTAGTGTTCCAGAAGTCAGCTTTGCTGTGAGACACAGAATCAAACCTACTGGTGTGGGATGCAAATAGTGATGACAGCAGCAGCACACAGTTATGCCAGCTCATGATGAGAGGGGAATGACAGTCTGTTAATCTGTTCTAGAGCTGTAGCCCACGAGTTCCCTTGCTTTATCACACTGTAGCCAATGTAACATTATATAGTTATTCCATTACATTTACTGTAGTCACCTTGCTGACTGCAAAAATCCCTGCAGCTACTGTCCCAATCTGACTGCAAACTGATTTGCTTCTAACAAGTCATACCACACTGTCCAGGACGTTGCCTTTCATCAGAATGGGTCTGATTAAAACAAAATAAGTGAAAACTGATGAAGAACCAAAATTCATCCTGGGCAAAAGAGCTGTTCTGTAAAAGCAGGGAAATATTTCTGACACAAACAGGGATTCCTGATTGCTGAATCACACAAGAGTGTGGCCACCATGTTAGTGGAAGGACTGGGAAGCCACTCCTGTACTCATGACTGCATTTTTTAATGAGCACTAATAGGAAAGGAAGGGAACAGGGATCTACAGTTTTCTCAATTATTTGGAAATTCATACTACTCAGTGCTCAAAAGCGATGTCCCAGTATGTCTGCAGGTGGTCTACAGGCTCTACTGGCACATCGAGGGCCATATCCTCCCCTCTTTTCCTAACACAAACTGGGAATAACTCAACTGCAATTCATGTTGCTGAAACAGGGAGAAGAGTCAGACCTGAAGTTTTGTCTTCTCTTATTTTTAATGAAGCTTTTCTAGCAAGCTATCACTTCCATGCAATGCAAGATGTCCCCATGCAGAAACTGTAAGTGCTGTTGACAGAAATATTCCACTTTAATTAAGTTGCTAAAGGAGACTGCCACTTTTAATGTAGAAGAAGGGGTACTTTCAGGGAGAGATGCAGCAGAAATAGCTGCCTCCAGCAGAAATTAAATAGCTGGGGAAAAAGAAGCCAGCAGCTGTACACAGTGCAAATGGTGATTAAATGGAACCACAAAGGAAGAATAAAGAACAAATCAGTGAAAAGAGAGATGAAGACCTAGAAAACAGAGTATGAGTAATAGTGTTAAAGAAAAATGACTTGTTGTGCAAGAGTAATGAAAATGCTAGACTATGTCTCTGAAAATACTTTACTGTGTAAAGAAGCAGTGATGATCGTGGGAAATTATGATTTAGAAACTGGAAGGGAAAAGTGCTAACTTAAAATGCAGCCCACATCCTTAAAAGGTCTGAGAGCTCAAAAAGAAGCTATTTTTAAAGATTAAATTGGAGATGCACAGGATGAAAGAACTGTATGAATAACAGTTCAGGAAAAAAAAAAAGTTAACATCCAAAGCATATCTTTATGGCTTTGGAAGCAGTTCTTCAGACTGAAATAATGAGAAACCTTAGAGAAATTGTGAAAGGCTTCTGGTCCTATACATTAGATTTCTGCAACTTACAGTGAATTATCATGTGTGTTTAATAAAAATCATCTTGAATGAGAGAAAGAAGGTCAAGCTGAAGAGATAAAGAAAAAATATTGAAAGGACAAAATGAAAAAAGCATCTCTTCAAATTAATGTAAGAAAGGATGCATGAAAAAGAAGTTTGTCAGAGGGGAGGGAGATGGAAGAGTATGATGGAAAAACCTGACAGTTCAGATATACAGCTGGTAATTAGACAATTCCTGGGTGTCTTTTCCCTACTCCAGGATGAGAGGAGGTCAACTCCCACTCAGATTAATCAAGGATCAAAGACTTTTGAAAGCCACATAAAGCAAATTTTTCTTTCTAACATGGTTTGGGATGCTTCTGAGCTTCTCCTGTGTATGCAACTGAAGTTTAAAGAAGAGAAATGGAATGAAAAGACTGAAAAGGAGGAAGAGGATTACCAGGCAAAATAAAGTTATTTTTAGCTTTTCTTTTCCTCCAGTACAGTGTTAAAGTGATGAAATGTAATTAATATTGATCCTCTGTGATTCAGAAACTGCCTGCAGTATTTTTGAGTCTATATGACACTTGCACAGCTGCTGTTGGTTTTCCAGGGCTGCACTGAGCACCACAAACCATGCAGAAGAGAAAAGGTACCATTGGGCATTACTCTGATAGGGAAGGCAATGGTTTGAGCAAGTGCATTTAAATAGATGCCTAAAGATAGCTTTAAATTGTTAGCTGTTGGGAAAGAGTCATTAATTTGATGCAGCAGTTGCTTACACAAAAGGCCACATTTGGAACACTTTTGTAGATGGGATATACCATAACTACTCCAGGTTGTGACAGTTCATTGTGAAGTTCATAATCTGTGTCGCCTGTATGCACCCTCATACAAAACCTCCTGGAAAATGTGTATCCTGGAAAACTGGAGGCAAGAAGAGCAGATCCTCCAGGCTGCCGAAGTGCCATTGTTGACACATTTCTGCCAATCCACTTTCATGACAGACTCCTTTCCAGCCATGGTAAGACACTGCATGTCACTGTCTCCCAGCCCATCTGTCCTATCAAATTGTCTTCCCTCCCCCTGGCTGTTTTGTGTTTCACTTGTATATGCAGGTTTTAATCCCTCCATCCGATTAGTGTAAGAGAAAACAGTCTTAATCTGACAACAACAGGATAATGTATCACTGCAAAGATAGGATGATTACGTTATTGAATTTCTTTTTTATTTACTAATGTGGTTTACAGCAGAATGCAATGAGGGTTTTTTGCAAGAAATTAAGAAGTTGTCCTGAAAACATATTGGATTTAAGAGTACTTTATGAAATACTGATATCGTCCACTAAGAAGAGATATTTCTCAGTTCATTTCAGCAGTATGTTTTTATGCTGATGTTTGTAGGGGACTTAGCAGATCTTTGCATTGCCTAGTTCTTGGCTCAATTTGCCCCACCTGGGAAATTTTGTACATTCAGAAAAATAAAAGCCAGGCATATGTTCCCTTATTATACAAAGTAGCTGCCCTCCAAAGAAATTTCCTTGTAATTATTTCCACAATGACCTGAAATAACTTGTAAATTTCAAGGCGTACATTGTCAACGTATCAGATGTTTGTATAAAACAATTGATTTATGCAGGCCTCACCATTTCAGCCATTGGTCACCGTTTGAGGAGATTAGTTGGGAATTGGAACCCCGTTTTGTTAAAATTTTCAAGTAAGCTTATTAGACATCTTGTAAGACATGAAAACAGTACCTTATTAGAACTTTTT
The DNA here is from genome assembly GCF_014805655.1 of Passer montanus. Classification (NCBI taxonomy): domain Eukaryota; kingdom Metazoa; phylum Chordata; class Aves; order Passeriformes; family Passeridae; genus Passer; species Passer montanus. Next base: position 4,693,784 of record NW_024371037.1, read on the forward strand.
TTTTTTTTTTTTAACTGAGGCGTGTAACCCTACTTTTTCACATCAGCAGGCAAACATCTGTTTGTACATACAGGACAAGGACATACACATCTGGATTACATGACAGCAGTGAGCCTCCAGCCTGCCTCTCAAGTACAGAAAACCCCTCCAGAGCTCTGGAACTTCTCCTCTGATAGCCCCCCTGGTGACTCCAGGTGACCACCCACAAATGTCTAATGACAGAGGCTCCCACGGGCAGGGGGGCTGTAGAGGACACAGGCAGGGAGAAGCAGCTTGGCCAGAGTAGGGAATGCCTGAGGCAGAGCTCAAAGCACAGCCAGCAGCTGGACTAATTCAGGTGCAGGTCAAGGCCATTGCCACTGACCTCAGTCAGACTAAATTTGCAGAACTCTTTCCAGCATCTTTAGCTGCTTCTGTTGGCAATACTTCGGCCTTTACATTTAATAGATTAAATACAAAGTAAATATATATTTTAACTTGTTTTGCTGAGTCAAGTTGGAGACTTATGCCAAGGAAAAGTTGAAATCACAGGTAAAATCGTGTTGTATGTATGTTACAAAGTGAGAGGGGAGAGTTTAGGCAAGTGCCTGCCTTTGACAGGTTTCTGGCAGTAGATAGCAGCTTTATTGAGGCAGCCAGCACCCCAAAATTCACTGTCACTCACAAGTTCTTAATAATGACAGATCAGGCCTACAACAACATGAATCATTTATTGAGAGACCAAAGAAAACAGACATAAGACCTTAAACAGACTACTTACTACACAGGATAACACAAAAAGAGCTACTTGAACATAAAAACACACAATATAAAGGTACCTATGTTACAGCTAGCAAAGAAATGGTATAGATTAAGAGTCAATGTCACTTACCAACACATGATAGTGATGTGCAGGGAATCTCCTAATTTCTCTCAGTCCTAGAGAAGCCTCTCGATGTGGATGTCTCCACGCTGAGGAAATCTTTTGCACACTCTCTGAGGGAAAGGTGTCTGACAGCCAAGAGAAGACTGTTACTGGATTTCTGGTTTTGTTTGTTGTTGCTGCCATTGTTGTTTGTTTGCCTTGTTGTACATACAAACTAGTAAAGAACTGTTATTCCTTTCCCTTACCTTTGCCTGAAAGCCCCTTCATTTCAAAGTTATATTAATTTGGAGGGAAGGGGGCTATATTTTTCTTTCCAATGAAGGTTCCTTCCTTCCTTGGCAGACACCTGTCTTTCAAACCAAGACAAATATCTAAAAGAGAAGATTTTAAAAGTTAAAGTTTCAGAAAAAAGTAATGTAAACCACTACATCTATTACAAATCAAAACTACAGATCAAGAGAGATGAACTGTCATTGAATTTACACAGGAGAATTGTAAATGCAGATCTCCTTTTTAGAAGCTTTTAATAATTGATTCCACTGTAACCTCCACTGTTAACAAGAACTTAAGTTTCGCCCCTCTGCAAAGGAGATTATTTTATGCAGAATATACAAACAGTACACACTTGTATGATTAAATTAATATTTAATTAATATGTTCTCATATACTTAATCATATTTATAGTCTCACCAAATGTTAACAGTTTTCTTGAAGTTTCCTTGTTGAATATTTCATTTGCAATTAGAAAATGTTGTAAAATGCAACCAACTCACATTTTACAGTCACACCTTGCTATGCTGTGGAGCTGTGCTGGTTTCCTGGGTAGGTACAGTTCTGGAGATGTGAGCTGGTCCTGCTGAGTCCCACAGCTTTGCTGACACTGTTGTTCACTTCTGAGTGAATCTGTGTAATTCCAATTATTCACAGCCTCACCAGAATGTTTTAAGAACCCTCTATACTTTCTGAGCTCAGGAGAGATATTTAAATAGCCTTTTATTTCCTTTATGCCTGGCAGGAGGTTCCTTCTGAAGGTCTTTGTTTCTATTGGTGTTTTGTCTCCAGGTTACTGCCTTTGAACCCTGGTGGTGATGATTCATGTGTTGGTCACTCACCAACAATACCTCTCAAGAGCAATACGTCTCAAGCATCACAACACCACATATTCAAAGCAACCTTCTTCCCCATGCCCCCTTTCCACACATTGCCTCTTTGTCCAACCAGATGTTCACAGGATGTCCTCTCTGACATCTGGAGTAATACGGAGAGGGTTTAACTGCGTAACATGGAGAGGGTTTAACTTTAGGTTTACACTGAGAGGGCTGGTCAGAGGGTGACTCCTGGGCCTGGTAAGGCATGCAGGCAACTCAGTTCCTGAGGCAGAATAATGCCATGTGGCTGGCATCAGGCCTATGCTAGCTGGGAGGTTGAACCCCTCTGTGATGGGAAAGAGGAGGTCCAAAGGGGCTGCTGAGGCTGGCTCTTAAGAGTACCTGTGATCCTGCCTGGTCCTGTGGCTGAGCACTGGAACCTTTAGATCCAAGTAACACATTCTTCTTACTCCTCTCAGCTGCTGTGTCAACCATGGGAAGATTTGAAATAGCTTTTACACAGCCTACTGGTGTCAGCAATGGCAGCAGCAGGCACTTCATGCTGAATCACAAGCTTTTCTTGCTGCATCTGGCAAGCTGGCAGTTTCAATGTTTGGACAGGCTGCAGCAATGTTTTTCACCAGGCTTCAGTGTATCTCTTTCCAAACGCTATCGTACAAAGCTCATACCTGCCCCAGATAGACTAAGAATGATGGAGAAAACACCCGCTTCCTGAGTAGATAATTCCAGGACTCAATTATGCTCACTGTGAATAATGTGGTCCTATTTCTGTTCTCATTTCATTTGGCTTAGTTTCCAGCTAAAGCATCTTCCTGTCTAATAGACAGGAAGATTCTTTAGCTAGAAACTGACTATTAGAAATCTTCTACACAGATATTCAATTGAATCAACTCTGAGCTTCCTCTTCAACAAATTAAGTAATTTGAAGTCCTGTTATTAGGTTTCCTGGGCTTTATATAATTCTTTTAAGTAATTCTGGAAGTCCTTTCACATTTTTCAGAGTTCTTCAAAGAAAGCAGAAGTTAATGTTGGGCAGTTTTCCAGGTACAGCCACAGAGTCTCCATCTCAGCTGTGGTGCAGGAATGCTCTTGGGTGTATTGTGCATTCTTGATCTTCTAGACATTCATTAAACTAAAGCCACTCTGGCCATGATTTGGTCATTGCATAAACCACCAGGTAACAGAAATTGTATCATGACTGCTTTTTCTGACTTCAGTGCTCCACAAGCCCCTCCATGTCTCTCTGAAAAGTTACATATATATTTTCTGCTCTAACTTAAACAATTTAAAGTTCAGCTCATTTCTGAAAAAAAAAGTTATTAGAAATCTGACTTTCATAATTTATTTCCAAGCCCAGATACCTATATGAGCTACAATGTTAATTCTGCTGTTTATTCATTAAGCAAGTTCAGCTTGTTTGTGAACTGGTTTTGTTGGTCTTTGTTTATATTACTATATTTTAACACACAGCATATTCTTCAGGCTGATGCATTAATCTGGTTAAGAAATCAAAACAGGTATTTCCAGCCTGAGAGGTTTCACTTGTTGAACCCCCAAGGGAATTTAACTCTGTACTGTGGATTTTTGACTGTTTTAATTTCAATTGAATCAGAATTGTTATGCTGGGGATAAATTTTTGCTGGCTTGTTCACTGGCTTATTTGAATGATTACACAATTGTCACACTCTAGGAAATAATTCTGCTATTCAAAGCATAGGGCTAATCTGAATTTTCTCCTTGGAAATAAAAGATTATGGGTAAAAAGCATAGAGGCGAACAAGACTATATTATCTCATGAAAGCAATCAACAAACACTAATCCCTTTAAGAGCTCAGTTTTGAAGTAGAATAGCACTGTGCATAGTATAGAATGAAAAAGGATCAGTATGTGCTACCAGCTAGGCAGAGAAAATAAGCAGAAAAATATTCCAGTTTGCACCTTTCTGAAAGAAATGCTCTTTCCTTCTGTTATCCACTGGACTGTTATTCACACAACAATCTTTGTGATTTTCAGTTAATACTGCAAGAGAGAGTAATTATATTTGTTTTAGAAATAATGTTATTATGTCAACACTAGTATTTCTGTTACCTAATTATCACTTTGAATCACCCTATGTGAATCTTACTTGGTTGTTTCCCTTTTTCCCCCACCTTTTTTTTTTTTTTTTTTTAGTTTGAACAAAAGGTTTACCTGATTACAATAGGTATTTGCTTTAGTTAAAAAATGTCCAAGAAAAGACATCAGGCTGCACTTCAAAAGCATGAAGGAGACCTGGCTGAGGATATTCAATACCCCATCATTCATACAAAGTTTGCTGATCTTTCTTATAGTTGCCCAGCAACAAATTGTGCAAGTCAGTCCCCTTTAATTAATGACAAGGAAGCAATGGGTTAATAATTAATGCAAAGATATGGGACTTCTGAAGTAAGGTCTTGACAGCTCATGTCTTTAACACATGGAGCTGGCTTTTAACCTAGGAAAATTATTTTTCTCACAATATTTAAATAAATGTCTCATAAGTCTATTGAAATTTAAACTGTGAATTAAATGCCTCTCACTTTCAGATCATAATCAACATCTGGATGATGTATATTCTACCAAGTAAGTTGAAGAAAAATGGTTTTGCCAGATACCTTAAAAATTATAGGGACACAATACTCATAATGCATGCATTGCTGTATATGGGATTGTATAAAGGCATTAACATAACATTTATATGTATAAAATGGGATTGTCAAGGCATTAACACTGTCTTAATTTTGTCAGCCCTTCTCCATTCTGGGCTTATTCATCCTAATTGATCCCCAGCCACGTGACCTCTCCATAGAATGTTCACAAGTACTATGGTCTGTTATTCAGAATGTAGCTCTTAGTAGAATTGTAAAATAGCTTGCAGGAAAGTCTTGTCTTCTGAAAATAGGCTGTGACAAGAAGGTTACAATTGTGTTTGAAAAATTTTGCCAGAAATGTTTATTGGCCCTGGTACTGCCCTCGGTCAGGACAGGGGGATGTTATCAGCACTTTACTCACAACAGCCATATCATTTAGGTGAAGGCAAAAGCGAGGAGAAATATTTCACAGTGTTACCAACAGACGAGCTTCCTTGTGAAATTTATTGCCCATGAAAATAATGGATTGTAGAATTGACCTGTCACACAAAGAAACAGATATTGTGGCCTCGCTCTTGCTGCTCAATGGCTGTGGCCAGACTGACTGAGGGTTACCGGCAACATGGGTGATGCTGAGGTACTCGCAGTTTCATGAAATAATTGCAGCAGAAATCTCTCCAGTAATTATTTTTTTTTTTTAAACAGTGCAAAGATGCATGAGTTAATGTCTTTAAGATGTCTTTTATTACAGCAGGGCTGGCACTACTCCCTGAGCGATGGTCGGGCCCCGGAGGTCGCAGAGCCGCGTGGGGAGGCTGGCCAGCCTTTCCTAAAGAGAGAAGCATTCCCAGAGGAATGTCACTGATGCCACGGCCCCCTGGCACGGCGCCTGAGGGGAGTGCAGGTGTATTTTAGGTGCTCCCTCTGCAATCAGTGCAGAAATGGGGAACACAAAAGGAAAGCCTTCTCCGAGAGACTCCAAGTAACTGGAGGCGTTGTGGGAGGTGAAGACCCTGGCCATTAAATACGTGGTTTACTGGCGCTGCCCAAGCGCCTGGGGCGGCGTCCGGGCGGGGGGCCCCCGCCGGGGCCGAACACCCGGAACGGCTCCGGCCGCCTCGCCGGGGCCGAGCCCCGGCCCCGCTCCCGCCGCCTCGCCGGGGCCGAGCCCGCCGCCGCTGCCCCGATGGCGCCGCGGGAGAGCGGCGCGGCCCGGGCCGGCCTCGGCCGCCCCGGTAAACCCGCCCAGAGAGCCCCTGTTTATTTTTACACGAGCGTTTAGGAGTTTGGCAAATAAAGGCCAGTGCCGGAGATCTGCAGGCAGAGCTTTCTCGCTGGGGCGGCGTTCCCGCCTGCCCCCGCAGGGCTGGCTGCGGGCCCGGCGCCCTGGGGTCAAGGCCCTCGGCCTGGCAGCATGGGGTGGCCGGGTGGGCAGGGCCCGGTCATGGAGTGACCACGGCTGAAAGAAACCCACAGCGTGCGATTGACTTCAAGTCTCGGCCATCGAACTGATGCGTTTTGTTGTAGTGGTGTTTTTTTTATTTTTATTTTTTTTTTTTTTGTGCTGCTGTTGCATAACAAAAGGCTGTAAATCGCAATAAAAGCATTTTTAACCTACTTTAAACAAACTTTCAGTTGTGTGTGACATCGTTCAGAAATTTTGAAATAATTTGGATTTTTTTTAAGCTGGAAATCACTGTACTTGAACAGTACAATCTTAGTAATGTCTATTTTTCAGTTTGTTGGGAGAGGGAGAAGAGTTTCCTAGGAATGCAGGAAGCTGTTTAGTCTAGTGGTTTATGAGAATATCCACTGGTAATAGTTATCAACTTGCAGCATTTTTGCTGTCTCATCTGGAGGGGAATTCTAGCCAGGGAATTTGGGAAGTGTGCACAATTTATTTTAGTGTTTGTAATATGTTTGCAAGCTATGTGCTGCTCATTAAAGAAGAAAAAAAACAAGAAATGGACCTAAAATAACAGTAATGTTCCAGAATGTAGTAATTTTAATTTTCTTAGCATTAAACTAAGGCTTCAGGGAAATGATGCAGACTTTCGGATAGAAGTGATTTAGTGTCAGAAATCTGAGATAAAACTGAGTTTGTGTGGGTGGGAAATAGATGGAGGTTTAACTGGAGAACATTTCTTGTAAATTAGGACAACTGAGCAGAACAGCAGCAAGAAGCTACTTCTGGTGGTTATGGTTCTACTGAAATACTGAAGGTTTTTTCTGTAAAGGCACAAGAAAAACATTCTAATTAATTAGATTTATTTACAACAACTGGGTTTGGGATCGAAATAATTGCCTTGAGACTAAAGTGCAGCTGCAACACACATTCCAGATGTGAAATGTAACACTGTGTTGTGGCTGAGTTTATTTTCTGATTTTAAACCCAGAATTGGTTAGAATTACTAAGTGAATAAGTTACTATTGTCCTCTGAATTAATCCAATGCAGAGGTGCTGTCACATTTCCTCAAATAATCAGATGTGTTTTGGGAATAGGCTGGGAAATAGCTTCCTGCCAGATGAAAGGTCACCCTGAGAAAGATCATTCACTCGGGTCTGGGAGGTAGGAAACTCCTACCTCCTGAGGCATGCATGTTCACTGGATTTTAATTTACATTGCAGTTTGAAGCTTGAATCAGCAACAAGTTACCATCACACCCCTCACGTGGATCATGCTGCGATCTTCAGATGGGGGAGTTCACCAGGAATGCCCCCTGCTCCTGGGGAAAGCAGCCGGGTGTGTGCTGTGCCCGGCTGCACTTTCCCTGCAGACACTGTGTGCTTCCTGCTTGTCCTCTTGTTTTTATTATTCCAAAGCTCAGACCGGTTTTGTATTAGGCCACTGAGCGACATCAGAGTCTGTGTGAACAGCTTAGTGAAAACAAAAAACTGATAAAAGAAAGAACCTGCGGAAAAGCTAAGCTTTGCCACTTTCAACAGGCAGCTAATGAGACCCAATGTTTGCAAGAACATGGAACAAGCGTTCCCTTCACTCTTCCACCTTCTTTTCAAGCATACCATGATGACAAGTGTCTGTTTTCACAGTAACTTTTGAAGGGTATGCTGTTCCATGCTTAATGCTTGTTTCAAAGTGAGAAATTATTCTGTCTAATTAGACTGATGCATGTAATTTTTTTTCATTCCTTTCTTACTCTTTCCTTAGTATAGCTGGGCAGACATATCACAGCCATTTACATCTGCAGTCTGCTGTGATGTTTTTACCTGTCAGAAATGGTTTTCTTTAAAACTCCATCTTGCTTAATTTTTCTGCAGTGTGTTTTTACATCTCTTTTGGGTGTCAGTTTGAGGTATGCTGAATAGGACAGATTATTAGAGGCACAACTGTCTCATTTCTAGGGAAAAACACAGGTTTCTCTGAGGAGATTTTGTTTTGGAAGCAAAATTCAGTTTTCCATATGAGGAAATTTCAGCCTTCCATAGGAGGCAGCCTGGGCTTATGTTGTCAGAGTGCAAAACTTCCTACAGTTCATTAGGTTAGGGAAAACTGTACAAGGAGCTCCAAAGTTTAAAAAAAAAAGTATTTCCTCTTAATTTGTCAAACTTATTATAACAGGAAGTCATTTATTTTGGCATAGGTCACTGTACTCTGTCACAATTCTGTAAAAATGTCAGTGCTGCCTGAGCATAACTGAGGGCTTGGAGGAGCAGGGCTTGCTGTTTGGGCATGGACTTTCACTAGTGGGTTCAGTAGAGAGCCTGAGAGGGGACAGTGTCCATGAGAGTCAAAACAGCCATTTTGAGCACTAACTAGCTAATGCTCCTTCATGGAGAAGAAAAAGAAGTCTTCTAAGAACTAGTCCAGGACCCATGTTAACTACCCCAGCTTATGATTTCTCTGAGTAGAAATCTTAGTAGAAACATTAAACAGGCTTGAGATGTTCCCTTAGGTGGTTTTAAACATTAGTTTTCTGGCAGCAGCCCAGACTAGGTTGTAAGGTGGTGTACAATGCTAGAAGATGGACCAAATTCCATTCCAAGATAGACAAAGATGTTATGAAAAGGAATGACAGTGTTTATCCTTGAATAAACAAGCTTCTTAATTTGCTCCCTTCGTGTTTCAGAAAGGACATACTGGGGACAACATGGAAAACAGCATAGAAGCAGTGTCACGCTTGTAGAAAGTTAAATATCTCCTAGCAGGAGAAAGTGTGAAATATCATTGTTCTGTGTGAGATACGGTACTTGTCTACTTGTCTTGTATTCATTTTTCCACTAGAAATACTTTTATCATGGTAACTTTAGAGATAGAACTCAATTAATGCTCTTCATGTAATGTTTTTGCATTTGTAGATAGAGCTTAAGGGCATGGGTATTCAAAACACTGGAATTAGAGTTTACCTGACAGTGACATCAGACAGTTAGGATGGTTCCTGTGTTCTCTGTGTCTCTGTCTAACCTATGTCTATGCTGCGAGCTGTGTGAGTAACTGATTTTCTCAGCCAAAAAATAACCCAAAATTAACATCAGACTAAGAACTTTTCCATCACTGTATGGAAAACTTAGCCCAGTAGCCTGAATGTCACTATGGCACTGCAGCAGTAATGCTCAGAGAAAGCACAAGAACAGTGAACAAAGAATGTGAACAGTGATCTCTCCTGCCCTGCTTTCTGAGTCAGAGGTTGAATTAAAATTACTGTTTTAAAAAAAATTTAGTGATTTTTACCAGTGGACTAGCATTCACCGAACTTCTTTGACTTTTTGACTTTATCAACACTTTTGGCCTGCACAGAAGCCTGTGACAATATAATTATGCACAGTGTGAAGAAATACCTTCTCTCTCCCCCTAATTTGACACCTAATAATTTTAGTGGGTGCCCTGTGACACAGTGAATAGTCATTACCTCGTCACCTCTTCAGCACCATTCATTGTTTGTAGCCTTACTCATTTGTCTTTTTCCTACCTGGAAACTCCTCATCCATTTCTCTTATACAGAAACTGCTGTCTTGGATCATCCTCACTATTATAATCTCTGCTTTCCAACTTCTACCCTCCCTGAGGTGAAAGGACCAGATTGCATACAGAGACTTACACAGCATAGACAGATTTTTGTCACAATAAACCACGAGAATAGATTCTAACCTTGTTTAGATTTGTTTCTGAACAGATCTAATAAATCAAATCACAGAATGGGATGAATGGTAGTGATGTCCTTTATGTATATATCAGTTGTCATGAAAGGAATGAAATCTGAGTTCAGATCCTTTCTGCCTTACCTTTGAGAAGGAAACTGAGCTACAGGCTGATCAGGGTAGTCACTCTTGGTTTTGCTGCACTGGTTTTGCTCAGAGTTCTTTCAAAGCCACTGGAGTAGGTACTGAACCCCAACCACTTTGCTTCCCAGGTGTGTGCCTTTATTGTTTAGGGAAAGAGTTCCTTGTTCATTCTCTTCTCTGCATGCCTTTGCTATGAACACCCTTTATAGCCATCAGTTTATTTTCTTGAATAAGTTTGAGCTGATGTCCTGCAGGATATGAGTTCAGAATTGTGATGACTCAGGGCTGTTTTATCAAACAAACAACTGCAGTTGCTGAGGGTGCAGTTGTTAATTACTGAGCTGGTATACACCTACCTAAGCAGTACAAGAAGTGGCTGCTCAGGAACAGCATATCTTTATGGTGAAATAGTCATGGGCCTTTCCTCACTTTGACTATTCAGACAAATGTATTTGGAAGTTGAGGAGGCATGGCTGGAGCTCAGCTCATCTGCCCACTCACTCCTACCAGCAGAGGTGCTTTCTATGATCAGAGAAAGGACGTGTTTTTTTAGACAATACTTAGGCAGCAGTGGGCCTATCACCTTAGAACTTCATCTTTAAAATGAAAGATGTAATGTCTTCTGGGTATGGAATCCAGAAGACTTGAGTATGCTTCTGGTTCAAGCGGCACACAGCTTCTGTGATATATCTGGCCTTAGTGCAAAGCCCTACCCATCCTTCTCCCTGATCTCCCTGATCTTTTAGGCTTTTGGAAACACAGCCGGAGAGGTCCCTTGCAGCAAAGAAGAATGAGCACTTTTTAACCTATTGCTAAGACAAAAGAAAGAAAAAAGGCATGTGGCCTATTTTTACTGTACAAGCCTTTTAGGTAGGTGTAATTAGAGATAGCATTGTTTGCCTTCATTAATCTTAATTAGATGTGGATTGATAGGCACCTTGCACTCTGGTCAGTACTTCTTCCCCATGGCTCTTCCTGCTCTGGAAGTATTCAGTAGCAAAACTTAGTTCTGCTTTCTGGCCTTTTGTAAGCCTGGAGGTTTTCACAAAATGAAGGTGTTTGATTGCAGTTCACCTCATTAAAAAGGAGCTGTTACTGTATTGGCCTGCCTGGATGATCTCTGGTCACTCTAGCCAGCATGGAAGGTGTTAGATCTTCCAGTTCCAGTTTTATGTGTCCTCACAGCAGTCTTTTCTAACAACAAGCACAAATCAGTGTTTGCAGCGTGAAAAGAGGGAGAAATAAAACCATTTGTTTGCAGTTTTCTTTCTGTCTCAGGAAAAGGTTTTTGTTTGTGTGTAAAAATACAACCTTGTCTGCAAGCGCAACTACCAACGCATTATCACAGGTTGTTTGGGGACACGGCACTTGCTCTGTACGTGACTCAGGGTTCACATGCAGTGCAAAAGGAACTAGCAGAGGTTTGCACATCACCCTGACACATACCCTCTGGACATAGTGATTTATATCTCTGCATCGGCTCTATCATCCCTAACTTGGCACATTGACCTGTACAATGTTGCAACATGCGTGTTACTCTTTTCCTTCCTAAGAAAACCCTTGGCAAAACAGAAGGTTCTAGATGGTGTGTAGGTCAGCAGTGTGAGCTGGTCTGACATCAGTGCTCTGTAGAGACACCTGAAAGCCGGGAGCTGAACTTATGACAGTTGTTTCTTATATCCTCTTCCATTATTAACAAAAGGCCCAGGCTCTGCTGATCTGGACATTTGAAATGTATTCCTTCCCACCAAGTCTGTTTCAAATAGTTGCTGAAATTGAAATGAGGACTTCCCATATAAGGTTGATAGCCCATGCATAGCAGTGGCAAAATCAGATTGCCAGCTAATATGTGCTGGTTTTCAACCTCTAGAGTGTTTCCTCTTGTTGCAGGTACATGATAGTACTGGTCTTAGTGAACATTGGAGCTTGATGTAAATGTCTCATAGGAGTAGAGCTGGTGTGGATTCCTGCTGTGACAAAAGAGGGAGGATTTGCAGGGCGGGTCAGATAGTAAAATCTCTGAATATTCCTGCTTTTCTCCCTGATGATTGCATTTTTATCAAGGAAGCCATGTTGCCCTGGTGAAGTTATCATGGTCCTACTGTTGCAGTGAGCTCTGTGCTGAAACAAGCACTGAAGTAGGCACCAAAAGCACTCGTACCAAGGTGGCATTTAAACAGAAAGAAAAGGAAATAAAGCAGTAACCATTCTAAGATGACTGATTGATTTGCCTGCCTAACAGACCAGCACTGAGTGCTTTGTAACTGATGAAATAAGTGATACAGTATTGCCCAATGTGGAATAAAATTACTCTTGTGATAGATAATAGCTTACAGTTGATACAGTGACATGAAAACTGGCCATGAAAACCCGACACTCAGATGAACCCCAGAGCTAGAGCAAGGGGAAGGAGAGAGATTGAGAAGAGGGAGAAGGAGCAAAGCAGAAAGAAAATAACATGGCAAGTGGAGAGAGAAAAGCTTTTCAGCTTTCAGCAGTGTTGAGACTTTGATTCAGGTTGTTCATATGATGAAACCATGCCCACAAGGATTGTGCCTGAGATGTGCCTGTGTCTTTACCGTCTGTCTGAGCTCATGATAAACATTTGCATGAGACTCCCCCCCAAAATGCAGCAGTTTGGAGAAAACGATGATATTGAAATGCATAGACAAAAGCTTTTCAGATGGAGAAAAAGTGATATCCTAACCCTTTTTGTCCCTAGTATTTCCTAGTCTAAGTTATTTTGTTTTACCAAGGGTATTTTTCCATAGCTGTAATCCCTATATATGTTTATGTGTGTGTACAGTAAGTAGTAGAGAAAATAATTATAAGCTTCTGTGAACAAATTACAGAAGAAAGCAGGTGGTTGTTTACCTCATAGTAGTGCATCCAAGACTGGAAATGCCACTCTAGAGACATGGCAGGCACATTGTTACTGTGAAACTTTCAATTTGTGTGCTGGGAGCAAATGTACTTAAGGTTAGGAAAGACCTCGCAATATCAGTTTAACTGCCAGTTTTGAATAAAGTTTAGCTGTGGGGAAGGAAGAATGTTTTTGATCACAAGATCAGGGCAGTTGTGCTCTAGAAAGTCTCTCCATCTCCTCACCCTGGGACTTGTATTAAGACTTGCAGGTGATTAATTTCTGAAGTGACTAAAGATCCAGATGTAAATAAGTCAGTAAAAATGGGAATACAAGAAGACTATTTATATGGAAGGAGAAAGCAGTCAGCCTGGGAAGCAATAGCATCTGTATCACATATAGCCTGATAATAACATTACCTTTGGGATACTTACATGTATGAGTATTCCTTTACACCAGTAATTCAACTACTGCCTTGTAGCAATGTAATTACCCTGCTTTCTCTTTGAAGGCTGGCTGTGGTTTCAATTAATTTCCATTCTAAAGAAATCTAATTTTTTAAATAATAAAACAAGCCTTCTCCCGGTCTTAGCAGGTCATTTTAGCAGATCTCTGCTAGGCCAGTACTTGTCTGGGAATTGTGGACAAATTTGATTCTCCTAAAAAGAGCCAAACAGGTAATTTAAGTAGAGCAACCTTCTACAGGCAGCTGTGCAGATACTTACAGTCAGATATAGTTTTGTGAGAGGACAAAACATTCCAAATTGCCTGTATTCAGCTTTGTTTCACAGGTGTTGTAGTTCTGTGTCTGCCTGAGCACTTGGAAGATGGTGGTGGGTAACAGCATTCTGCCATCAGCTGAAAATAAACCTTGATGGCTGCTGTTTAGGTTGGGGACAAAAGCTCTGCCTTCCATTCGTAGCTTGCTGAACACCTAAACATGATTTACAGGCTTCTCCTCTCAAAAATGCCTACAGCTCCAGTAATGAGGATATGAACAATCCAACTCAGTGTGGTTTTGGATGGTGTGCTGCCAAGAAGACCTCAGCAAGAAATGTGCTTTCTGCATGATTAGGAAAATATATTGAATACCTGGGTGCATGTTCAGAAAAGACTGTTCTGGAAGCAGAAAGGTCTGTGCAAAAATTGCAAATATAAAATATGTGGAATGTGAATGTCCAGAGTGGAATATGGCTATATGCAAAAGCTGAAAATCTTTTTACCTAAGTTGAGCCATGTAGAAACTGATGTCGAGTCTAACCTAGTACCTTATCATACTGCTGGGAGTCTCTGTCACCCACCTGGACATGCTCTGTCCTCCGTCCCAGTTGTAGAGGGACACAGGAAAGTAAACATTGTAGAGAAACTTTTAGATAGCTGAAGTTAGGTGATATGAATTAGGACTACATTCCAGGAGTCAAATTACTGCTGTTATGAATAGCTCATATTCTGATATTTCCCACAAATGCTGTAGCACTTTCAAGAAATTTCTTGGATGCATACAGAAATGGTCCTTAGATACCCGAATTGCATCAAAATAATTTACATACTGGCTGCACAGAATGCTGAACTCTCTAGAAGTCAGAGAAGGTTTAAAATGCTCCATATCTTGTAATGTAACATTTCCAGGTGAAAAAATAAAGCATGTCCACTGAGACTTGATAACCTTAATTGCCCAACAGTTTGAGCTCTTCTTACTGCAATCTCTCTGTTCCCTTAACAAGATTCTTCACATTTGTGAGGGTGTCACAAGCATGATGTGGAATGAACTGTAATATATGATTTTGAATGGTGTCTTTCATTGCCTAGGAACCTTTAAAACGAGCCCTCTGTGTGTATTTATGGCAATTGTAGTGAAGCGGACACAATTTTACCTAAGTAAAATAAGAAAGTAAAATCTAGGCAAGAATTCTGTTCCTGAGTCTGAATTACATTTAGTGCTAACTCCTTGCAGACTCTATTTTCACTCTGTCAATAACAGATGTGCTGTTTGCAGTGTATGGCTGAACAAATCTATTTTTGAATGTCTCCTTGACTCCTTCACAATCTGTTGCATTCCATTGGTAGTACAATAAGCTGCTCAGCTGGGAGAAGTATGGAAGATAGGAACAAACTTGACTTTATTCATTTGGAGAAAAAACCCCCAGAGACTTTGGTTCTTTTGGTTTATTAATGAATAAGTCAAATTAGGAAATCTAGTTTTGTAACTTATGGCTCCAGGAATGGTGATAGCAACAATAATAAATATTACCTCTTATGAGTAGAGAACTCTCTTTTGATTTTTTACAGCTACTTATTTGCATTCACTGTTTGTTTAAATTTTACCCACACCAGAAGTGCCTTTTAAAGCAAATACATATGGTCTTTCTCAAGGTCTCAAGGCATTGCAACATTTAAAATTATATACCACAAATACATTGATTAATTTTTAGTTGGCTAATTATAATAAATGTTTACTCTGAAAATAGAGAGACTTCAAGTTGATAATTAAATAACTCATTGAAATTTACAAATACATTGATTAATTTTTTGTTGGCTAATTATAATAAATCAAATGTTTACTCTGAAAATAGACTTCAAGTTGATAATTAAATAACTCATTGAAATTGACAAGAACAACATGCAGTGCTTAGACAAATGGAAAATACTTTTTGCTCAAGAGCATTAAAATTTAAGAGACAGGGTCAGTTCCAAGGAATAGCTGCTAAAGATGTTGGTTAATGCCAGGCGAGGATGCAGCTAACTTTATTAACCCTAAAAATGCAAAGTAATCTTTGTTCACCTGGACTAAAGCCTGAGGACAGCATGGGTGCATCACTGATTGCAAAGTCAGTGTGGGCAGGTTGGCCTCTGACACTGAAGTTAACTGGTATGGAAGAGGCTATGTCCATGCCAAAATGGGTCAGCTCACACAGTTTGCCTCTTGGGAGTGGTATGTGAATGCCTGAATTATGGCCTAGAATTATGTGAAGGAGTATTTCTTGGCCCTGGCCAGCAGTTTAGTTTGTGTCTTGACCTGGCCATGTCCTCTCATCTGCATGCTGCAAAAGGGATTGTGCATGTTCTGCTGTGCCTCTCAGGAAAGAACAAGAACAAAAAGGGTATGACTACCATGTCCTCTCATCTGCATGCGGCAAAAGGGATTGTGCACTGCATGTTCTGCTGTGCCTCTCAGGAAAGAACAAGAACAAAAAGGGTGTGACTCGACCTTGCCATGATACAGAGCTGCTTCTCAGGCTCCCTTCCCATGCTTGGTACCATAATGGTCAAAATCCCAACCAGCTGCTTAGCCCCCACCCTCAGCAAGACAGTTGTTGGGGAAAACAGGAGTAACAGAGTGAGTAAATTAATGGGTCATGATAAAGACATTTGGTGTCACCTCAGCTATTTCTCACTCTTTTTGTTTCCTAATTGTCGTTTGCCTGTCTGGCATTTCCTCCTCTTTCTTAAATTAGTTATTGCACATAACATAACATAAAACATAAATATTTTGTGGCCTGCAGAAGACAGTTTTCCTGTGCCATATTTTGAACTTCTGCCCTAGACCACATTTTTTGCCATGCATGAAGTGAATGTAAAGGAAAGAAACCATGGCGTTTTTTTTTGGGGGGGGGGGTTTGTTGGTTTTTGGGGTTTTTTTGTTGTTCTTTTTTTTTTTTTTGGACAGCTGTATGGCAAAATTTAGGAGAAAATAATGCTTAATACAAGGTTTTGAGCAAGTTTTGTATAGCTGTTGAACTCAGTACTTCCAACAACAATTTGTTGGTTGTATACCTTGCAGGACAGGAGAGGTCCTCAGACCATTTGAGGTAGCTTCATATATGTCACAAGTGGTTAAGGATACCTAATGTTGCAGTGTTAATTGCTTCTTTATGAACATATATTTTGTTTTTCACTGAAAGCCATGTTTGAGAAAGCATGTAGACTTAATCTAGAAACCCAAATGATTAAGAGTAAATTTAAAGAGTGAATTTAAAGAGTACTTTTAAATTTGGTAATTTGTTTCAATGTTTAACCATCTGCTTTCAAAATGTGGTTCTATGGTTTGCCTACCTTATTGCCTCCTTTCCCTTGTTCCTCCCTTCATCCCTCCTGGTTTTCCTCCTCTTCCCTCTTCTGTTTCCCTTCATTTTCTATCTTTCAGCACTGATTCTTGATAGGTTTTTGGCTGCTGGAATTAAAAACTCAGTGGTTTCTTCCTTTGAATTGCTTCCTTAGCCACTCTTGGATCATCATTTTGGTCAGCTAAAAGAGACCAGGCTTCTTATCTTTTCCACTCCAGCTGTCAAATTTAGTTGCTGTATCTTTTTCTGTTTGTCAACATTCTTTTTTAAAATAGGCTCCAAACCCCACAGAGTATTTCAGTATTCATTCACCAGTACATATAGCACTTAATCAGTTTATTAATCTTGTTCAAACAAATCCTGTTCTCCTAGCTGGGTTTTGTTGTTACACTTTTGGTCTATCATAACATCATTCTTTTTTGTATCTTTTCCCTTATTCAGTAAGTCTAGACTTTCCTTCATCTTTCTAAAAAGGAAGAATATCCTTTGGCTATACCAATTTTTTGAATGGGTTACTCAGGTTACCAGGCAGTCAGAGGGTTTTGTCTGCTCTGTTCTTCATTACCGTTTGCTGTATTTTCAGTCTTTGTCCCTGGAACTGCAATTTCCTCTTTCATCACTTTTGAAAACAAAATCTGAGTAGTGAAACTTTTTTACTGATGCTCCTCTATTGGCAATGATATTTCCCAGAATTTGTTTTCTACCTTATTGCATTTATGTTATATAGCACCAATTTTTAGATTAGTGTGATGTTGTATTAATTTAACAAATCTATATAAGCCAAAGATATTGTGCAGTTACAACACAATCAAAGTTGTAATATAATTTTAGAAGCAATTCAAGTGTTTGACAACAGCTATTTCCCTAAAACCACACTGACAAGAATTTCCTACAATCCTGTCCTTTAAAGCTTTTTAAGGTTGAATGATGAAAAATTATATTTACTGATTTCAGAAAGAAGAGAAGAGATAAGTTCACAGAAGGAGGTAAGTGGATGCTCTTGGTACAGGAATGACTGCAAATGGCACTGATGGTTTAGAATAGAGAAATAGAGCAATACTTCTTTAGCAAACTGTATTCTGGTTCTTTTTGCTAACTGCAGGAAAGATTTACAGAAGATGGGGGCACAGTGATGAGAGCTTTTTATTTCAAGACTCCAAAATAGAACAAAAAATCAGAGTCAAGCCATTATCCATAACTATTCATACAAGTAAAGAAAGTGTTAAAGAAAAAAAGATCAGATTAGCGAACCCCAAGATTCTCATTACTATCCTCCAAAGGCTGTGTTTAATGAATAATACGAATATGCAATTGGGAATTAATGAACAAAATTCTATGTGCTGCATGCTGGGTCTAATAATGAAAGCATGGGTGGCTGGGCCTATGCACAATTGTGGGGCTGTAAATATCAATGACAGGAAAGCAGATGGACTGAAAGGAGCAAGCTTTACTGTGGTGATTGCCACATTCCCACTTTAGGGCTGTGGAACCCACAGTGACAACCCTACATCTTCAGAAGACCAGAAGTGTCACCTGCTCAGGCAGCCAGAATCTGGCAAGATCACATCCACTGTTTTGTTCCTGAATATCCCTTTTTTCAACTTCCTTGTCTTCTTTTTTCTCTTTTCTTATCTGGTTGTTTATATATTTAATGGAAGTCTGGTTCAGATGACTAAGCTTGAATCCTTTCCAATGTTATTCTAACTTTTTGGCTAAAAAGGCAAGTAAAAGAGGAACTTTAAACAACCTGATGATTGTATACATCTGTGTCTGATAAGGCTATGCATGCATCCATCATTCCTCAGCAGAGTTGCACCAGAAACAGAGGCAGCATTTGTTATCTCTTGCTTTTATGTGACTCTGTCTAGTTTGTATTCAGGAAAGCCAGATCCCGATGGAATAAAAAAGCAAGATGCCTCCCAGCTCACCTTAAAGTTCTTCTCCCGTTTCCAATTCCCCTTGCCTCCACACACAGACAGGTACATTCAGTACATTTATACTCTGGACCAGTTAATACTCAGGAAATGAACATGGATTATTTTTATTGAGAGCTCTCTGGCATGTTACTTGAGAGGTGGAAATACTTTTTCATAAATCACGGACTCATGGAATGGTTTGGGTTGCAAGGGACCTTTGGAGATTGTCCAGTCCAACCTCCCCTGCTGTGGGCAGTGATATTTTTTCCTAGTCCAGGTTGCTTCGGGCACCATCCAACCTGGCCTTGAACACTTGTGATGGGGCATCCACAGCCTCTCTAGGTAGCCTGTTCCAGTGTACACACTGTTCCACTTCCTGTGAAAAATCAGTTTCACTTAGAAGTCTATTGCATTATATTTTCATTCACAACAGACCTGTGTCACATAGGACTTTTTGGCCTCTAAATTACTCCAGTTACCCCTTCAGCTAAGTACTGTAGAATACAGCTCTCTCAGATCCAGATCATATTTTCTGTCTCACATGCACTAAGCTGGAGAATTTGACAGGGGGAGTAGACATCTGTACAAAACAAATAAAAAAACATGCAAATGAGACAAAGTTCCTTCTGAGTGGGATTTTTCTGATGGGACTCTGGTTCTGTAAGATGACAGTCAAGGAAAAGGTGCCTGTCTGAACGCTTCACACTCCTCCTCTGATCAATCAGCAAGGCTTAAAATGGTCTGCTGGGAAGGGCTTTCCTTCTCCACTCCAGTTTGGTTGCATCCCTCTCTAAAAAAGAACAGGAAAGACCACCACTCTAAGAACCACCTATTGGAATCAAGAAGGATCATCACACAGATCCCTCATGGGTATCATTATGGTTCACTACTGTCTTTACTTGGAAATACAGCAAAAATCTCATTCTCAATCCTCTTGTACTGCCAGGTATTTTTTTTTTCTCTTTGACTATTCTCTAATGCAAAGCATTCAAACCACAATTGCCTGCCAACCTTGAAGGCACCTGAGTCTGGAGGCAAACAGTGAAAGTGCTTCAGGGCATACCCACCTTGTGCAGTAGCATATGTATCTTAGGCTACACTTCATTTCACAGTCTATTGCCACAGCAAGCCCAGCAGTGCTGAGAAGGAGGGCAGGGTGGCTTGGGCATAGTGCAGGTTCAAACTTCTGTCCCCTATTAATGTCCCCTAATAATTCACCTCTGTAGTGCCATCCGGCTGTACTCAAATGAGTAACCTGCCTTCACATCCTAGATCCCACAGGTGCTCATCCTAGAGCTCCTTTGTAACAATTCAGAATAATAGACAGTTGAAGAACTATTTTACCAGACCTCAGAGAAACAAGTCAAAAAGAGATGCAGTATAACTTAAAACAATATCAGTTTGTTGAAGAAGACCCAGCAAAATTTCTGCTAGAGAGATTTAGAAGCTCTTTAAAGGACATCAGAAATCCACTAGGGCCAAATAACCTTGTGTCTGCTCTGTGCAGGGCATGAAAACAGGCAGTATATGGAAACTAACTCCCAAGTTCAGGTTCTTGGTAAAGCTCATCTTTTAAATTTAATTGGTGCCCTAGGGGAACATGAAGGCCAGAGTCAACTCTGAGAACTAAAGTAACCAGCTTTTGGAGTTGACCTCCCTAACAATGTGTGAAACCACTACTGTGATTTCAGTCTCATTAGGTATTAAATATAGGGCAAGCCAGAAGTGATTTTGCAGTAAATAAAAATGTTCATCCATTTAAATAATCAGACTGTAGTCTCATTACAGCTGTGTTGCATGAAGCATTATTTGTAGAGAAGACTTCTTAATCATCCACTTCAGTCAAATTTATAGAGAAACCAGCTTTAGTGAGTTAATTTCAAAGAATAACATGTTTGGTTTTGGGTTATTCTTTCACAGCTGAAAAGAAAATCAAAGTGTTTTGAAAATTACTCTGAAAGAACAGAAAATTATAAACAACATTGAGTGAATGACTAGTAACTGCCCATTTGCAAAATAGAGGAAAACAAGATTTGCAAAACATAGCCTGCCTCCAAATATGAGAAACTGCTGTGTGGATGCAGCCCTCTGCCCTCCTATCCCATAGGAATCAGACACCAAAAACTTTAGGGAACAAACCCTCAGACTTCAGACCTTCCAGATGGAGCATTTTACTCAAAAAGCCTTTTACTCACGAGACAGTGTTGACATTGCTAATGAGAGATGGCAAATATCCTTTTAACTCTCTCTGTGATCTTCTGCATTGCTGTAAACAATATACCTAATAATAGAGAAAATTAAGTCTTTGATGCTTTTACTACTGGGGGGAGGGGTTTGGGTGACTGATGTGGCGTGTTAGATATTTTGACATTAATATGTATAGATCTGTAGTCTTAAAAAGAGATCTTATTTTCTAAACAGTGCAGGCCAGGGAGTGCCCTCCAAACAAAATGGTATTGTTCTTCTGGCCACAGGCTCATCTGGGAGTTCATGAAATGGGTGTTGGCCTATTCCTAATGCCTGTTGCCTTTCTGTCATGCCACACCATGAAGAGCCTGGCTCTGTGCTTCAAATGACTTCTTGTTAGGTAGTGGGGACTGTCTGAAGGCTGGGCAGGCCCATGTCCCTCAGACTCCCCTCTCAGAGTAAGTGCTCCAGCACACAGCTGGCACCATGGCCCTACACTGAACGTGTTCTGGTTGATGGATATTTTTCTTGTGCTGATTGGGACAAACAGACTAGTCACAGTACTTGAGGTGAGGTCCAACAGCTTCTACACAGAGAGAGGTAATGCCTTCCTGAAGTCCTTTCCAATATGAATTTTTACATGACCTAATGAAATTATTGGCTAGTAGGTCCTAAAGGTATAAGCTAGCAAGGCTGCGGTAGGTAAATAGACTTTGTCTGAGTGTAGATGGGCTGTGAAGTTTGATTG
This sequence comes from Passer montanus, assembly GCF_014805655.1. Lineage (NCBI taxonomy): Eukaryota > Metazoa > Chordata > Aves > Passeriformes > Passeridae > Passer > Passer montanus. The sequence goes on from NW_024371037.1 coordinate 4,715,387, forward strand.
GATGGGTGAAGATGAAAAGATGAGGGGTGTTAAAGGAGAGAAGCTGTTGTTGAGGCAAAAAGGGAGAAGTCAAAATAAAAAATGGAAGAACAACTCACCTCCAGAAGTTCAGTTAAATGGTCCAAGGTTTTACTAGAAATCATGGAAATCTACAAATGAAGATGATTAAGTGATTAACTTTGGAAGAAAATTCCTGGAACAGAACCTGGTGGTTTTAGGGTATAAGACAGTGTTAGATCTCTTTTCTATCATTATTGCTTAATTACTCATTAAAACATTGAGAAGAAATGGGTACAAGAATGCCTGTAGTTTTCCTTGTTTCTGGTCATTCTGTAGGGTGGTAGTACATGGAAAAGCTTTTCTTTTTTTCTTGGCTGAGAAGGGAACATGAAATTGCAAAGGGCAGAGCAACAAATGAAACCATTCTGCTCCTCTGAGCTGGAGACCAAGCTTGTCGCATCAGACTGAATCCTAAGACTCAGGATATTTTGTGTTTTCCTAAAGTTCTAGTTTCTAGAACTGAGAAGTGAGCCTTTGCAGTTTTATTAAGCACCTAGAAAAAAAATAGAGGACATTTCAAGGTTTTGGGCCTAGACAGCAAATACTGCCAAACCCTCTGTTTCATAGTTTTCTCTTTTTCATTCCTTGCTCCTGGAGTAGTTGGTCAAACTGGCCACCATAGGTGTGTTTCTACCTCCTGGGACACTAATGATGGAATACACAGTTCAGACAAACCTGTGGTGAAAATGAGATGTTGTCTCCTGGTTTTAAGCTCTCTTTTTACCTGGAGACAGTGAGGAGCTGTGGACTCACATTTGTGCATTACTCTTGTAGGGATTTATCCCTGAGGAGAGAAGATGAGGAACGTGACATGTCCCAGGTCTGAAGGGTTGTTAGTGCAGCAACCTCCATGTACTGATTTCAATGATGAATGTGTTCGACCTGAGTCATACAAAATCTGCTTTAAAAATTCATCTTCCCTTTTTCCTCCTGGTCCCAGAGGCTCAGTGTACTCTTTGAAAAATTACTCACTTCTCTCCAAGACCACTTGATATTCAAACAACTGAACTATTGCTTTTAACCAAGAGTTTATTGAAAGATTTCCCCCGGCCTTGCTAGCTCATTTGGGCAAACACCTTTTCTGCCTTGCCTTGAAGATGCATTTATGAGTCCCATCAAAGAGCCCAAGCAAAAGGTTCCAAAATAAGTCTTGTCAAGCAGCAGAGGTGAACTTTAGGTTGACATCAAAGTCAGGCCAGAAGTGTGTCAGGCCAGTCAGGCCTCTGGTGTGCAGAGGGTGACATGTCCTGGGCCAGCCCAAGCATGGTGCAGCTGTCCCTTCATGCAGTGTGTGCAGCAAAACCACCCAGCTGGAGGAAAGGCATGCTGCTACAGTACAGCTGATGGCACTGGAGGGGGTAGGTATTTTGGCTCCTTTGGGTTATATTGTTGTTTTAAAGAGATGCTTAGGCAATTTTTGTATTCTAAACAATGACAGCTGGAGACAAAAAGCTGCTGTGAGTATGTCTGAGAGCTAGTGTGAAAAAGCTGTGATCACACAAAGAAAATTTTATGCCTTGTTACTCCCTAGAACAGTTAGGAGTGGACAAGGTTTATGTTGATCACAAATATTCATAGGTTTTTCTGTCTTTCCTGCAATACCACTATCTACATTTACTTCTGGAAAATATTCGAGATGCATGGCAGGGATGTTAAATTTTAACTAAGCTCTTTCTTTCATGATATAGCTGTTCTCTTTCTCATTTATGTCTTGAGTAAGTGTTGATAAATGTTCACATTTGCAGTAAAATTCAGAGGCAAAGAGAGTTTCATCTTGGTTTTGCAGTGACCATATCTGAGCAGAGACTATTAATATTGATCATCACAATCTAATTCAAAGCAGAGAGCAAAATACAGGGATGTTAAAGCCTTGGGCAATTGTCATAATTTACTGTTAAGGAGAAAACTTTATGGTTAGCTGCCTGGATTAAAAATCCCTAAGAGTTTTCCACAGGAAGGTTTTATTAAAGGCATGTGGTATAGTTAAATGTAGTTATAAACACTCCCTCCTCACATATAGTGACATGTGCATTTATGTATCTGTAAAATCAAATTTCCTTCCTCCTGTTAAATGGCATTTTACAGAATTTCAAAAAGAAAAAAATATTTAAAATACCATATAATTTTTTGTATTTCTTATATTGTATTTTTATAATATCTTCTGTTTCCTTCACCTCAGCCAAATACTTTATCCTCCAAAAAAAATCTGCCAAACCAAATCCAGAAGGACCAGTCAGCTTCACTCATTCCTGTCATCGTGTCTGCATGGAAACATTTATCCAATCATAGTCAGTTTTGCACCATGACAATCTTTAACATAGCTTGAGAAAACCAGATTGATGGCCGCAAAGAGCAGTTTGGTGCTGTGAGCTGGGGTGAGGCTCGCCCTGCTGCCTGGCTGTCTCTATTTGGCACACTCCACTGGCCTGTGAGACAGGGACTGTCCCAGGAGAGGGGCACAGCTTTCCCTGCTGCCACGTCCTGGAGCAGGGCAGTGCTCAGCCTGGGCTGTGGTGTGTGGTGATGAGCAGGCTGGAGCTGACGCCAGCCCAGAGAGCCTGAGCCCTGTAAATGCCCAGCACAGGGGCACAGTGCAGGTCTCTGCTCCTTCCTGAGTGGCACCGAGTGTCCTGCAGGCCTTTGCTCATAGCTGGGGCACGCACAGGACCCCTGTTTGAGAGGATCAAGGGTCTGTTTATGCACCATTGGGTGCTTGGTGAGGCGGAATGAGAGGTGTGGCTTCTGCAGTTGAGGCAGGGGTGCCCAGGTGAAACATCAGCATGGTGAGGAGCACAGCAGAGCCCTGGGGCTGCAGTGGACGTGGCCAAGGAGTGTTGCTGTCCTATTGCCAAGGTTCTGTACCTTCTCGGTGGTTTCCTCAGGTGCAGCTCCTTACAGCACTCACTCCTTCTTCTCAGCACAGCCAACAAACTCCATCTCACCTCTCGACCAGCTACCCTGCTCTGTTATAATACCCCTCTTAACTGGATCCAGCTGTGGCCTATTAAGAGCAGGCTTGTTCTTAATGCTTGATAATTGGCACAGCTGTAACTCTTTAGGGGTGAGATTACTTTCACCACTATTTCTAGTCTCCTGCCTTCTATCTATCCACAAAGAAGAGCTGCATTCGGCCCTAGGCAGCAGCAAAATCTGTGCCACAGGTGGTCATGTCCAGCTGGCTGTCCTCTGGGAATACACACTTCACCTTCAGCTGTATGTCCACAACGTTTTAGGCAAGTATACACGGAGGCAAAGTTACACTCTTTAACTTGTTACAGGCTGGCAGAGTTACATTGTACCCACATTTACAGGATGGGTCAGCCTACATGCTGAGAAACTCTAAAAACCAGGCCTCACATATCCTTTTCATGGAGGCTAAATCTTCATAGTTTCCAGACTGCAACTTGGGCAAACATATTATCAGCAAAAAGATGTATATATTTAAGCACAGACAGGAGTTTTTCTTTCAGTGATAGATTTTGAACACAGATCATCCTTGCCAGGCTGGTTTTTCCTATCCACCTTGTGTCTGAATGTTTTTTTTTTTTGTTCTCTACGAAGTCAAGGGAAAATTGTAGCATGGAGATAACAATTTAGCTGGATACATTTTAATTTTTCTGTATGTAGCACTGCCAACAGCTTAGATTTAGGATCCAAGGATCTGGCATCTGAAGTTTTATTCTCAGCCATACAATTGACTTGTGCTCTAACTTAAGGCAAGTTGGTTTTACCTTCATTTTTAATTTTTTCATTTTTTGCATTGCATCAACAGGAACAGGATACAACCTCACATATCTTCATTAGCATTTGTGAAACATTTCAAGGTTTTTGGATGAAGACAGGAGTCATTCCATATGATAATCCTGATGTCTAATAGCCAGCTCAGGACTGCCAACCTCCTGTGTGCAGAGCAGGCACTCAGGCCATGGTATCAACCTGATAAATGGTCTGCTTGATTCCCTTCTCTCCCTACCTCAGCCACCTGCATCCACCTCCAGTTTACTCTCCTGTGCTGCTCATGTTAAAACACTAGCTGTATTGATTTTAGAGCAAATATAATTGATTTTAGAGTAAATCTCCTAGATATTGCAGGAGAGATTCAGAGTCCATTTAAATGACTAGGACCCCTGATATGCTTCGTTAGATCCAAGGTGAGCAGGGGCAACCTCTGCAGCATAGTAATAGCCAGATCAAAGCTCCTGCTATGTTAACACATGAGACCACATTGAAAAGGGAATGCAGATGGACCTGATCCCATCCATTCACCAGCTTCTTTATTGCTTAGTAATTTGGGTGTATTTATTTTCTCATTACAGGCATGGGTGATATGGCTGACAGCTGTGTTGTGTGATATGATAGCTGTGTTTGTGTGACATTCTTGAATCTTAGATCCAAGCAAAATACCCAGTAGTTCTAATGAGAACAGAATTGAACTCCATTTGGAGAATAAAATACTCTGGATTGCAAGGCTAGAATGTTCTTAGTAAAGGAATTTCCTGTAGTGAAAACAAACCAAACCAAAAAAACCCGGGCAAAAAAAGTCATGGTGAAATGGCACAAAAAATTAAACTATGTGTTTGTTATCAAGGAATGCAGATGTCTGTTTTTCATAACAAAGCCCAGCTATACATTGCTGGAATAACAGTGTCTACTTCAGCCTCTGTGGAGAAACTTGCAAACAGAGGAGACTTGCTAGGAAGTTTGGAAAAAACTACTATAACATCCAGGTCTTATGGAGCATAGTGTGACTATGAATATGATGCACCTCTGTGGTGCAGCCATTCATCACTGAAGATAAAACAGTCTCATAGCTTTAGAAAAAAAAGAGAAAGGGGGAAACATATTTCCTTAAAATTTTAACATGTTCCTGTTAATTTTTGCAGGAGCACCACAACGGTAAGAGCTTTAGAAATGCAGATTCTTCACAGAAGATCTACTTGTGCACCACAGACTTTCTAATATGGCTATTGATGTACAAGCTAGTGTTTCCCAGAGCTGTTGGTAAATGCAAAGAGTGGGTGTGAACTGGGTGTTTCTAACAGGATTTTTAGATCAGGTTCTGTTTATACCTCTGGGGTTCAGAGCTGATTCTGACTTGAGGTTCCTTTATTCCTCTAAGCATTGTTCTGCATTGTTTTGACTTTCTGTACTCCAAATTAGTATTTCAACAAGCTGTTTCATCTCGGTGCTCCTAACAGCTAGCCCTGTAAGCCCCTCATGTCTCTAGACCCATAGCTGGGAGCTGAGAGCGCTGTGTCTGAGCATGGCACTGGCTCTTGGTGCCAGCTGTACAGCTGGACATAGAGAGCAGAAGCATGCTTGACCAAGTCTTCCTACTGTGCCATGTGGGTGACCAGCCATACAGATGCAGTCCCACAGTGTCAGTGCTGCAGCAAACTCAGTGGAACAATGCTGCCTGCACCAGGCTGTGGTGCAGTTCATATCAACCTCAGATCTTTGGCATTCAAAAAAAAATGGAGATCTTGGAGGCATCTATGACTGTCCCACCTGAGAGTCAGTCTGCCTTATGTCTTCCTTGCATGGCAGCAAGGCAGAAAATGGTGCGTTCACAGTGATCCCAACTGAGGGGAGTGTCCTACAGGTTACTCTTGCAGCAGCCAGTGTTCAGAGCAGCTCCTGGTCTTGAAGGCTATCTGCCTGTCAAATCAAGGCAAAGCTTGGCAAGGCTCAGAGATCTGATCCACTCCCTGGCCTTATGACTCAGGCTTCACAGTGAACTTATTTGTCTTTGGGTTTGCTGCTTGCTGGCAGGAGGCTAAAATTAGCATCCTTTCCCAGCAGATAGTTAACAGAAATGTTTTGGCTGCAGACATGTCAGTTGGGTCATCACTAGTGGAGCAAATCTTCTGATGAGACTCTTAAATCACCTGCCTGAGAGCAGTTTGACTTAAACAGGAGCTAACCAAAGACCAGCCTGTAATTTGTCAGACTCAATCAGTTCCTAGAAAACCACAGGAGCCATTAGCCCTTATTTCCCCAGCAGGTGGGGAGATAGCCTTGGCTGGCAGACCAGCATAAGGGCCCTGTGTGCAGGGCAGAGCCTCCAGCCCAGCTGGCAATCCCCAGCTTACCCCAAGCAGCACATGGGTGCAGGCCCACAAAGAGGAATTGGTTACAAGTTTAAAATTAATAATTCAGCACTCCTTTGATTTGTTTTAACTACTGCAGAATGTGTGTCCTGCCACATTACTTTAACCTTGGAATAAAGTACAAATAGATGTGATTCAGACTCTAAATATTTAAAGCCAGAATCTAATCTTAGATACATTGTGTGTGCTGTCATCTCAAAAATCCGCTAAAGAGAGACGATGATGGACAGCACAGATTGAAATTAAATTCAAGCACTGTATTAAAAAACTTGCCCTGCTAGTTGACATGAATGATTAACCACAAAGAAACTTATGTCTGTCAGTGACAGCAGTGCTCAAGTGTTCTTTGTCATCACTGTCTTCATTAACTTTAGAAAAGAATAGTCCAAAACCACCTCACAGGGAAAAGACATCACCTCCCCTTTCTCCCTCTTTTCTTAAAGAGATGCAGCTAATCTATTAACTTTTTCTAGTTAAATGCCAAACAAAACATTTCTAACCTTCCTTTCACTGAAAATAAAGATAAAATCACAACCGTAACTTAAATCAAAAGCTATAATAGTACTTGGGCAGTTACAGGCTCTTGCTATAGATAGGCAGGTCAAAGCAATCAGCATATGAATCTTCACACACAGCCAGCAAACCCATAACTTGACACAGCTCTCTACCGAAAATTATTCTAAGAGGAGTAAGCACACCAGGGCATGACCCTATTAAATACCAAACCTGTAGCTCCAAAATTGCACAAAACCTAGATGGATGATCTCATCTCCAGCAGTAATGTGCCAGAATACAAATAGAGGATTGTCACTGCTTCAAGTGCGTAAGGAAACAAAATAAGGCCATGTTGAAATAAAGGGTGGAATATACATTGACAGCCGAGCAGAAGAACCTGCTGCTGCTGAAAATTATGGCAGTCTTTCTGTTCCTTTTGCTGGACATTTAGGCCTCATTATGGGACTTTTGGATATCATAACCGTATAGCAGCCTCCCAAGACAAACTTCAGTCCGATAAAAGAAGCAATGAGGTTAAACACCCACACCAAGCGAGCTGTGGAAATCTAGCCTTGTCTAATGGTGAAATTATGTTAATATCTATGTCACTTTCTAGTTTAGGGCTAGCATACTGCAGCCTCCAGTCCAGGGTAGAGTGCTGCAGAGTTTAGGTGGAGTTCAGACCAACTAAGAAGGACCATTCATACATCAGATGTGAATGTATGCACATCAGATGTGAATAGTAATGTGTGTGGAGGGTACATTATTAACAAATGTATTTTACCTTAGACAGATGGAGATGTTTTATATTTCAGTGAGGTTGTCTGCTCTAGCACAAAAAAATCCACTTCTATAATTTTCCAGTGAGCTGAGCCTGGGAGGGTCTGAATGCCCATGGGGTGCTTTGGGGATGAAAAGTGCATAATTAATTCAGGCAGTGATTGTTTCCTTCCTTGGGATTTCAGAGGAATGTAGCATTGTGGTTCAGAAAGTGCCAGTGAAACACAAGGTGAAAACTCACATGAAGAAGGATCACATGAAGGAAGATGAGGAAAGCAGCCAGACCCATGATAATAGTATTTCAAATAACATCCTGGAGGCAATTTTACAATTGTGAGCATTGCCATGGACCTAGATGTAGCTGCAGGAAACATGGATTTGGGTTTGTTTTAAATCCCATGGATTGGCGTCCAGGCTCTGCAACTAGCAAGTATGATCTCTTACTGAATAGGAGCATAGCCACAGGACAGAAAAGATTAAGGGTATCAAAGGAATACATTTTTTCATTTCACTCCTTTCTTATTACAGTAGATTAAAAGAAAAAAGTGAGTTTTGTTCAACATTCAATTTTGAGGACAATTAAATAAGCCAAAAACATTGTTCAGAATTAGAGCACTGAATAAAGGATTTCAAAAACACAGTGTGGGGTTCATGGTGGGATTTTTATTTCCTTTTAAGATGAGCCATATACATCTGTATGAGATCTATTGTCCTCTGTCCCACTGAAGAAATAGTTTCTTTCTGAAGCGTCCAATCTATTAAGACACATAGGTTCTTTAAAAGCTTAAAAAAAAGAAGGAAAGCACTCAAACTCTCTTCTGGTTCAGATGGCAATTATCTGAGAAGCAGCAGAGAAACAGGAATACATGGGTAAATGAAATAGCTTTTGATTGCCTGGCTATGAATGACAGTAGGATTTGTCCTCTTTGGTAATGACATGCAGCAGCAAGCAGTATGCACCGGCAAGACAGAAGTCAGCCCTGACTGTCTGGTACAGCAGCAGTGATCTTTCACAGCATAGATGGTTATTACAAGCCTGCACAGGGGAAACCACTTTATTCTCTAATGGATGGAGAAATGTTCCTTGATACTGAGGCAAAAGGGGACACCATTTAAAGAAAACAAAACCTTTGAAAACTTCCTTGTAACTGTGGGTCTGGAAAGTCTCTTTTCATTTTGTTCTGCAGGAACTGTCAAACACCAAGAATTCCACCATCACTTTTGGGCCCCATCAAGAAAAAGCCTAACAAAAGAGGGAGGCTAAAAGACCAACTCTAGTTTACAATTCCAGCTTTCAAACCCATCATTCATCAACTGAAGGAGGGTTTCTCAAAATAAAAAACCCCACAGATTAGGTATGTAGAGTCTGAGGAAAAAAAAAACCAACTGATCATTATAGCTTGTGTGCTGCTATCATTCATTCTGCAGGGAATCCTGTGCTCCAGGCAGATCTGGCAAAACAGACAACTAAGAGAGGAGCTTTGTGTGATGGAGAACCTGGAATGCTTGAGGCGCAGAGTTTGACTGTATTGAGCTTGGAATGAGGGATGAAAACAAGTCACAAGGGCAACAGTGCTTACATTTCCATTGCATCAACTCTAGTGACTGGAAGTGCCAAATTTCAACTCCTCTGAGTGTAAGGCAGAATTACACAGGACTCAAGTCAATGGCAGGTAGACATCTTCCTCTAAACCTCTGAAGCTGACTGTCTCACTGCTCTGAATGGTATCTCTAGACAGAGATAAAAAGGAAAAAAAAGCCCAAACAATTTCCCCTGTATGTTTTTTCTAAGAGAAGACAACAGACTTGGGAAAAGTCTTAAGCAATCTTTGCTCAAGATCAAATTCTTTAGAAAGGAACTCCTCAGAGAACTGTTACACCTCATGCTTATGTGCATATGGGAACCCTGACTAGAGAAATTATCAGGATAAATAGAGGTTTTGGAACCCTAGGAAGCATGTAAAAGGGGGGTTTCCCTATCAGATTCAGAGATTGGATTTTTTTGGGCCATGTAAATACATATTATCAATGGCATACTATGGCTGAAAATGGTTGTGTTACTAATAAGGCTGGAGAACCTGGAATGGTAAAGTACTGGCCACAAAAACTCATCACTGCTGGTAAGTCCAGGACAGCTGAATTTCAAGCTCAAAGCCATTTTAAAAAATTTAAAAGCTGGCTAAAAATCCTCCCGTGTTACAACAGTTTTTGAATTCCAGTTTGAATTTCTGAATTCCCTGTATGGTTTTGTTTATAATGATGGCTCTGTTTATTTTCAAAAGGTTACCAGAAAGGCCAACTTTAGAGGGTGCATGTAAATACAGCTCAGACTCAGCAGGCTGAGAAATGTGTCCAACACAGGAGGGTGCAGAAGGGGGAGTAAGTAGGGTGTAACAGACTGATCAGAGAAGTCATCTTCAGGAGACATTATGAACGCCTCACACATGTGAGCTAGCTGACGTCCTCTCCCCCCATAACCCCTTGCTTATAAATCTATAGCATACAGAGAGCAGCAAAAAGATCAAGTAAGGTGTCAGAGGGAAATCTGGCACTAAGGAATAGAGAGTGAATTCTTGGCCAGAGACAAAAAAAACTCCATTCCTGTTCAGTTGGGTGAGTTACTACATATCAAACAAGCAGGCGCAGGGACCTTGTCCTGTCATAAGAGAACTCTGTTTGCATGTTTGCAGGTAAGGAGGCAAGTCTCTCTCTCTTGGAGAGACTGCTGTCAGCAATGGGATTCGGACCTGCTGGTGGTGCCTGCACCAGCCTCCAGTCTTGGTCTGGGAGATGTCCAAGCAAAGGAACTTCACTCACAGCTGCTGCTGTGGAGTAAAGTGATTTCTGTTTGGCAGCTAGAATGTTCTTGTTCTTTAAGAAGTGCCACTTAGAGGAGCTGCGGAAGGGTGAAAAGGAGGGAGACCCCCAGTGAGCTTTTTCCTTTTATAGTGTAGATGAACCAGGTATCAGGAGCAGCAGAAACCAAATGAGGAGCATGAAGGTTTTAAGAATCAGATTGCTAAAATGAAAACTGAACGAGGCCTGGACAAAACAGAGCACTAGAGTGGAAAAACAAGCACTGGATGAGCTTAGCCAAAAGGGGAAATGATAAAATAAACAAGCTCAGTTCTTCAATTCAAATTCCAGCTTTGTGCTTTCAGGACAGGGGACTTGAAGAAATTGAAGAGCTGGCATTAAGTTTCTTCGTAGCTGCAGCTGCTCACAGATATCTGCCTCTGTGTTCCCTGGCAGGCGGCACTGCAGCACTGATAGCCTACAAATTTCCCAGGATGTGAGAAAAGGGCACCAAGAATGACTAATGGATCCAAGATGAACTGGCACATGCCAGCAGACACACATGCCAGCTGCCTCACAGGTAGGATCCAGCTAGAGCACTGCTGCATGCTACAGCTGCAGCCTGCAATTGCTCTGTGTCAAGTCACTGCTGATGGGGGACTTATAATGTTCCCTCTGAAAGCCCTACTTCCTCAAGCAGGGCTTTCTGTTCTCTCTGGAGAGATGCTGCTGAGACTGTATTTTAATTGGCTTTCAGTCCCAAGATACATCAGGCAAGAATACCTCACTCTGGTATGTTGCACTACATCCTTGCTTCTCCAAAGTACTGTCATTTTTCAGAGCAAATGCCAATAAAAAGGGCATGATGTCAGGCATTCCATCTGCAGGATGTGCGGCACTCCTCCTTTCCCAACCACAGACTGATGGACGCTGCTGCTCCATCACTCCCAGAGGGAGCATTACAAATCCTTTCAACACCCATCCCCCCCGTTTCAGTAAAGATCCACTGACACTTGGTGGAAAAAACAACATTGTATTTGATTTACAATTAACAGGATTTACAAATAATGAAAAGAAACAGATTAGCCATGAAATTAGGATGCCTTTGTTGATGAAAGAATAACTGGCAAAGCACCTTGCTGTAGAAGTCATATAGCTCAGTCCTAAACAGTATAAAATAAGTTACAGCCCAGGCAGGTTCAGGAATGATTATAGACAAATGCAAGAAGTCGAGTACAAAGCAAACAAAAAACCTGCTCACAGCCTACTGGAAAGGAAACCAGTTCTGGTGAGGCTTTTGCTTTTCAGAAACTGAAGGAAAGGCCCACTGACAAATACTAGGAAATTTTCAAAACGGGAGGAAAAAAAAAATCAACAGACAGTAAAAGTCAGTGTGTGACAACCTACCAGGCAGGGAGAGCGGGCGGCAGACACTGCATTAGCTTGCTGAGAGTCAGCAGAGTCCGGGTGCTTGGCAGGACAATGAACGAAGGAGTACAGATGGCAGCACTTCATTAAAATGCTACTTTACTGCCAAAAACTTGCAAGACAAAGAGAAGTAAAGTTCTCTGATGTGCAATACAGCAATTTAAGAAGACGTACCTAACTTTTTGATTTGTACGGCGCTTACCTATATTGTAAACACACACTTTCTGACAAGTTATTTCAATTTTCTTTGCTATGGATTATAGTGTGTATTCAATCAAATGCAGCATTCCAAGGCTCAAAACTGACTGAGTGGTTTTCAATAGATGAGTATATGATTTTTTCCAATATCATAGTAGTATTTTACATCACAGATACAATAAAAACAAGTGATGGTATTTCTAGGACAGTTCCAAGATTCAAATAAAAAATCATCAGAACCATTCTAAAATAGGGTATTATACATAATCAAATCATGTTAAACAGCACACTCTCGGCAAGCAGCTAATTACAAGCATTCTGCTGGTCATGTTTTTCACACAAAAGTCATTCAATAGCACATAAATACTTATTTTTCTGATCTGCTTCTTTTTACAAAACCATTCATCAGATTCACAGAATTAGTACAAGTAAGGCACATTAGCATATATCATAAAACTCACAATAATAACAAAGAGTTTTAAAGTTTTAAGGACTGATTCCTTCTTTGCAGTGATTTCTGAACCAAACAAGACTTCATCAGTAGAACTCTTCTACATTGACAATACTCTTATTTCTCTCACGGCCAACTGTGGTGGGTGCATCACCATTGAGATAAATAATTAAATGTAGAACCATGTGTGGTAGCAAATCCCATTTTTAGATCTTGCAGAGAAATCGGACACTTTGTTCACTATGTTCATTATGAGCACAAACCAAGTTTTAGAGCTCTATGGAAGTCAATTTCCAGTTATCAAAATAAAAGGGGATATTGCATGTGTCTCGGAGTATGTTATTGTTTTCCTAGTACAAATATTGCTTAAGGTAGAAAGGATGCTTTAGTATTGAATTTACTTGCATAATGAATTCTAAATGCTGATGTCTCAGATTCCACTAAATCAAATGAACGATAGGTTTTTCTTCTTCCACCCCCCACCCTGCCCCCAACTAAAGGACTCTCTTTCCCACAGAAGATTCATTTACACACAACACAGCTTTTAATTAGAAGCATAATTTACAGTAAAAATTCTTTACATTACACCTCTGCTATCAAAAAACCATGAAATCTTTCATTTAAAGTTGTAATTATACATTAAAAAATAGAACACTATTTCCTTAACAGGAAGAATGAATTTGAACATCTTCAGATCAGATTTCTTTATTGCGGCTTTTGAGTCAAAGGTCAGTCACTTTATTCTCTAGCGCAGCTGCTATTTGCTGTAAACGGAAGGCAAGCTGCATTTTTTGTGCAGCTGGATCCTCTTCAAGTGCATTTATAATCTGGAAGATATAAACACAGAAAGTTTAGAATAATTTAGCTTAAAATATATGACATAGTTCTGAGACCAAGTGTTTGATACTACTTTGGTTGTAAAGAGTCTTTTGCATTCACTCTGTACCAAAGTCCATCTATTAGGTCTCATGTTCTATTTTTTCACAAAGACAGTAAAAATGATTGTCTCTGTTACTTTATCTAAGTTGTTGTAATGTTTCCCATTATGTTGGGATACAAGCAAATTAATAGGTTGTACTTTATCTTGTAAAATATTACATTCCAAGATGGAGCAGGCAGGGGAAGAATTTCCTCAGAGCTATTTAAGAATAAGAAACAGTGCTTCTACATACAGTGCACCCTACAGAGCTTAAGGGTCATCTACCATCAGTAATTATATCCCATCCCCATGAGCTGGAGTTATGAGAAGCTCCTGGGTGGTCCATGCACAGGCATGTGGTAGGACAATGCAAGGTCTCCTGTGTCTGTAGGCAATATGAGGAATAAAGCCAGCAGCTCCCTTTTGGCTCTCACCAAGAAGTGCCAAGACTCTGGCCCAGCACAACATAGTTCAGGAAAGCAAATAGCTCCTCAGAGGAGCCTCCAGCATCCCACAGCCTCTGCTGCACAGAATACATATAAGAGGATATGACTCTTAAGACACAAGGGATTTGAAAACAAGAGCCAGTAAAGGTCAGCTGTTATGAGAAGGCTTTTCTTCAAATAGAGTTTTTAGGGCTTCCCAAATCAAATTCAAAAGGTTTTGAAAGGTTTTCATTTCCACCATCCTTTAGGAAAACTTTCCCACCAGCTATTAGATTTCTCCATTAGAAAAATGTGTTATGTGACAAAACCATTCCTTTGCTAGAACTGGCTTTATTAATATAAGTCTGACAGTGTAATCAAGCAGAAACCTTTAGCACTGTTTAAATAGTATATAAACTTGCAAGTACAGAGATGGAAAAATGGAGTTTGCCTGTCACTACCTGTGGTTCTTATTACTTCTTGAACACAACTGACAATGGAGATGAATGCAGTCAGAATCAATCTAGCCAATAATTTCACTTTGAAGGGCTGGTATAGTGTTTGCATTTCCAACACTGGAGCAAATTTGTTTAGAAATAATTATTTTAATGAATTTGTTTTTAAAGCGTGAAAATATTTTTACAAGTGCGACTTAATAAACACTTATTGCAGTATTTAAACTGGGCCTGATTTAATTTGATATTGTTTCCTTAATTTAAACAATTTTATCTAGCTGTAACTCCTCAAATCTAGACTAAATAATTCATGATTATCTCTACTGGTGAATATATCCTTCATATAAATGTGGACAATTAGAATGTACCCACTTAGTCATTGTCAAGCCCTGCAGAGATGCAGAAGGTACAGCACATGCTGAGAACCACTGTGTCAGTAATAAAGACAAGGGCAGCTGCAAAATGTTCCAATTTATGCAAATTAAAACATTTTCATGGAAAATAAATAAGCTTGATTAATTTTACTCAATGGTTCTTGACAGATTATCTCCACAATTCTGAATTAACAGCCTTTTCATCAGATGCACCTCATTGTTACACAGTGATGTACGTGGAAGGGAAGAGCTGCAGCTACATACTGGGGTGTGCTGGCCTGCCACTGATGAAGTCCCACAGGCTGGTGGCTCTGCCTGAGCTGTGGGTGAATCAGGGATTTACAGTTCAGCTGTCATTCAGGGTCCCCGAGTGTTTTTGTAAGAGGTCAAACTACGGACATATTTGGGAGGGTGCTGAAAGCCAGCTTAGCACTGGTGGTGAGGGGTGAGGGAATGCCATGGGGCTGGCCTACATTCCTCTGTCTGCTTCTCCCGCTGACCATCACTGCAGGACTTCTCAGGGTGATTTGATTTTCCCTGCTTGCATCTGTTTAAAAGCTGTGACAGGCTGGCTGCTCCTGTATAAAGCAGCTGCAGTGAAGGATGCAACTCACTGTCTTTAGTGCTAAATGTAAGTGAAAACATGAACTGTGCTGAGGTGCAAGACTAAGCGAATAGAGCTCACATGTACTGTGCTCCTTTTTGATTCAGCATCTGTTCTTGCTTTAATTCTGAGAGTTTTCTGGAGGCATTCATTTCCATGGAAACCTTTGAATAAAAGTTTCCTTCTCTCTTTTTGTCTTCAGATTAAGTTTGGAGAGCCATAGCCACAGCCCAGCTACTCTGGGATATTCTTTGTCCCCCTTTCCACAGGGTGTGAAAAACCAAAGAAACTTTTAAAACTGAAGCTGTGAGCCTGCTTTTGAATTCAACAGTTACTCTGCTTTGGTTTACCGTAGGCAGACACTTCACTTGGCATGGCAAAACAGGGATGGTACCATGCACAGAAGTTTAAAGAGCATTTTAACTAATAAAAAGGTCATGGCTCCAATTCCTACAAGCAAAACAAGTTTAATGGATTTTTCCTAATAAAAAAGCACACTGTCTTGAAACCTGATCTAGCTCTGATGACTTTTTGCTCAGTGACATTGTTATATACTTATTAGGATGGTAGAAGTGAAGAGAAATTATTTTAAAATCTATTTATCTTTCAGATCTTGTTAAACTATCCATGAAACTACCCCTACCAAAACCAGATAGCCATAATGAAATTGTTCATTTATAAGGACATTATCTTGACCAGTGTAATTGCCAAGCAGGGTATATAACTGCAAGGATTTTGTTCAGCATTGCTTTTACCTGATTATTCAGTGAAATCCAGAAGTCACTTCTTTAGACTAATGTTAGCTTTCATAACCTTTTACCATTGACATTAAAGCATGAAAACAAAAGCCATAACTTACCTCATCATAGTATTTGTTAGTGTACTGGTAGAGTTGGTGTAGAGCCACAAGCGTGTTTAAGGAATCAGTATGTGCCTGTTAACACAAGCAGGCAGCAAACATGTCAAAATGGGATCACTCACAGCTGAAACTTATGCACATGCACAACTGTTGGGTACAACTGACAAGATTTCAAATGCAAGCTCTGTGTTTAACTTTTGTTAAATGACACATGAGGCAGAGAAAATGAGTGAGAAAACTTTTGTTTGGTGATTTTTAGATCAAGACTTTCCCTCTGGTATTTTTCCAACCTGCCCACAACTCTCAATATTGGAGTGGGAAGATATTTTGAATTCTGAACATCAAACCACAGGCTACAGCTCAAACATCTGTTAGCAGCATGGGTGTGAAAAGCTAAAGCATTTACTCAGTACAATCTACACATTGTTGAGATATTAAGCATTGGTTCTGACATGGTCATCATGGGTGTTTAAAATCCTCTCTCCAGCTCTTTTTACATCCTGGAAATTATTCATACTCCACTACAGCAAAGGTGTAACTCATCAATATCATGAGCACACGTACATTTGGAAAAAGCCACCCGAAACATGAAGATAGAAAGGTGGGGAGGATGTGGGGTGTGTGATGGTGAGAAGAGAGAGAGAGAAAGGACTTCAAATTAAGCAGGAAATAACCCTTCCATTACCTTATCTTCTTCCTGCCCCCACACATATGACTTATTTAGTGAATGTGCTCTACCTGTCTGAACAGATGTTCTTCATTCAAATGTGTAGGATTCAAGTCTCTAGCTATGCCTTTAGTCTTTTAATTTAGTTAAGAAAATGAAGAATTGCAAAACATTGCTACTGGCGTAAATGATTACCCCAGGGATAAAGCAGCAGAGAAACATCCATCTTCCCTTGCTCTATAAAAGTCACTTTTAGAGCTGGTCAAAATTTGCAGTGTTCAATCACTCCTTCCATATTAATTTTGATCATAATTTATAATGAAAATAGAAAGGATGAACATATCCTGCTGATGTTAAAACATTATATTGAATTTACTTTTAATCACCAAACATTCTCATTTTATATACATCTCAATTTATGTAATAAATAAAGTGAACTGTAAAATGAAATGTCACTGCAGATGAGTTTTGTAGTGAATGACTGAAAATAGAAATGCTCTCATGAGGATGTTGATCTGCAAAATGTTAGGTCCTAAGGGCATTGAAATAAACAAACCGCAAAAAATTCCCCAAACATCCTCCTTACGCTAGAACTCTTCAACTAAATTAAGCAAATGAGCAAACCAGCCGGTAAATACACTGCCTTCTTGCTCAGGCTAAACAACATCTTTAGGACTGGTGAGGGACTCTCCAAGTTAAATAGAATGCTTCAAAGGCAAGAGCCTGCCTGAGCTGAGCTGCAGAGCAGACAGGCTCTTTCAAGACTGAAGCAGCTTTTGTAATGACTTTGTTCCACCCATCTCCAACCAAAGTCCCAGACAGCAACCACCACATGCTGCTCTTCTCCACGTGAGGTAACTCAAATAACCTATAATGCCAAATCTGCCACTGAGCAAGCATGATGAACTTCTCACATGTACAATAAAGCAGAAGTATTGCTCCTGTATAGACTGTTCTAAAATATGCTATTCTTAATGTTCATGCCTCTTCTTTAATTTCTAGAATCTAATTTTTGCTGTGGTAGCAATGTGAATTCAGTCACTACTCGTTATTAGTATGATAGATGCTAAAAGTCCTCCATACGCTGTGGAGAGAAAGCACAGTTCAAGAGTGCTATAATTTTCCACAATGGCTGTGAAAAATCCAAACACTGTGCTCTATTCCCTGCATAACTCAGATAGATTAGTGACAATAAGAAGTTTTGATTCCGTTCAATAATCAACATTTCAAAGGTTGAAATGTTGGCCAGACTACAATGAACAGGAATATTTCAGAGATTTATGAAATCATCTGATATTTGCACATACAAAAGACCCCGTTTGTTGAGAAAGAAAGAGAAGACAAAAAAACCCCCCAGTATTATACTTGGCTCCAATTTCGCTACAAGAAAATGGATTCTATCCTTACCCTAGAAATCTCTGCTAGATGGGTATTCATGTCTTGGTCACTCACTGGCACCATCTGACGAATACCTTTGTAGTAACTGTAAGAGATTAAAAAAGATTTTCAGTTAGTAAAATAAACTGTGTCTTTCTGGCAATTCTGTCGTCATTTCAAACATGCTTCCTTACTAATACAGGAAGAAGACACAACATACCAATGATTCCTTCAGTAATCCTGCCTTCCAACATTAGTACTTTTGCAGTAGAGGTAAATCTTACCTGATTGTACAGGTATGTACCACAGGAAAAAAAATCTATAATTGCAGATAATGATTATTTTTAGGTCTTAAAACTGTCAAGAGTTGTTTTTTTTTTTTTTTTTGTGTGTGGCAGATCTTCCATGATATTAATAGGATTTCCAATTAGTAAATGAATAAAGTCTGAGACAGCATAGGAAAAAAATGTTTCTGAAAATGTTTTCAGGATTTGATCTCTACTGAGTTATGGAAGTGCAGCATTTGTTAGACAGATCATGTGGGTAGAAAACTGCAGAAAACTTTCTGCTGAATATTTTCTCCTGAATAAATCTATTCATCTGTCTGTACAGACAGGAATATGCACTGGGTCCAAAGAGAGCTCCATTTCAACTCTGCCAATGCCACCACCAAGGGGATCTTTAAACGTTTGGGTGTAACATTTTTAATATTTGACAGCTGACTTTGACAACATCAGCATTCCCTTTCCACTTACACAGGCTTAAAATCCTATCAACCGAATAACCATGAAAATAATTGATACTTACTCTTCCACCATTTTCTTATAGTTAGAGATTTCTTTCGCATAAAGTAATTTATTACTTGGAGAATCCTGGAAAAATTAGAATACGGAAAAATGTAGTTATTTATGAACATTTCAAGAAGCAAAAGAAAGTTAAGAATGTAAGAGCAAGCCTTTATATTTATATACACTTGAGCTTTACATATATTAACATTTGGATACTTATTAACATAGGTGGGATTATTTAATAAAAAGATGATGCTTACACATATTATTGCTGAGTTTTACATAAGTATCAATGCAAGGTGATAATAAATTATTGCTGGACCTGAAATAATCAGTTCTTGAACATGCTTTTTATAAAAGCAGTTGCTGTATTCTCCTCTTTCAATAGTATCAGTTGGCAGACTACACAGAAATACTGACAGTTCACCAACCTGTTAAGTGGTGAAATGTTAACTTCATTATAAAACTAAAAAGAAACGATCAAGGCTGTGTCTCCTCAGAGAATGGGTATTGTCTGTGAGGATGCCCTTTGTCTCAGTCAGGCATGAGCATAGTCAGAATGTAGAATGCAAATCACTTACTCTGCTTAATTTGTGCTCTGTTCTTGTGCAAGCATCCATGAAAGTCTGTGCAATGACTGACAAGGAAGCATCCACTACTTCATGAACGTGAACATCAAAGATAAAATGGGGATTTTTCAGTATGTTTACCCAGAATCTAAGAGGCAGGCTGCAAAGCAAGGAAAAAGATAAATAATCCTTTTTACACAATAAATATTCTACAACGAGAAAATCATATGAAATCAAGTATGGGCTTTGCGTTTTCATCTCCTCACAAGAGTGATGTTTAATTTTATATTTCAACATTGATACAAGCTTGTCTGGGTTCCATGTGAGAAAACCAACTCTTTACATCTCTCAGAAAAACTCATAAGGTAAGGATCTTGAGTGCCCAAAAGAGCAAGGAAGGATGTATGCATCTATCAAATACTATCAAATAGTATGTATTAGATTTGATGATTTGACAGGTAAATCTATTTCCATTTGCCTCTTGCTTTCGTCTTCTCTGAGGAAAGACTAAAAGTAAAACATGGTAAACCTGCCAGTGACAATCCCATAGGTAAACTGGTTTCATTTTTTGCCTCTTCTAGGCTTACAGGGAATCTTTTTCATCACACAAACTTATTATCTCAATTAAAATTCTGAGGATTATAAATGAAAATTACTTGGATTTATGGTAAGAGTGTTAGTATATACCTGTGAATTATACTCTTATTTCTCTACAGTACATGACTCTGTTCATACCATACCTGTTTGTTTTCCAGATGTGAATGGTATCTTCATCCTTGATGTCATGTTTTTCTGCTTGCTCATCAAGAAAGTCAAAGAAGTACTTCACAGCTGGTGGCACCACATGGTTTGAGTTGAGCACACTATGAAAGAAGTCATCTACAAACTGCTGAAGTGTCCCCTAAGAGCAAATTTTAAAAAATCAGTTACATTGTGTTACAAGCTGAACTCAGCATCTTTTATTCCTATGGACATAATCCATATGATGGCCTTTATCCTGAGTGCTAAGAGCGACAAAAAGCAAACAATTTCTTAGAGCAGTGACTTTGTAAACTGCCAACAGAATAAAGACCTGCTAAAGCACAATTTTATGTTCTAGACTCAAAGGTTGTGACTTCACTAGAGATCCTACGGTTTGCACAGAAAGGTTTGTCTTCTGCTTGACAGAAGAAGCAGAAATTGGTTGCTACATTTACCCTTCAGGATCATTGTGCACATGAAATAATTTTTAGACACTTTTTAATGGCTTTGCAGCTTCCCTCATGCAGTTTCTCTGACAGCAGAGCAGTGCAATTTTTACAGAGACTGAGAGGAAGAAGTACCAGTGAGCATTTGCCATTTTTATTTAAAGGCAAGCACATAGGCCTTATCAGACATCCACTCTGACTCAGGATCCATGGAGCCCAAGGAGTGAAGTGTCCAGAAAGGCTGTGTTCTTGGATTCTGGCATCCCGCTGGGTCTTAGTAATGGCCCCTTGTTTTAGAGAGGACCCTGTTGAGGCCACACAGAGCTCACCCCCAGGCAACTGACTGGCCCTACAGACACCTTTGAAGGGCTGCATCCTCCTTCCAACCATGACTCCAGCTGACAGCCTCCAAACAGGGAAGGGACCCAGATGGTAAGGAGCTCTAAGATATTCTGCTGTCAGCCAGAACACACAAGTCCCAGGGCTGAAGGGGTATCTGTGAACTCAGCTGTAACACCTCACCAACATTTTATGAGTCAGTAAAGCTCCAGACTTGGTAATAACCTATAAAATGGCTATTGGGAATACAAAGCAGTGGCTTTATCATCAGAAGAAATGGATGCAAGCATGTTTTTGGCTCTTCATCCTGAGTCTATGTCATCTATCTGAAGACTTCCCTTCATATCCACTTCCATGCTTGGACAAGTGGCCTTAGCTGGAGCCAGACTGACTTCATTTTCACAAAAGGAGCCTGGCTTTGTGGTCATTAAACATTAATTCTTTCTCCATGGAGAAATGTTTAAAAAAATTATTTTGCTCATTGTCAATTCTTCATTATAGGCACTAAAAATACTCTAAAAGGACTATTATTATTTGGAAACATTTTTTTTCTTTTTGGTTTTACTGGAACATTGATCACATACAAGAACAGGGAAATATAATGGGAAATAGAAGAGTTTATAAAGCATTCAGTACAAAAGAAAAACCCAACAAAGTATTATCTAAACAGGTGGCACAGAGCAGAATATCCATCTTTGTCTTGCCAGGAAAATCCTTATTTAACGATCACGTAATCATGGTTCTCAGCTTTGATCAGGAGTTGTACGTTATCTCTTTCCCAGTAATGCTCCTCAGGGCATATTAATCACTTGAAGCCTTGAACACCAGCTTGTATGTGCATGACACATAATTCAAATTGCAGACGAACACATGACTAATATTTGCATCTATTTCCTCAGTTGTATCTCAAAATCTGTAGGAGTAAAGTGTAACTACAGCACATCTGAGCCCTACCTTCACAGAAAGAAGTCTGGTCAGGTAGATCTCTGTAATAGCTTTGGTCCTCTCTTTTTCTTTCACACTGCCCCGCTTTGATTTACCTTCATCCATTTCATCCACTGGCCGGACTAGATGCCAGACCTTATTTTCATCTTCCAGGAGTGCATGCCCTAGAAACAGTAATTGCAAAAATTATAAAAAACCTCCAACCTTAAACCAGCAACACAAAAGTTATCCTATACATATATACATGTTCCCTATCGTTAACATGCCTGTCCTCTTGCCAAGGGGATCTAGATTACTCTGTTCCTGTCCAACACACACAAGTACTAAATGTTCAGTTACACAGAGCTGAAAAAACTTGCTTTTGTCAAGACCAAAGGGAAAGGAAAGAATCACACAATAGGAAAATTTCTATTTGGTCATTGTCATGGCTCAAGCCAGGACAGGGATAATTTTTGCAGTAGCCAGGAGGGGTCATGGCTGGGTCACGGAGGTTGCTCTAAATCACCTCGTGTCATTGTCACAGGTGAAGAGAAGGGAGTTTCCTCTGTGGGGAAGGGATTCCTTCCAGTGGAGTAAGTGTGGAGGGAGCAGTAATGTCACTTTCAAGCTGGAGGGAGCAGTGGGAGTAGGATAACAGAGGGAGCAGTCAGGTCCTGTCTGTGGTTGGGGGCTTCCATGGTGAGCAATAATGTTTCTTTTCTTAAATCTGCTGTCATTAGTTTTCTTTTCTCAACACTTTGCTGTTTACAGTAAATAATCTCAACCCATGATTTTTACCTTTTGTGTCTCCCATTGTCCTCTCCATCCCACTGCAGGGGAGGGGGAGCTGGAGGGGAAGTGAGCAAGCAGTGCATGGCTTGGAGTGGTAGAAGAATAAATTGGATAATACCATTCCTAAATCACGACAGTCATGTAAGCACAGTATGTTTTGAGGTTCACACAATTAAGTTCTTTTCTTCTTTGTGAATTCTCAAAGACATGATCAAGTTATAGAATCCTAGCTAGGTCTGACCCCATAGCCACCACAGAAATAAAAATTGCAGCCTACTCCTGGTACAACCTTTTCTCTAGGTAACACCATTACAATTCACATCTTTACTCCAGTTCCTGAGGTCAAAGTATGGTACCTCAGTTCAAACCTTCCTTTTATCAGCATTTGATAAGCACCACTTGACTTTGTAGCTGAGTGGAGGAAAAATACATCCCTTCACTGAGATGACATGAACTCCAGCAGCCAGAGATAATGACTGAAGTAAATTCATATACATTATAATAAGTTTTTTAAAAAAATTGTTTGTCAGTATTCATAGTTTAAACCGGAGGGACTGACTCACATCAAGTCTGTTACAATCAAGCAGAAGCAGGAGTAAGCACTTGGATGACAATGACAGCTTGTCTGGTTACAGTGCCTCGCTGTGCTCTCTGGGGCTTGGCCATGCACCGTGCAGGGCTTGGACTAACAATCACACAGTGCATAAATGCAGTTTTGCATTTCAGCAGCACACTACTGTTCAGACAAACTCCATGCCTAAGGAGCTTCTCTTACAGACAGTTCTAAAAGAGATGACACAATTGTTTTAACTTGTCATTAGTATTCCTTGAAAAGGGTTTATGTGTCACTTTCAAATGTCCTGGTTTTGTTTGTTCTTCCTTTAATCCCTGAACTTTTGCATCTACTTGGCATAGTCCCTAAAATCAATGGTACTTTTCCAGTGGAAGTTATTGAATCAGTACATCTAAAATCATTGACATCTTAAAAATATGGAAGTTATTTTTCCCATAAAAATTGTGATTCAGCCCCACTGTACAAATCATTTTGCATTCTGCTAAGTTTTATGCCTTAATATACGCCTCTAACATAACTGAATCCCAGTTACAGCACAAAATATCAGTTTTAAATTGCATTAACTTTGACCGTAATGGTTAATTAACTAAGTTCCTCAACAGCTACATTGAATTTCCCAGTTTGCATGTACATTCGATATTTTACATCACAAGGGAAAATAACATTTAAGAGTAATCTGGCTAAGCCAACACTTTTGCTTGAATCTACTTTATATATTCTCATGAAAAGCATTAGTTATGTAGTCTTCTGGGACATTTACTTCTTTTTAACAAGGTAGGAAAGAAATATAAATCCCACATTAAATTACATTGTCCTTTGAGAGTCCTTAATTCAACTTGGAAGTTCATGTGAATGAAGCCAGAAAAAATAAAAGCTATCACTTTATTTTGAAGCAGCTGTGATTTCACAATAGATGCCATTCATAGCAATCATCTGCCAGTGCAGTAAGAACCACTGCTGGGCATGAAGTATGGAATTTCTTTTGCAATCCCTGTTATTCACTTTTGGAAATTAACAGATCAAATCACGCAGTTAGACTAGAAACTATATTCCAGCCTTATGTCAGTTCTTTGGTACACTCCTGCTTTGAATCAAAGGAATTTATTCTCTCTTTGCCCTCCTGGTGGTATATGGTCTAGTTTAACTTTGGACAGAAGGGAAACAGCTAAAGAAGTTTCCACTGAGATCACTGGCTCTTACATGCAGCTGAGTTTGTTCTGTGTTTGTTTAGCAACAGCAGAATTGGCTACTAGTGGATAGTAGTTATTTCATAGGAAAGTAAGGATCAAGAGACTGCAGCTCAACCAGATGAACTTCTGCAACCCGAAGATCTCACTTCATTGCTATAAATAGCAGGAAGAAAGAGGAAGAGAAATTCATGGACCAACAAAACATGTCAGCAACATGGTTGCTAAGAGAAAATAACAGTTTTATGAGATAATATTTTCCTCAATGGAAAAGTAGGAAATGAAGAAAATAAAAGATAGGGGAAAATGCCTCCTTTTTATCTCCTTAGTTGCACTAAGCATCAAACTGTAAGCAGGAAGAAGATTGTGTCCAGGGGGTCAAATGCTTCCCCCTGAGCTCTTTATTCTTTGGCCAATATAAAATAATTATTGGGGTGTTGGGGGGAGTGTTAATGGCAAAAATTGACTGTGCTGACTAATTACAGTGGTAGGAACCATGATGTAAACATCAGACAATGCAGCCCCTTTCCCCTTGTGTGACCTGCAGCAAATTATCTTCCTTCTAGTCTCCCCTACCTCATGAATACTGTTCCATGGAGATGGAGGAAGGGCTGCCCTAACTGATCTGCTAATTAGTATTTCTGATCTGCAACCCTGTGTCTATTTTTATTCATAATTAAAAAAGAAAAAAAACTCCAACAAAACAAACAAAAAAACCACCTCAAAACATAATATCATGAAAAAAACAACCAAAATAACAGAATGTGTTGTTTTGGTTTACAGTTCAGTACAGAAATACTAGTATGAAATTGCTGGAACCATTCTCCTTCTTGATACAAATTAGTAACTGCATTTATTGTCTCCAGAAGCAAAAGATGCTGCATTTAATTTGTCACAATCTCCAGCTTCCAGTGTCTTCCTGTTAAAAGCTCGGAATAAAAGCAGCACAGAAGCAATGCCAGGATTTAGAGCAACATCTCTGAACATGGTTTTACATTTTCGGTTGGTGCAAAGCCTCCTACTTTGGCTGACAGTCAATGGCTTCAGCTGACACTTCTCAATGCTAAAGGTGCAAGTTAATGAGACTGAATAAAAGGAAATCCACTTCGTCACAAGCCTCATTCATAGTCAGGATAGGATTTCTGTTTATTCAAACCCTGTAAATCCCTGTGCCATATAAATGGGTATGTGTGGGAGGGGAAGCCTCTGATCCTCTCCTCTCCCTTTTATACAGAGTGTCTCACAAATCATGGTCACAGCAGGCTCTTACTTTGTACCAGCTTTGTAACATTTTATAGCTTTCCAACAGAACAAGTTGGCACCAGATAGCTCTGAGGACCTTACAGTGCTAAAGAAAGCAGGGTAGCTTGGCATGAAACACTGTCATCCCAAATTTGTACACTACCATGGTGCAAGACAGGTGTAGAGAAGAAACATGGTGGAAGATGTTAGCACTTGATACTTTGGGATCTGAATTCTCTGCAGACTTTTCTCTAACATACAAGAGCCCTTGTGTGATTGCACTGGCCCCAGAAGTCTGCTTTTCCTTTACAATTTAGTATGCCACACAGACATCTAATGAATCCACCTTGGAGTAGAGATTATGCTTGTTCAAAGAGATTCATCATACTGAATCATATTGAATGATATAATTGCAGAGAAGAAGGAACTGAAAAAAACCTAACCCAAGAAAAAAAGAAAAACACTAGATCTTGTCCTCTACTGCCTGTCACAGGGGTAGAGAGGTGAAGAGGATGAAGAGTTGTAGTGCAGAACAGAAGGTTGATATTCTATATCAAGAAAGCAAAGCAAGTTAAGGGCACCACCAAGCTCCATTCACAGTCCACTCCACTTATTTAGAGGTGAGGTGACCATAGTCCCAGCCACCAGTGCAGCCAAACTGAACAGGGACTAGGAATCAGCACCTTGCCTGGCTGCACTCCACTGCCTTCTGCATTAAACTGGATGGCTTTTTGAATTAACATGCTGGGTTGGCACCTGCTGTGACAGAACAGTCACTGCTTGGCCAGCTATGCCAGGCACGTGGAGTAAAAGGGTGAGGATAGCAGCAGCAGTGTAGACATGACCATTAGAAGACTCTTCTTTCTAGTGCAAAAAAGTCACAAAAGAAAGAATGCAGGAGGACAGAGTAAAAAGTAAACAGTAAGTAATTCTGCCCATCTTAATTTCCTGTCCAACACTCAAAACAAATGAAAGTCTGAACCTTTCTGCTAAATAGCCATGTATGTGAGAGCTATGAGCTGAGACCCATCTTTTTGAAAAATGTACATTTCTGGCATATTATTTCCAACTTGTTTAACTGCCCAGCCCTCAAAACGTATTAAATCTAAGATCAGTAAATCTGTTTAAAGGAATGAAACTATTACGTGAAGTAATGGCCTTTGCAATCAGTGCTAGAGAGAAAAGCATATCAAATGAGTTCATGGGAGGAAGAATGATCTCAACAGTTATTGTTCCATAAATCTAAATTCTACCTCATGTAAAATAACTGAATATAAGAATAAAAAAAACCACAGAGAAACCGAACATCTGAAGTCAGTAAAGGAAATACATGTGACAAAGAACATATATTCACAAGTAAATATTGCCATAAAAACCCGAGTGCATTCAAGGCTGTAATGGATATTGTGTCTCAAGATATTTTGAAATATAGAAAATTGGTCTAGATGGAATACTAACACAAAAAAGTAAAAGCTTTTAAGATGGGTTGCAAGCTAACAAGTTTCTTCTGTGTTGCGAAGTCCAGCATACTGTAGAAGACAGCAATACAAGAATTATGCATCAGATGCTTTAGTGATGTGAAAGAGAAGAAACATTACAAGGAAATTCCTGATGCTCACTTACAGAGGATTGAAAACCTCAAAAACAGCAATGAAATTGTGAAAAATGGTGCAATCTAATAAAGTGACAAAATGCATGGAACAATCAAAGTCAACTAAAAAGCCCTGGGAAAAAACAAGTTAGCATAGCTGGTGAAACATCACTCAAAAGAAAGGGAGACACAAAATCTGAAGGTATAGAGATAAGTTTGCAAGGCAACACAGTTGTAAGAAATGCTACAAAAAATTACATCAGATTCATTATGTCACCTAGAGGGGAGCTAGTCTCCACTGTGGTTTATCTAGAACACTGCATTTAATTTTCAGTCTAATAAGAAGTGAAAGAAATTTGAAGAGGAACGTGAGTAAAGGCTTTAGAAAGGAGAAAAAGAGATAAAGCTCTCGGAAGATGGAATGTGCAGTTTGACTATAGCTGTAGTGTGATTAAAGAACAAAATATGGAAGGAAATGTTTAATAAGAGTGCTTTCTATTAAGTTGGGGTATGGACTCACAGCAATCATGGTTAAAGTCCTAGGGTTTAAGATTTTTATAATGTGGGCAAAGAAAACCATTGCAAGTGTACAGTGGATAACACAACAAATAAATCCTACATAGTCAGGTGCAGAATATCTAGCTCCATGGAACTGTTTGATAAACAAAATCAAAACGGCAGCATCACTATGTGTGTTTTGACTTCTGGTCATCTTGGAAGGTAGGGAAGCCACAAGACACTTACTTTCCCCTGGGACATCTTGCTGATTATCCTCTGGCTGCTGGGAAATCCCCATTTTTGATAAGATGAGCGTGGCACCATCTCGGACCTTTGAAAATAGAAACACAGAGATATTCTTTGAAAGAGCCGTGTGCTACTGAACCTCTTTCTTAAACCCTAAACTGGGGTTCTTGTGATTGGTTGCAGGGAATCTATGACAAATGCTAACCTTCCTAGGCTTCTTAAACAACCGGCTCTGCAATTCAGGACAGACTGCTCCCACTCCCTAAGAGAGCCCATCAACACCTCCTCTGAGATAACTGAAATATTAGGAGCATTTTTGAGGCTTAAGTGGTTCCTCAACATGGTGTGGGTGCCCTCTGGACAAAAATGGGGTTTATCATGAAGAATCAGACCTGTCTGTTTTCTTAAAGAAAACTAACCAACTTTTCTCTTTCCCAGTCAGGATTAATTGTTGTTAGAAAGCAATAAATAGCATAAAAAGGAAAGATAAGTGTGTAGTAGAGTGCACAGTATGAAACCTAAAACAGACGTACAACAGCATCAACATCTACTCTCCTGATTGAGCTTTTGAACAAACCAGACCAACTCAAAATCTATTTAGCAGCACAGCAAGGACAAAGACAATTCTCAGGGGTAGGAAGTCGTGGAGAAAAGAAAAGATGAATATGAGGCCCAGCAAAAAGCTGAATGTTCAAAATGGAATTTAGATTTGGATACTTCAATGTTGAGGAAACCAAGGTACTGGCATTTAGCTTTTTTGTTTTTATATAAAATGCTTAGGCAGAATATCTAGACCCAGCATTTCACAGTGCAAACCTTTTACTGACTAGACCCAGATTCGTGTTTTAATTTTGATTCTTTATCATCTTTTCTAGGCAACCTGTATGTACCACTGAAATTGCTCCATCAACAAATAATGACTTTATTTATTACAAGAAAACAGGCAAGAGGTGTGAACAACATTTTTGAAACATCTTACATTGTAATGCATTAGTGTGTTGATACGTTTCCATCTGCCATCTCTTTGGGATGTTAAATCCAAGTCTGAGAGGATCTGTGCAGTAGAACCTGGACGCCATTCTAAAGGGCAATTAAAGTGAGAAAAAACAGTTTTTAACAATGTGTAAAAATAACTACTGCAAGGAAGTTTTACAGACCCACTGACACATTGTGGAACATCAAAAGAAATAATGCAGCATATGCCCCAATGTGTGTTTTTTATTGCTTAATCATTTGGCCTTTATTACAGAAGTTTGACTGAACTATTCCTAACCATGCATATGACTTCTGATTATCTTCCATAAAAACTTAAATTCCTTCTCATAGAATTCAATAAATATACATAGTAAGATCTGCTATCGGTCCAAAACAGAGTAGGATTTCATGGAATAGAAAAGACATTTTTAGGGGATTTACTAGGATTTTTTCTGAAGTGCAAGAATTCCATCTTCTACTTTCAGATTAATGCAGTAATGAAAACATTGAAAAAAATATTAATTGGAGCTTTAATGCTGAGTCTATTAGACCTTTTAAGGAACACCATTTCCTTTTTTTTATCAAAAAGAGAACAGCTATTTTGAAAGCCTTCAAGGAGGATGATTTTTCAGAGACTAAGTGGTACATCATCTCCTAAAAGTGCAGTTCCTGTAAGTTATAATTCTTTTGAATAACCATCATTAAGGCAACTAAAAATCAGTACCAGTTTCTGAAATTGCATCATTACTTCTCCATCAGTTAATTATCCATGCTGTCATTATCACATTAATTAGTACCTGAGATACTGACTCTGTCAGACATGAATTCATTTGTGCCAATAGTCATTAACAGGCTCTTGCAATGCTGATGACAGTTAACCAAAACTTTAAGAGTCAAAAAGCCCTAACTCATAAGAAAACATTAATTTTTAAAGCATATTCTGATTGCTGCAAAATGCTGTATTTTTTCATTCAGCTGAACATGAATTGAGCTTTAAAAAAAAATCAAAAAACAAAAACCACCAAAAACCAAACAACAAGCCAAACCATAACCAAGCAATAAAATCCTCTTATAGACATTTTTTCAGAAAATACAGAGTCACACAACAGATCTCACCAGTTCAACATAGTATCACAAGTAACTACATACCAAGAACTACACTGTCAGCTTTTGGCCACTGAGAACACGGCAGGTTTCGATAGACTTGGTCTATTATCTTTTCCTTTACTTGTGATATGGTATCACAGTTGAGCACTTTCACAGGTATGGAATCATTTCCTCCCTCTTGCACATATACATTAACTGTCTGTGAAGAAAAGAATGTACAGGGTTATTATAGCAAATCAGTGCTGAATTACCTCTGAATCTGTTTTTCTGGGTGATTTAAATGCAAACAGTATCTGAAATTCACCATGCAATAATTACTGCACAGCAACATATATTTGCAAGGGAAGTATTTGAAGGATCTTTTGCTGTTATGCAGCCAACCAGCCATCATAAATTCCAGTTAATTTCTCCCACTATGACAAGACAGAAAAGATACAGAGTAGATTTAGTCATGTCTAATATGGTAATATTACTATGTCTTGGGAGTTTATTAAAGAGAAACACGCAAGAACAAAGCAGTTGGACCATTGACTTCTTACATGCTTTACATTTAACCTGATAATCCTAAACATAAAAAGGCCAAGTATTTCAGTGCTCAAATTCCATGAGTTTCCAATAATAATTTGAAGTGTACTTTGTTGGCCTCCTCAAATATTATGTGCGTTTGCCTTCCTTTATGCTTTCTTCATGGCAGTGGTTTTAAAGATGAGCAGACTACTTCTGTACATATGGTAATTTAACATGGCTCAACTGATGAGCAGTGAGTAGTTCACCTCTCCAAACTTTACTTCCTGTTACCTCCTGCTCATTAAACACACACATATACACATATGTATATATAAAAGTAATTTCTATCATCTTATGTATTTGAATACCTCATTTACTGCCTACTGTTGTCCTAATAACTCTAATAGCTGCAGGGAATACACCTAAATAGCTTATGCTAGTTCTAGCATTTTAAATATGACTATTTTCTGATAGTATTGACATGGTTTTCTTAATGTTAAAGAGAATTTCTTGAAAACCTGTAATTTGCTAAATCTAGAGTGATTTTTTTGAAAAGTTTTGCTATATAAGTGTCAGTTTCAATATAGACAAAAATAAGAAAACCATGGCCAGAATACCTCCCCAGAGGGAAACCCCCCCCCCTAAAAAAAAAAGACCCCAATAAAATATTATGAAAAGCATCTTTCTTTCACTAGCTGAATCAGTATTACAGCTTAGAGTCCTTGTGGATCTTTTGCCAGTCAGGTAAGTTAGGAGGCCAGGCACATGTGAAGCACTGCAGCCCTCAGATACAGTCCTGCCAAGCACAATGCCTGAATTTATCACATCAGACCTCAGAAATAAACTTGCATAGCTGGTATTTTGAGAAAGTGAAGAAAGGCTATGCCATACGGCAGTCAAATTAAACATGATTGCACTGTCCCTTGACAGACTGCTCAAACTAATCATGAGATTTCACCTTCCTTTTCCTATTAGCTTTATGGTAATTAGACATGATTTTGCTGCTGGTTCAGTATGCAGCATGTCAGTGTAACCAGTGATGCAAAACAGATTCATCTTTTAAATAAGAACAATTAGAGAGCAGACAACTGCTCTATGCTGTACTTACCCACCTTGTCTCACTTTCAGGCAGAAGTGAAGGAATTAACTTATGCTTTAACCTACATTGGTGCACAAATGCTCCCTAACTGTTCAACATCATCATCATGCTAAAGATCCCAAAAACTAATGGCAATAGTACCCCCTCCATAATCTTTTATCATATATATGTACACATATACATACATCTCATCAACTTCCTTGCATGCACATACATAAAATATTTGTTTGATGGGAAATCTGTAAGTCTGGACCAAATGCTGCTTCTGCACAATGTTATAATGTTTAGTATCTAGCTAATATGCATGTTGTGCCCACATCTGATTGCATTCATGAATTTTCTGCTTCACACTGAGTCATATAGCTTAATTGCAGGTTCTTTTTTTTAATGAAAAGAAACAGCGCAAATAAAGAATTATTGCCATTAAGACTTACATGCTGTACAGTTTTGCTTTCCATACACAACAGAAATTATAGCCAGCATCGCCAATCAGTGTGTTTTCTCTGGATGGCATTTATAAAGATGTACCTAAACTAATCCCCAAAATATCAGTTAAACTTAAAATTTCTTCTTGCCCAACACATTCTTCATCCAGATACTCTAGGTCAGAGTCTGGTGACTTCATGAGAGCAAGTTCTACAGAACTCTTCTTCCATCAGCCCTCCCATCAGCATCCTTTCAGAATACATAAAATGGTGACTTTTTCCCCCCCAAGCAAGGACTAAATAAAGCTTTTTATTACATTTCTTTTGTATGTTGCATATATGTCTCTGCATCTTTCTCAGTTGAATACAACTACAAATGACTCCTAAAATGTCAATAAAAAAGAAGTTAGAAAGGGAAAAAAATAATGAATTGGTCTCTGAAGGACAGTCTGTGCATCTTTGATGTTCACTACACTGTGCCCTGAAGAAAACCAGCAAGACTGTCAGAAAGAGTAAAACTAGATTTTACACTCCCTGAGGAGCTAAAGAGTGGGCTGCTTAAATTTTTGCAAAAAGGACAGTGTATCTCTGTTCTGGAGTATATTTGAAAAGTGGTGAAAATTTCTGACAATGAACAGAATTAATTTAAAGCAGAATTCTTAATAGAAAAGAACTGGACCATGGCACTGGTGGTCAGATACAGGGGGAGGCTGAGTTCAGAGGGGGAGTTCCCTTGCCAGGAATCTCCATTTCCTCCCACTTGAAGCCACTAACACAGGTCTCCAGAACTGGCTGTAGAGACACTGTAGGGAATTATTTTCCCGAGAATAAAATAAACAACTTTCAATGCCAGTTAGGCTGCCCATGTTCAGGAGATCTTGACTCACACAGAAAACAATGTAGAAAGAGGTTCATAAAGTGCTCTGGAGATTGCAGAGCCATCTCACAGGACTGCAGAGGAGCACAATCTGGTATATTAATAAAATGATCTCTAAAATGCTGTTCAATATGCTGATTAGCAGCAATCACAAGGGAGAAAATCTGAAGTTCAGGCATAATGGCAGTGCAAGAATTCTGCAAAAATCAATTGCCAATGAATTTAGATGGGAAATGGGTAGGAGCCAAACATCCTGACCATTTTTCAGACCGACTGAAAAGTATGAAAAGGATTTATTGAAATGGATTCTGCACTGGCAGAATTTGAATTTTACTTTAGAAGATACTTTATAATTTTTTTTTCTTGCTTGGAGACTTGCTTCAGTCAAACTACTGACAATCTTGTCCATGACCAGAATTTTTATGCAGTTTGCAGTAGTCTAGAAAACCGTGTACAGATTTAACACTACAGGAATTAATTTTAAAATAAAAAATTATTTTAAAATCTATTAATGATGCTTTGCTTACCAACTGTGTGTACTCCACATCATCTCCCAGTAAGCCTGTGTCATTCAGTGTATACTTTGCTTTCTTCAGCACAGCATCCACTGGGCCTTTTTCTACCTGGTGTTTGATAGCCTTGAACAATTTATAAAGAGGCTCCCCAGCATTGTCCTATGTAAAGGAAAGGGAATAAATAAGACGAAATCAAAAGACATACTCAGTGCAGCTTTTTAAAGTATTACTGATTAAAGAAAACCGCCACAGGCAACAGTCTTCAACTCTTACCTTAAGGTACTGATATAAACAAATGGACATCCAGTTAGACAACATTCTCTCAACAACCGTTTCAGATCTGAAAAAAATACCAAAACAACAACCCTGAATATAGTAAGGGCACTTAATGACAAGGTTTAAAAACACCCCCACTGCTTGCTTGAAATATAATATTTTTACATGCTTAACTGCATTCAGTCTTCTAATGCAATGATTTCCCTATAGAGTCTTGAAAGCATATACTTGCTTTAGGATAAGTGCTTTGTATTGCTCATCAGTCCTGAGTAGGTGCCTTCATCTCACTGCTGAAAAGCACACATCCTTTATTCAAAATCTTAAATTGGGTCTACCCTGTGACAGCTAAAAACTTAACCCAGTTGTGCAGTTACTGGGAAACAACCTACAGATTACAAAACTACAACTACACAGAGCAAGATCTATTGAAATTTATTGGGAATAACAGCTGGGTTAAAACGCTAGAGCAAGCCCTCACTGAATGCACAATGTAGCTGATTATGTGTACTCATTATGGAGGTGATGTGTGGTATAAATGCTAGATCATTAGGAATAAAGTTAGATTAAAAAGTAAATGAAATGTTCCGTGTGGTATTTCAAAGTAAGGCAGGTGATTCTACACTGCAGTATTTGAATAAGCAGTCCTGTCCAGCATCCTGCTGGTGCCTTCCACAGCTGCTCCTGGTGGGCTTGTCTTGCTAATATGCTTGGGCCAAGTTATTTCTGATTTTACAGATAGCCGGCATTTCACCACAGTCACATCACAGAAGAAACACATTTACAGAAAGCCAGAGACATACAGAAAATATGACAATCATTCAAACCTTCTTAGCATCAGCTTTGGGTTTTTGGCCACAACATACTGCTCCATCAGTTCTAAGAACAGCGTCCTCATGATGTCAGTGTAGTATTCTAGTTTTCCATGTAAAGCGACAGTCAGTAAAGATGCAAAATACACTTTAGCTCGAGCAGAGAACTCCCTTTGGTTTTCCAGCGTGTGAATAAACTGAAAAAGAAAAAGATGTGAAACGAAGTCAGATTACAGGTTTCTGAAGAACCTCAACACTTGTCTGCTCTAAGAAGACAAGAAATATTATTTTAATATTAAATCTCCTAAGCACTGAATCAAAAAGTTTTCAGAAGTTTGAAAGAACTTATACAAAAATGTTGCCTAAATTTTGATTTTAGATATACAGTGTACTAGATCGACCTAAGGAATGCTTACATAATTATCTAAAAGCTTATCTAAAAAGGATGTTTTAATTAAATGCAAAATAGTGCTCCATGACAATTTTAAAAGAGAAAATTAACTCCCCTCTCCCCCAAATTCCCAGTCCTTTCACATCACATTACAAAGACACTAATGTAAGTACACCTGTAAATGTGCTCTCATCTACCATGAACTCTAATTCTACCATTAACTAGCTCAGCACTAGATCCTCGTTTAAAAAGGAAAAAAAAAAAAGAGAAAAAGCTAGAAGACTAAATCTATATTTAGGTGTGACAATGAGCTTCAGTATTTGAGAGTGAGCAATTATAAGTCTCTTCAGAGCAGCTGTGAGCACTCATCAGTCTTGTTGAATAGGCCACTTGAGGAGCCTCTACCTTCATTGGGGCAGAGATTCTGATACATGGCTGTCCACAGGTGACTCCTGTGGGGAGCCAGGATGGAATCAGCACTCTCTGATCACATTTCTTAAAAGGCTAAACCAAACTTGTAACACCAGTTTTTATGCCAGATTGGGAAATAGCTGCTTTTTACAGGCACTGCAATGCTGACTAACTCCATATTACATGACATGGCACAGAAATGTGAGATCTAACATGGAGCTCTGGCTGTGATGCCACATATCTGCAGTGGTTACTGTGAAATCAGAACCACATGAAAATCACTTATTTTAATTAATTTTTGTTCAGTTGTGCTTGCAAGCCTGCTGTCTTGCACACATACCCACAGGTATTCCTAGCTAAGAGATGACGTGCATCTACTTCAGTACTCACGTTAATGAGAAATGATTTGCTGTTGAGGAGGTTGGAGAACTGGTACAAAGCCTGCTCCACGGTCTGACGCCTGGCCTCAGGAATATCCAGCTTTCCTGTAATCATCACATCTTTCTCTCCATCTTTGGAGGGCAAGAAGAAGACTCTGTCCGTGTATGTTTTGTAGTCTAGTACCGGAATTCCAGCCTCGTTGATATCATTTGTCTGATCCTCCATCTCTATCATTAGATCTGCAATATGCAATGCAGTTTAATGGTTCAGTTTAAAAATTCTGCAGGTTTTTTAAGCAACACAAGCTCTTTGAGTGCCTTGTAATAGTGAAAAAGCAACTCAGCAGTAAAAACTTATTTCATCTCACATTTTCTCTTGCTATTTTTAACAATCATCCTATTAACTGTAACCACAGCTAATCCTATGGTGACATGAGGATAACTGCCTTTAGCACTGATGGCTTCCTTGTTGCTGCCTATCTGTAAAAGGACCTTTATGGTAACTGTGTGAGTTCATATAGATGAATGTAGGATTATAGCACAGAACTAGAAAAAGACATTTCAATATTTTTCGTCTTGCTTTGGTTTAAGTTTTCTTTTTTCCCAATCCATATTCTATAACCTCTGAGTCTAGTTAGTACAGAAAGTTATTTTAAAAACACAGCAATCCAGGAAAGAGAGGTTTAAAGTGTAAAGCAAGCTAATTTAATAGAAAGGAAGGGGATGGCAGAAAGGAAGAAGGTTAAATGGTTCACTGAAATGGATGGAAGTATTTCTGCGGGACTCAAAAGCCTGAAGTTTTTAAAAGGAACAAAAATTAGAGTCATCCTTTGGAGCAGCTACTCTAGCTGAAGGCTTTCCAATTACCCAATACTGCTGATTGATTGGAACACCATGTTAATTAATATAGCGACCTATTTTCTCAGGGGTTTTATTGCTCATTCATTTGCCTCCTTATTTTATAGCATTCATCAAAGATGAGGGATAAAGAATCTTCTTGTTTCCCTCTGTGTGGTATTATAACTTTCTTCCTGTTGTCCCTTTCCTTGGCTTTGTTCTTGTGTATTTTAGAGAGTTTGCACTTTGTGCTGTTGACATTACTGTTTCACAGTATGGAACCAGAATGTCTTTTGACTTATGTGTTTTCATTTAACTGTTAAGTCAAGGTGGATGTAGTTTAGGAACTGGATTACTCCTTGGATGTGCATTCTACTCCCCCAGTGCTTGTACTTCGTGGAGCAGAGAGAAAACTTTCAACCCAACATGTAGTAGGAATGTGTAACTCTCTACTCTTGCCCCAGCAAGAGAAAGGTACCTTCCCCTTTCAGAAATGGGTATGAAGTGCCCGGGGAGAGATGAAGAGAGGGAAGGAGAACCTTGATAGATCCTCTCACAGTTCAAAATGCAGTTTGAAATGAAGCTCATTTGGGATTGACTCAAACATTTGCTTCTAGTTTGTGTCCAGAACCTGGAAGGAGTTGGTTTTCCAGAGAAAGCGAGCTTGTACAAGTAAAGAACATCCTGTCCCAGAAATGCCAGAAAAACAAGACTGAGGGAGGCTTCCAGGATGGCTGAAATCTTTAAGATATCCTGAATTTCTTAAATTAATGTGAAACTCTAACCTGAAATTGCTGTTTTATTCAATCTTGCTTTTTAGCCACTGTCAATATGAAATAGTATTTTCTCTGTGGCAATAAAGCATGTGGGTATTTTTTTAATAGAAATTATTTCAACATGACCCAACAGCAAGTATAATTCAGATAATGAGGTGACATTTCATGGTAATCATTTAGGCCAATATTTGCAAAGTTTGCACTCAGATGCCTAATTTAAGTGTTGTGATGAGTAGTCCAACATGCAAAAATGCTGAGCCTTCACATGTCCTGCTGCCTTCCCTGGGATGATGCCTCTACATTTACACAGAACAATTAGCTAGCTCCTCTAATCAAGCTTAAGATTTTCCCATGGTGAACAGGGCAAAATGCTATTTTTTTTCTGTGAGTGTACCAAATTATCCCTTTGTATGCTGATGACTGCAAATAAATTTTGCAGCTCTGAAAACAGTTTTTGATGTGCATACATTGCACACACAGTCATTTGTGCTAAATATTACGTGCACTGTTAATCACTACAAAACATTCTTATCTTTCTGTAAATGGCCAATTACATTAATAGCTATAAGTAACCCCAATCTCAGCTAGTTTCTACTCCCAATTTCTAAATCTGTTCTTCCTTTAGACTAAAATAATCAAGCTATTTTAATAACCTCAGCTACCTATTTTATTTTATTTACTTCTCTCACACATAGTAGCAAAATATCTGCTCTATGTCAATGGCAGTAATGAAGACTACTAAGATGTATAGATTATTTCTTCCCAGAAGACAGTTCTAGTGAGCTAGCACCATTCCTCCAGCATGTCTTGATTGCTGAAGAGGACCCACAGCAGTGAAAATATCTGTAATACCTGTGAACTCCTTCTTGCACCGGTCTCTGACACTCTCCTCCAGGCCTTCAAGTTGTGATTTAATTTTTTCATACTCTCGTTCTGCTTGTTGGCTCTTGCGTCTTTGTGGAACAGAGGTAAGATTAAAAAAAAGTTACAAAATGCAAAAGTAAATAATTTGCAACAGCTCTGAGAGGGAAGCTCAAGGACTGGAAGAAATTTTCATGGATTTGATTTTTTAAAATACAGCAGAAAGAAAGTGGAGGAGAAAAACAGCAACAGTGGCCAAAATCTTCATTCCATGTAAAGCAACTTGGCTCTATCATGGGCTGGTTGCTTCAAAGCAGACTTGGGCCAGTAATTTAAAATCCAGTAAGAAGTAGCTACAAATGCTTTCAATCATATATCAAGTACAGGAACTCAGTTTGAGCAAGGATTGCTTGCAACATGTCCTGTACTGGCTCTAAGCCACCCAGGACGGTGTCTGGGATCAAACTCAGAAGGTGTGATGGAGGTTCACAAGAACTGTATAGCACATCCACCCCTTCCTGAGAGACAGTATGAGGCTCTCATTACTAACCTTAAAATTGGACTAAGTAGGTTTTAAGTGAGATACAGACAGATATTCTGGCCCTTTATGAAGCATGAATTCCAACATTAATGATCGAGTTTGTGCGTAGGTAATTAGCTGGAGAAATGAAAATGATCCCTTAGTAAAAAACAACCAGCTCGAACATACAGTGCTGACTGAAGCAGCATAAATGTTCTTGGGTATTTATACAGAATAAGTTATCCATAAGTTACCTCCTCCACAAGTGCCACTTTAGCTGCCATTTCAAAAGGGTATGTGTGCCACTCAGTCTGCAGTTGTTTACTTGGGAAGCCTGGGACCAATTGTGTTTATATATAAAGGAGGGACTGGGCTGACTGACACCAAGGAATTTGGCATGCGTGAGAGGAATAAATTGGTGCTCATACATATTTCCAGCTGTAACTCCTTTTCTAAACTCTGCAGCTCATAAAAAAGATGAAGACAGTTTCTGTAGACTGAGCTGAAAACAATCAGGTAGTACCTTGAAAGCTTTAGGAAAACAAAAGCACCTAATTAGAAGAACTTACCTGTAGCAGATGATAGAAATGCCGATGATTACTATCATAGGAATAAGTACCAGTGGCAAAATTAGATTCAGTGGGATATCACTCACACGGTTATCATATTCTACCCTTCCAAGGATCCATTCCCGGAGTCCAAATTTTACCTAATTAAATAAAAACAGACATTTGTCTCAAGAAGTGCAAATGTAAGGTCGTCCACTTCTCAGTTGTGCTCTAAATTCTTAGTAATTTTCACAAGTGAATTTCTAGCTCAAATGTCCAAACAAAGGAAATACTTCTGAATATTTTAAACCGACTTTGGGTCACTAGCACTTTATTCCATGAAGTAATTTAATTTTGCTCAGCTGAGGAAGAAAAATCCCCAGTCTGTCTGGCTAGAGTTCTAAATTTCGATATAATGAAGGTATTTGGCAGCCTTGAGACTGCTCTTTACGTGTGACATCTTTTATACAGTAGGCAGAAGCTGGAGGAAGAAAGAACTGCAAAGAGTTTCTTCACAGTACTACAACAACTTTGGAGAACAAATTACTTCAGTCAAGAGGCACTGTAACAGTGTTATTGATATGTGAAACTAAATTCTACAGAAAAGGAAACGTACAATGAATTCGGGAAGGTTATTGATGGTATCTCTCTTCTGCCGTTTCTTTGGTTGAGGCTGTACTTCTGGTGGCTCACAATATAAGTCCGTTTCAGTTAGAGTTTTTATATTGCAAGGCTCATCTCCCACAAAAGCCTGGGCCTCATCTATCGTCATGGCTTTGTTCAGGTTACTGCCCTAGACAGAAAATAAAAGGC
The DNA here is from genome assembly GCF_014805655.1 of Passer montanus. Classification (NCBI taxonomy): domain Eukaryota; kingdom Metazoa; phylum Chordata; class Aves; order Passeriformes; family Passeridae; genus Passer; species Passer montanus. The sequence continues at coordinate 4,755,449 of NW_024371037.1, forward strand.
TGAGTTATCATCACAAAGTCATGTGGGACAAGAAATCCTGAATTGCAACCTTCAATTTGGATCACTTTCAGCAGCAGATATGATTTGCACTGCAGCTTACAGAACAGCAGGGTGATTGAGAATTAAGTGATTCCCCTCCCTTCCTTCCTGGTGTGAGATGAGATGTCCCTTCCAGTTCCTGGGAGGTCTGTTGGGGAGGGCATTTCCAAATGCAAATGCCAGACTCAGCAGGAGGGGGGCATCCTCAGCAAACCCAAAATACAGCTAAAAAAGATAGGCACTCTTTCTGAGAAAGGGTGTGGGGAGGAAAGGGGAGCTGTCAATGTTCATCATCCAGCAGAGGTAAGGAACTCTACCAAGAATTTGGGGTATGGCACAAAACATCTGTTAAGCCTTTGAGAAAGGAACGAAAAATTCCATACATGCTTCAAGGACAAAATGAGCAAGCACCAACTTTTGACAAGTTTACCTTTGCATTAATAAGTTTGTTGACTTGTTTTTTGATGCCATCTGTGAAGTTTTCAAAAGTTGGGTCTGCAACATAGGCAAAGGAGTGGCTCTCATTTTTTACAACCAACTTATAATGATCCATTAGAATAACAGTGGTAATGTTATAGTTTTCTGGGTCTTCCAGTATTGGTGGGGAAGAAAAAACCACTGTCGTTTCATTAAGCCTTGTAACATCCTTTCCATAAAACTGTAAGAAAGAAGACAAGAAGAGGAACATGCACATTTTAAAGTCTGATTCCTTTCTGTACATAACTGTTGATAACTTTAGACTGTAGAAACAAAACCACTGAATTTATATCCTCTCCATACAGCAGAAATAACACAGTATGAACTATTTTTGAAAAAGAAGATGAAATAAATTTGTTGATGGCAATAAATCATTGATTCACTGTATTCCAGCAGAAGAAGCTTGCCTGCAGAAGAAGCTTGGGCTACAGGTCAGTTTCCATTGCTTCCAATTTGAGTGGCTCTTTCCCACTGGGATGATACTGTCAAGTTCCTCTCAGATTAGGAAGTTAACATGTCACCCTTAATCCTGATCATCTTCTGTACCTTTGAGTAGCTTGGGTTGATTCTTTTCTGCTTACATCATATAACACCTCACTGGATTTCAATACAATCATTAAGTGACATTTTGGAATAAAATTCCACAGTTGTCACTTAACCACTTAAAGTAGCACCTCAGTTCACCTGTCCTCCATCCCCAATTCAACAAATGTTTTTACCCTGACACTTTCAGTCATTCAGTAACATCAACCACAGGCAACAACACTAATAGGAATCCTCAATATTTATTCTATCACCACTTCTGTTTCTCATTTCATGACTCAATGCAACTAGACAGCTTCTCCCCAACATTTCTGATATTGTCATGTAAGTGAAAGCAAACCAAAAGATTAGAAAAGCTGAGTAGTTTTCAAAGTCTTAACAAAGAATGTGTGCTATAGGTAATGCTGACTTAAGCCAGCGAGTTGAGCATATATAAGAGGAGGTGTAAGAAATGTTGATAAACACTGTCAAGAATGCTAAATAGACTTTATATTGTCCTGGGAGTCAAGATTATCAAGATAATTACCTTTTGAAGTTTATGGCCTAAAAATGTAGTTTTCCTCTTAAAAATCTTTAGGAATAGGGTGCCAATGTATCCCAATGTTGCTGAATTTGGCATACTCTAAAAGCTGAGTCATGCATATAGTACAAAACATGCACATTACAAACTCTTTATGGATCACAAGACAGTCTTACACTGAAGAGCCAGCCTTAGCAAGAGTCTTATAATGTTCTTACTGGAAGATCACTTTTTGGTCTAAATCAATTAAATTGTGATCTTCACGAGAAGAGGGGGAAATTGATGCTATTGGTAATGTCAGTTCCTCTTAACAGGAGATGCAAGAAGGGGTTTTTTAATGCTATTTTTTACAACTTTTTGTGACCTGTTGCAGGTGGAATATACATGAAGCAAAAAAAAAAACCAAACCAAAAAACAAAATAAACCAAAAACAGACCAAAAAAGAAAAGAAGACTTGGTTCATTGAGTTGTCAGAAAATAAAAGGCACTGATTGTGCAAAGCTGAGTAGTCTGCATTATCTAGATTTAGATCCTGCTTCAGGGAAATTGCTAATGGCTGCAGGGGGGAAGAAGGAGAAAGAAAAAACAAACACTTCAAAATTCTGAAAGACATATTTTATCCTTATCCATATTGAATTAAATTAATTTTAGAGCAGAAGATTGTGAAGTGCAAGTGAATATAAGGCAAGATGGTAGGAAAGTCAAGATCTTCCACAGGAACACCCTGAACAGACTCAGAAATCTGTTCAAACCTTATTTCAGTCCAAGCCCAGTGGAGTCCAGTGGGAATGTTTATATGCAGTTTTTGAACAGATTATATGTTGTACATCCAGTATTATGCCTTCGGTGGAAAAGAAAGAAAATTACCTTTTTTTGATTCATCCTCCCTGCTTCTGGACGCTCTGCATATATCACCAATGAGAAAGACTGGATGAGCTCAAAACCAGTTCCAGTTACTGTAATATTTCTTCCTCCACTGCAAGGCAGAATTAAAAAAGAAGTCAAGTCATTGGCAGACTACCACAGCTACAGACTGCTTCATCCTGCACTGCTACTGCTTCCACTGGAAAACCCTATATGTAACGCCTATATGACATCTGATACCCTACAAAAAGGACTTCTGTTAAAGCTATTGATGACAAAAGCATTTAAAAGATCAATGTCAACTTAAAACTCTATTTAAAACAGCAGAATTGCAAAAAATACAAATTGCTTTGCCAGGATTTTTGGCTGTACATTGATGCCAATCTTTGTGTGCTTTACTTCTCCAATGTTACTATTAAAATCACTCTGCCTACGATATACACATAGAGACAAAGCTGGGAGTATATTTTCCACAGGTCTGTAGGGACCTGGCTTCTCCATTCCCTTTTATTTGCAGCACATTGTTTAAAAAATAATACATTCACATAAGAAGAAGAAGAATGAATGCAATTTTCCAGTGGGAATTAAAGTCATTGAAGTGACATGGATTTAGAGGGATAGTAAACCTCAAAGCAATCCATAAAAATAGGCTTTAGTTTACATAGAAGTAAAAAAAAGTAATTTGAATTCTTTTGGGTAAATCACTATTGATCTATCAAAGAAAAATTCCAGGCCCCAAAGTCACCCAACCAAAAATGAAAAGGAAACATTAAAAACAAATCCTGTTTTACACAAGTGATTACTCAATATTCAAGAAGATAGGTGCTAATATCACCACGAGAAGCCACAGCCAAATTTATTTTTAATGTTCTGTTAGGTCATGATGCTACACTTTTTATATTGACCTTTGAAAAGGGATAAAAATTGGATGTAAACAGAATTCTTTCAAACATCAATTGCAGTTAAGACCACAAGCTCTACCTACTAAATTTGTGCATTGATAGAGTATAGGAGTTTATCCCAAACAATTCTATATTTAATATTTTTATTACCTATTACACATATTTTAAACCAGTTGTGAAGAAAGGTATGGCAAACATTTCGTTACCTGCTGAAGCTGTTTACTGGCAGGAATTTGGTGACAGTAGGATTCTCACTGTATGTGAACAGCTGTGGTACAATAATTCTTGTGCCCCCATAGTTCATTGTGACTAGAACAGGTTCAACCTTATTGTTACGTCCTGTAATGCAGATGATCTCATCTCCAAATTCAGTACTAGATTGAAGAAGAAAAAGAAGAGGAAACATCTCCTGTTACTAACATGATGGAGTTTGGTATTCTCTTACTGTATACTCCATAACAAAAATACCAGAGTTCTATTTTTGCTGGGTACAGTAGTTATGAGAGGAGATAACATTTCCATCAGTTCACATAAGCTTTTAAACAAAAGAGATATAGGATGTAACAATGAACAGTGTACAAACACAGGAGCAATGCAATGTCAGCACACTTAGTATCCTTCCTTTTTTTTTGAGAAAAGACAAGGGCAACAAATAATAAAAGGAAAAAAAGGGAGAGGAACACACCATGGGAGACTAGAAAATTAATATTTTATACAGAACCACTGAGGACATGCTGAGTGAAAGCATGGGTGGGTTTGAAGAAGCCAGTCTACCAGAGAAAGCCAAAAGTGGAGAAATTATTGGACATCTAGATTCTCCCACTTAAGATGTTTTTATAGCTGCTCCTTCCACCGAAGCCTCTAAGTGAGTTTCTGTCTGAATGTTGCATGCAGAACTCCATTGCATGGGAGGAGTCACAAAGATAGAGACAAAGGACTTGTTTAATTTATAAAGGGCAGAAAAGGTTGCTGCTTTTTTAGGACACAGCTCTGTATTTTTAGTTACTCAGGCTACGTACACATTGCAAGGCTGGCTACCGACTGTAACTTGAACATCTTTCTTGGAACCAGTGGCCAGATTTATACCAGAGATGGTAAGTCTGGTTCCACCTGCTTGTGGACCACTTTCAGGTCTTATTTGAGAAGGATGCGGTTCCTGCAAAGAGAAGATGGTCAAACTAAGTGAGTAAATTAAAATAAAATTTATACCAGTATTATTTAGTTTAATAGGTAATACAAGTTTAATATTACTACCTGAAAAAGAATAAAAGTAGAGCAATGACAGACAAATCTTCTAAAATAAAACAAAATCTTTTACTATTCATGTTGAAATAAGTAAGAGATAATGTGAATACACTTTTTTTCTTTATTGTACTTTATGAGACTTTATACAAGTTTCAATTCCCTATCACAAAATGTAGAGTTAGCAGCCATTAAGTTTGTGAGAGCTTCCTGTTGGACTTCCTGATTTCATACTTATTTTAAGATTTCTCTCTTCTTTATGGCTGAGTCTACCTTCATCTTTCCTTACCCTTTCCTATATTCTGTGTCAGCTACAGAAGACAAAGAACAAGGTTTTCATAACTTGCACTAAACAGAAAAAATATAAAGATTCCCTTTATCTCATAAGGCTCTCAATATCTGTGGTAAAAACTGTTAACCTATCCTTAAGTAATAAACTTGCAAAGAAAGAAAATCAAAAAATGCTCAAATTGTCTTAATGTACCTAGAACCTTGGAGTGGGTTCCTTAAAACCAATTAAATCAAGCAGACACATTTCAAATTGTTATAAAACTTGTTTTATATTTAAATTTCTCAAGAACTTCCCTCCTTTTGTTCTCAATTCAGTCTTTGTTTCAATGATTGTATTCTGGGAGCTCGAACGAATACCGTAAATTAACAGTGAGGGCTTTTCATGAGCAGCGTGATTTAATTACTTTGTCACTAAGTAGTTTCTGCTTCCAGTCGAGAAAAGCATCCTTATTCAGGACCACACTGAAGCTGCTGAATCAAGAGGATGATGGAAGCCGAGCAAGCCGCGTGATGTGAGCCTCCAGCTGGTCCTGGGTGACACTGCCTACTGACCCCACGCCTCACCACACCTGCAGATGGGTGACACTGCCTGCTCACCCCATGCCTCACCATGCCTGCAGACGTGCCACAGCCCTCGTGCCCCTGGGGACACAGCTGCTGTGCCTGCAGGCAGCACTGTGCCCTGGGCAGGCAGCACTGTGCCCTGGGCAGGCAGCACTGTGCCCTGGGCAGGCAGCACCATGTCCTGGGCTGGCAGCACCATGTCTTGGGCAGGCAGCACCATGTCCTGGGCAGGCAGCATATCATGACCTGGGCAGGCAGCACTGTGCCCTGGGCAGGCAGCACCATGTCCTGGGCAGGCAGCACCGTGTCCTGGGCAGGCAGCATATCATGACCTGGGCAGGCAGCACCATGACCTGGGCAGGCAGCACCGTGTCCTGGGCAGGCAGCACCATGTCCTGGGCAGGCAGCACCATGTCTTGGGCAGGCAGCACCATGACCTGGGCAGGCAGCACTGTGTTCTGGGCTGGCAGCACCATGCCCTGGGCAGGCAGCACCATGTCTTGGGCAGGCAGCACCGTGCCCTGGGCAGGCAGCACCATGCCCTGGGCAGGCAGCACCATGTCCTGGGCAGGCAGCACCATGTCCTGGGCAGGCAGCACCATGTCCTGGGCAGGCAGCTGCCCTGGGCATTGCACACAGAGACAGGATGCCAGGTCTAAGTGCGTGGCTGGTGCATTAGGCTGGGGCATTGCTATGAGGGAACCTGATCCTGTGTTTGCTGAAGCATACTAGATCAAGACCTTAAGGCAGGCTGTGAATAGGTGATGCCTTTTCTGATGTACAGCTGTACTGCTTCACCACATTGAAATAGGCTTTTCTTAAATGAGTTGAAAAAAGTAATAAGCTTATTTCCCAGACTCATGTATATTTGTAAATGACAGCTGTTCTCCCCCTCTTGCATAATCATGCAAAAATGGTTGACTGATAATAAAGTCCAGGCTTGGGGCTATTTCATATGAAGGACATGCAAATAAAGAAAGAGGAATGAAGTTTGAAAAGGTCCCTTGCTGATGAGGGTTTCCTTGATCACTATCACACAGCATTGAGCTTCCACTTGAAGAGGAAAAGCCCTTCTCAGAGACAGACAGAGACAGAGATCAACATGCCCACCTCTTCCTAGTCAAGCAGCAAACCCCCTTCTCTCCCTTTGTTTTGCTCAGGCACAGACCATCTCTGTGACAGCTTACAGCTACAAAGCCAAGGGCCCACCAATTGCAGGGAGGAAGGGACTGATATACTGCATTTCTGTTCAAAGCTCGGTGAGTCATCAACAGGTTTGTAACAAGCAGCAGGAATCCATAAAAATGCATCCAGCTGACTTCATGGTTACTTTACAAATTTATTTTATTGAAGCTCAGATATTATAGAAGCATGGAGAACTCTTACATGCTCTGCTTTTTTTTAATACTTTCATGTCTAAGCAACTTCCCTCTGAAGGAATGCATCATGGTTCAGCACACTTCACAAATCCACAATGACAACCGTAATTTGCTCTCGAGTCATTGAGCTTTAGGAATATGCTTTAACTAATTGGGTGTCAATTGCTTTTCTTCCCCGAGAGAAATCTGTTTGTAAACCCTTCACTCCTCAAGAGTGAGCATATGACTGCTCTCATGTGCTACCCTTTGATTTAGCTTTAATTTAATACATCACTCAGGTTACAAGGTTTTATATAGGGAAGTCACTCAAAGTAATTTTAAAGCATTTTAAAAGCTCATTTACGTCTATATAACCCTGTCTATGCATCCTCATATTTGGATTTAATTGCTTACTGATTTAAGCAAGATTGAAACAAGACACATCAGGGTAAATAAAAAGTTTTAGAGGGTCAGTTTTAAAAATCACATTTGAAGTTTAAATTAGAATAAGTCTAGATATGCACTTTATAGGAAAAACTCATTTGTGCTTCTTTACAACAGAATTTTGTTGTTAAAAAGATTACAATTAGAACTGTATATGAAATACACTGTTAATGAATACACAATTTACAAAAATGGGTCAAATACTTTAAGCATAACCTTACCACACAGACAGAAAACCATACCTTTTATTAAGTTCAAATTAAACCCTAATTGCTATAAATTGTTAACCATGCTGGACTTCTATATGTTCCACAGGAATTATCTGCTGCATTGCATATTTAGGATAGATTTCAGTTTTCCTCAAGAACCACAAAAGAAGCAGTATGGGCAAATTCTTTCTCTATGAACCTCTGAAAAAAGTCTGTTTAAAGTTTGTAGCCTTTTCCCTAAATACCACTTCCACTGGAAGGTTAGGCTCCAAGGACAGGCTTAAAAAGAAAATGAACAAGAAACTACTAAAAGCAAGCCTTTAAACATAGACTAAGGAAACAAAGAAAGAAAAAAAGGTTTCTGAATCATCACACACACTATTCTCTGTAACCTCAGCATAATGAATGAAAGGAAGCTTGCTAGGAACTTCAGTGGACAGCCATATTCCTTTCTCTTAGCAAAAGTGGGAGTTACAGCTCTGTTGGCTTATCTGACAGGTCCCCTTGGCAGGGCCCAGCTCTCTCTGTTGCCAACAATCAGTAAATGCAGAGTGTGCCACCAACTTGAAGTCAAACCACTCAGCATCATTGTCTTTGAGGGACCTGTTAGCGGTTGCCTGCATTTGTTTCCCTAGGAATAGGGATGTAGAGGTAACCAGCTACCAAAGATATCTCTGAAAAACACAGCTCTAAGGGGGAAGTGAAAGAAGTATTTGTTCTGTTTTCCACAGAAACAGTTTGGGTTTTTTTAATTTTTTCTTAGAAAGGCATCAACTCCACCTCTTGGAATTTAAAGCTCAGCTATACCAGACAGGAGAACTCACCACCCACCCCTCATGCATCCATTGTGCAGACACATCTCAGTTGCACTTCAGGCTGAATGGAAAAATGGGGCCAAGAACCACTCTGGGAACTAACACAGAGAGCAGCCAAAGATGAGGTGCAATGGTTATGGGTAACCCTTATTTCGTCTTTAATTGCTGATCGTGCAGCTGTCCCTCAAAAGACTATTTTAAAAGCACTTAATTCAAAATATTCATATTTAACACATTTAAAGTAATTCTGCAAATACCAGGAGCTCTCAAGGGAACAAATAATGTGGACGCTTCATAAAGATGATCTAATAAGGAGAAGCTGAACGATGCTTTGTGTGCAGAGAAATTCTTCAGCATGACTGCTAACACTTCGTTACTGTAAACTTGGAAGGAATATTATTTGATTAATTTTAACTTGCTATTTTCTGTTTCATATTTCCCCTCTTTCCTTTCCTCTTAAGGACCTGCCAGAAAAAATAAGCAGCTGAAATAAATTATCAAGAATTTTAACAATTTTAATAATCATTTTATTGCAAAACCAATGTGCTATGAATAAGTTTTATTGCTCCTCTAAAATATTCATGGATGGCTGAAAGAACAGAGCTCCATCGGCCTACCTGGCAGCCTTCTTAAGAGTACCAATAAAGAAAAAAGTAGGGTGATGCAAATACTCAACCAGAAAGCATTTTTCAAAAATGCAATTAGATAAATAGGATCAGGAGGAGAATGATACTTTACTGAAAGCCAAGTTAATTTGAAAAAGTGCCATCAGAGGTGATAGAAGACTTCAACAAGAGCTGTGTTACCTAAGGAGAAGGCAGCCCCTTCCCATGGTGTTCAGTAGTCAGACAGACACATATGGACCCTTGGAAGGTGCCAGGTCTAGTCTCATCTTACAGAGTCTTATCTGACACAGCCTGGCACAGCTGCACCTGATCCACAGCTCTATGTTGCTTACCAAAGTCCTACATGAGATTCCTTCTCCTTGCAGAGGAAGACAAGGGGCAGACAGTAAATCTGTCTGTGCAAACCTTCTTTGAGGGATAATAAAAATGCTGCTTTTCCAAGAGCCCTTTAAACTGAACTCAACCTGAACGTTCAACTGTTACAAATGGGACTGATAAGTCTGCAACCTCAAGTGCTGCAGTATCAGTGATGCTATTTTTTTCCAAATCCCCTCAAGGATTTCTTCTCTCCTTCTTTCTGCCCTTTTGTCATTTCAGTCTCTGAATCAGAAGTGCACCTGCTGTCATGAGAAATACTTCACTTTCTTTTTCAGCCCTCTGCACCTTGAGCTCTTTGTTGGCTCTGTCAGAAGACACCCGGGGGAACTCACACTTGCTATAACATCACTGTAACATCACACTGCAGTGCTCAGTGCAATTATGATGTTAAACAGAACATTTGATAATGTGTCCTGTATGGAATTTGTAGTAGTCCTGTAATAATTCTTCTGGAAAACATCAGCCTTTGCGAGGACTTGGCAACACTTCATTTCTCATGGACACAGTAAAATTTAAACAACCCTGCAAATGATGATTTAACCCTTGTTTTATAATTTCTTTAAGTGTAGAAAATAATTCAAACATATTTCAGTTTTTCTCTTATTTTGCTTGAAATGGAGGAATATTTTTTCAGGTCTATACTTCTTTTGTCACCAGGAAAATATTGTTCATGTCTTCCAGGTAGTTTAGTGTTTAAGCATAAATATTTTCTGCAATAACAGGCTACCTCGTTATGAGGGCTTTTTGATAGTCTAGTTTGAAAAAGCCTGTTCCACTGTCTGTCAGCTGTTCAGTGGCCTGGTTTTTGAAGAGTCTGGTAAGCCATCTCCCAGCAGAGGGACTTTGTGCCACCAGGACTCCCCACTGCCTTTCATTCTCACGATCATGCCCTGTGTTTGTGGAAAGTGCATTTGCAGTTTTGATGAAACCTGTGCAAATCCGCAGCTATGCTGTTCAGAATAAAATTCAATGCAATAGTTCAATTGGGAGTGATCTTCAATCATCAGGTATAACTTGCTCCCTATTGCATGATTTATCCTGAAAAAAATATTTGATCAAAATAGGATTTCTTGCTTGTAGGTCCAACCAGAATGTAGCCTCTTTGCAATGGGAAATTTGAGCACTTTACACATAAATCTTCTTTAAATCATACCTATATGTAATAATGCAGAGTTAAAGATCTAAAGTCTACCTGCAACCCAACTTTTCCATCTTGTATCAGACTGCTGTGTAAGTCTTCCTGAACTGATAAGTAGTTTTTCTAATGCTTTGATAACTGCAAGGCTATTATCCTTATTGGAAGGATAATAATGCTATAAATAGGTTATCGCTTCTGCTTTTACACCTGTGGTTAGTACCCATCCTGTTGCTATGGTTCACCTGAAAGGAGTGGTTATCTGCTCCAAGCAGTGAGACAACAACCCTTGTACATTGCTTTGGTATCTAATGTTCAAATAATGAGAGCATGTTTAGTAGCAAATTCATTTATTCTCTTTGTAATACCAATGCAAATGTGGCATTTACATTCCTGTGTGCCACTGTCTTATCCTTGCTTCATCAGCACAGAAGTACTGGAAAAAAACCCAAAGAAAAATATTGACAAAAAAGCTCCAGCTGGCCCAAATATATATGTGACTTCATGTTCAGGCCATTTTCCAGTGTCCTGTATTTTTCATCACAGCCAGAAATCTCTTCTTTGCTTGCTTTGTTTTTATCTTCTGCCCCTTACTTAAAAATCTGTTCACAGAAATGTTGTGTATTTTTTATTGTAGTTTCATGCTTTCTGTATGCTAGAGGGTAAATTATCTCCATGTCTGTTCCACTTATAATCACATTTAGACATGAACTTGCTTATTAGCAGGGTACATGGCTGCTGCTCTTACATCTCGACTGTAGATGCTCTGAGCATTCACATTTAGCTCTTACATTTTTTATCCTGTTTATTAATCTACAATGAACTTTTAAATCTTTAATATTTTATGAGTAGCAATTAGTCTTTTTGCAGAGTTAGGAAGGCTTATTTCTTCAATTTTTTTTTACTTCTCTTTTAGTTAAAAAATACCATGTATAGTCTGAAAATTCTCTGAGAGAGCTCCTAGCATTTCAGATCTCTGTGGTCTGCTGGTGTCAAATCAAAGCCCATCTTTTACCTGGCTAGCAGTGGGTTTATTACTTTTCTTTTTTTTGTTTCCTGTTTTTTCACAATTTTCTTTGCAATAAAAGATATAGAGGCGTAAAAGAGAACCCCCCAGCCTCTTTTTCGCTGACCCATCTTGCATCTGGGATTGGATTTTCCAGACTGGTTCATGCTCTTTTGCACTTGTTTTGTTAGCTCTGCAGCTTTCCTGGTTTGCACTGTCATGTCCAGCCAACTCACTTCTGGTCCCTTACAAGCTATCCAAGAACAAGAGGAGTGCACACCCATGGAGCATCACCAAAGTTCTGCATGTCTTCTTTATCTGTTTTTCTGCTTTTTCATTTGTCTGTCATCAAGCACAACCTCATCTATACAAAGTTTCCTCTCCCAGAAGAATTCCTGGTCATGACTCTGTAAATAAGGGATACTGTCTGCCATGGTATCCATCTGTGGTAAGCAGTTCCTAGCCCACGAACTACACCACTGAGATAAAACTGGTTGCCCTTTATCCTTCATTAATATAGAAAATCAAAGAGAGAAACAACAAATCATCAAGGAGGTGACTGGTGGATCACAAGAGGGGCCAGAAATTGAAGAACAGTTGGACAGCAGCAGAGAAGAGGAATCTAACAGAGATGCACAGAAACCTTGGCATGAAGTCTGTGCTTCAGAGGGGGATGCTGGAAAAAACACAACTGTGCCAGAACACAAGCAGAGAGACAACTGGGAAGGGAAAAGAGGATGGTGTCAGAGTATGGCCCCGTGATGCTGAGAGATGCCAGCTGCAGCACAAGGGGAAGCCAGCAACAGATGGAGGTGTTCAAACGGACATGATGGGCAGCAAATGGCAAAGCCACCTAAGCTCCCTTCTGCTGGCTCCTGCAGCCACTGACCTCCACTGGGGGGTTTGCCTTTGATGCAAGTGCACTTCTTCACAAGCAGGAATGGGCTCTTGTGCTTCCACACAAGCAGAGAACAGGGATGCTGTTTCCAAGACCTGATGACAGCGCACACAGATGTGGATAAGATTTTCACAAATGTACAGGCCATGTTCTTGCTTTGCCTTTATCACAGCCATCTTTCCTTCACAAGTGACTCCTCCCTCTCCTCATGCTGGTTCCAGCTGCAGAAAGTTCTGGCTCTTGAAGAAGTAATTTTTTACCAAAATTATCTGCCTCACACTGAAAGCCAAATTATTCTGCCAACTCTTGCATATTATGCACACAAAAATAAAAGGCATAACCCATAAAGTGCTGTAGAGATCAGTCAGCTTCTTGGAGGTCAAAAAGTCATTTCATGGACTGTAAAGGTAACCACAGGAGCTAAATTAAACCTCTGAGTGGGGAACTTAAGCCATTAGGATCTGTTCTTTCCCCCTCAACTTCCCCCCGTTCTCAGACTCAAGGGAGCCTGTTTCTTGTTTCTTCAGACAAGCCACCCACTCACAGGATATTCAACCAAAGAATTTCCACTGTGCATTCTTGGCAGTCTGGTGCTCACCGCAGTGGCTGACCTGACCCACTAGCTCGCCTTGTCACAGCATCCACAACACAAGTCAGTTCCTGGGTTTCTGCAACAGCAGAGAGATGAGGAACTGAGTCCTGCCTTTCTGGGGCTGCTTTGTCCAAACCTTACACCATGTAAGCTGATCAAAGGCTTCCAGGCACTCCAGGTGCCCAGGCAGAGCATTTGATTTGCCTGGCAATGTGCATTGTGTGTTGGCTGCTGTGGATGGGACACTTAAGCAAAGAGCTGGTATGTTAAACAACTTATTCTTTGGACTGAAAGCAGCATCTTTTTGTCATGAGGCAGACACCACATGATTTTCTGAAAAGACCACAGAGCTCTTCTGACAGGTTTGATGGAGAAATGGGAGCATGCATGACTGGAAAGTCTGCACTATCATACATCCAGTGTTTACTGGCAGCTCTTGAGCAGAATCATGAGTACTGGATGGTGGGACAGGTATTTAAATGCATGGCTCAGAGGATAGAGAGTTAAGACTAATAATAGCCACATGAATAAGGGCCAACTTCACTAAAACTCTCAGCTATCCAGGAGTTCTCCTGTCCCCCATGCAGACACACACAAACAACATGTACTGCAAGACTTAAGAATAAAATAAGAACCTCTGGAAGCAATTGCAGACTTCTGTGTATGTGTGGTTTATTAGCATCAATCATAATGGCAACAAGCATGTAATTTTTCCCACAAAAACCCCACCCAAAGCCCCCAGCTACAGTGTAAAACTAATGTATTGAGGCAATGACTCAGTGAAAAATGAAGGAGTGAGCTGAAACCCTTCAGGAAAGCCTTGAGGCACTGATCTGGTGAGAGCTTCCAGTGCAATTGCTTCAAACATCAAGAAGGAAAGCAGAGGATGGATGCAGGTAAGAGGAAACTGCCACATTTGGGGGTGGATTGAGGTGGAAGAGAGCATCTTGTTAAATGTAACTGTGCTGTTAATTTCCCATTCAAACTTCCAGTATGATGAATAGTGATGTTCATATTTGTTTTCAGGTCAGGCTCTAATTTATCATCCCTTCTTCCTCCTTTTGGTTATTCATCTCATTTAGGTAAACAGATACCCTAGTTTACAAGAAGTCATTTTTTCCAAGCCAGTTCCTAAACTACCTTCAGCACCTCAGAAATGTATAACACTTTTGCAAAGTTCTACCTCTAATTTCATCATCTAAGATTTATTTGAGCTTTCTGAAAAGTCATTCTAACCTGCACAGCCTAAACCTCACAAAATTGTTCCAACAAATGCTGGAGATGCCAGAACCAGTCCCAAGCTCTTGTCCTGGTGCCTTGAGTCTAAAGAAGAGGTGTTCTGAGAAAAGAATCAGCACTTGTATGGGATCAGCCAATCTGGGCCATACACATTGGAAAAGCTTAACTCCTTCCTTTGAGACTGCTCCTCACTGCCATAGTAACAAGCAAATCAGATAAAGTTAATAACAAATGAAAAAGCAGGACTGGCCTTTAGCCATGTTACTGCTCCACCTGCTCTGAGACCAGCCAAGCTGTCAGTGCTCCAGATGTACTGCATAGCTGGATATTAAAATTTAGCAGAAGTTCATTTCTATTTCACTAAACAGGAGAATGGTTATTGCCTGAGCCTACTTATAGTGAAACAATAGAAATGTCTGCAGAGGATGACTGGGTTATCAGAATTTAATTTCATTCGGACTGTACTTGAACTGAACTCAGGCTGGATAGAGAAATTGTGATGGGAAGGGAGACATAAAGCTTTCTTCTCCTGTTGTGCAGCAAATATAGGTATTTACTGTACAGCACAGACACTTGTGGACCAAGGCATTTTTGTTCAGAAATAATTTTAAATTGAAACCATGACTTCCAATTTAACTGGATTTTTGACCCATTTCATGAAGGTCTTGCACATTTGTCAGTTCTGAAATGCTCTGTGCTGGCAGACATGAAAGAAGCATGAGTCTGAGCCCCAAGTTGTTCTGACTATTGATTCTCATCAATCCACCTTTAAAAATAAATCACACTGTTCAGACTGCGTATCAACAAGAGCCAAACATAGTACTACTTATAGAATCACGGAATGATTTGGAATGGAAGGGATCTTCAATGCTCACCTAGTCCCACACCCCTGCCATGGACAGGGACACCTTTTCCTAGATCAGGTTGCTTGAAGTCCCATCCAACCTGGCTTGAACAGTTCCAATAATGGGGCAGATACAGCTTTTCTGGGCAACTTCTTTTAGTGACTCACCACTCTCATAATATAAAAAATTCTTTCTTATACCCAATCTACTTGATAAGTGCTTTTGGTGGTAGATACTAATCACGTGTACAAGGCTGAAACAGTGGGGTATATGGTGATACCTCTGGTACACACAGACACATCAGGATGAGCATCTCCAGTGTCTCCTTGTGCACTTCTGCCCTGCCATGCCACACACTGCATTTACAACAGTCACTGTTAAAGATGAAACTATTCTGCTTCAAGTGGTCAGAGCTCACAGTAAAAACAGTAGTAGTGACCAGCAGAAGGGTATCCATCCCATGTGCCAAAGAAACAGGAAAATACATAAGAGAAAATTTATTTTAGGAGGGCTCTCAGAAAGAAAATTATTTTCTTTCCTTTGTATATACTGAGTAGAAGAGGTTTTACACAAGACATAGATTTTGCACGTCTGCTCAAAGAAGCCTGAAAAAAGCACTGAAACAAGACTGCAGCTTTTAAGCCAACATTAGCTGGTGCAACTGTCTGCTCTTTTTGTCTGTTCTCATGCCAAAATATTAATGTCACACTTGTAGAGGTGCACATCAGTGCACCCCTGACTTCAATTCAAACTTCAGTGCAAACTGACTTCAATTCTACAGTCCAAAGCTGGCTTAATTTTCTTGTGGAATTAAGAGAAATGAAACTAGAAACCACCGGTTTTAAGGTGTGAATTGTATTATTTGTCAATGCTTTCCATATTGCAAATAAGGTCTACATGGCAAGTCTTGCAGTAAAGAAAAATGCTCTTTACCAGCAGTTGGCTTAGGCATCTGACTTTTCAGTCATCTCAATGCAGGCAGAGACTGACAGACAGAGTCTTGGGCTTGCAGGAAAACATCTACCTAGTTGATGCTCGTGCACAGCTACTTCTCCCAGCACCTCATTGATAGACAATTAAGAACTGTTCCCTGAAGTGGTCAAAAGCAGTGGCTCCTTATGTCCCTCTCAGATGGGCTGAGCAGGGAATTACACCAAAACAAGTCCAAATACAGGCTTCAAAGCCTACATGGTTCAGGTTTCAATCCACTCCATAATAACTTCAGGTCCTAGAGACCACAAACGTACGCATGGGAGATTATATCATTGCTGTCTGGTTAAGATCATATCCTACATTTTCACAAAGGAACACATGACTTATTCAAGCAAAAAGGGTAGTGTTTTTTTGCAGCAGTATCACCAGAGAGAGGAGGTATTTGCTTGGAAATTACAGAAACCCCACTTCTAGCCTGCTTTGTGAAAACAAGAATATTCTCTTAGTTAAATGTCATTCTTGACTTATTCCACTGCTGATTCCTTTCCTTTACTTCTCACAAGACATCAAGAATTAATGAGACAGAAGTTTAAATAAGGGAGAAGATAAAAGGCTAACACACAAGTTATGTTTTATAGTTTCATAGTTTATAGATGTAATTTTAAGTATCAGTATGGGGACTGATATTATTTAAACCTCTCAACTATCACATGATCTTATAAAATTTGAAGACCTAATAGACAAAGATAAAGCTACTTGCTGCTAAAACCACAGGCTAGACCAGCTATAAGCTAGGACCACTTTTAGAGAAAAGCAATTAACACAGAAATGAAATTCTCTTTCATAGTCACACTGAAAACAAAGCACATAAGTAATATGAACACACATCATGCTGTCTGTGGCTCTGCATGCCATACTTTTGAATGAAATAAATTATTAAAGAAATTAATGTACCTTCATTACTTATTCTTCAGCTGCTCTGCACCCATTCTCTAATTAAGAAAATTGCCTAGACTAAATATCGTGATTAAAATAGTGCACCATGTACCTAGAGAATACCTAATTTTTTGCAGTGCTGACTTTTTTTTATTTAATAGTGATACTTCAGAGATACTATGTCACTAGTGAATAAGTTTATTCCAGTTGGTTTTTTACAACATTTTTTTAACTTGCATGGCAGACAACATTATCCTATTTTGAGACTCTTAATCTAATGATCAGAATTGATTTTTGGTAACCTTTTGTATATAGAAATGCTGGAATTAAGTGTTTTCTAATATTTTTTTCAATGACAGTGTTACTGATGAAACAGTAAGACAAACACAAACAATTCTGTGCTTAAACTTATGTCATACACAAAGTATAAAACAGGTCTCTGAAAAATGCACTTACCTGGTATGTAAACAACACTTCACTTGGTGATTTACCTAATTTTCCATTGATGTTAACTTCAATTTGACCTTGTTGTAGTTCATTCATTGGTCCAACTTGACACACAATCCTAAAAAGCAAGAATGTAAGCTTATCTGTTAGAAGTAACAGCTGCAATACCAGTGCAATGTATGTGAGCTACCACACACACTGCTAGCAAGAGCACCAACTTTTCTTTATCCTCTACTGTGTAATCCAGTGCTGCCTCGGATTCCCAGCAAAACCACCCAAGAATAGTTTGCTTGTCTATCTAAGGGCTGGTAAAACTGAAACCTGAGCACTGTACACAGCCACTTTAGCAGCCTGTTAGTAGAAATGCCTTCTCAGAAATCTCAAATTCAGCCCCATAAGTCAGCTGAACCTCTGTAACCTGACACAAGATTTACTGAGGACTTCGTGATGTTAAAAAAACCCAAACCCACAAAAGAGCCCCATCTCCTTGAGGCAAACATCAGGCCATCAGCTATCTTATAATTTTGTGTGTTTTAACTGCTGATAATTTTGTTGTGCATCTTGCTACCTTTCAGCTTCAAACCTTTTCACACCTACGCTCAAAATCCCTTCAGAATTACTGCTCTCTGAAAATAAATTCAGGGATAACACATCCAAAATCAGAGGTCAAGGAGCACTGGCCAAGACAATGCTGCCTTAGAACTAACACTGCTACTGAGTGATAGCTAGGATGTTTAAATTGTTATTTCAAACAGGTAAACCACAGATAGCATGAATGGCAATAAGGATTCGACACACTTGAAAACTGGGACAAATGCTTAATGGAGAGCTGATAATAGAGTTAGATAAGGAGGTATATAGTGCTCACAGCCTGCTCAGTCAGTTTAATATAGGCCACACCCTGAGGTTGACTGCTCATTTCTGTCACTCTCCCTCCAGGATTATTGCTACTCTTCCTTAAGCAGTGCATGATTTCATAAAAAAAAAACAAAGTAGCAAAAAACCTCTCAACGACTCCAAATTACTGGGTATAATGTACTTAAATCAGGACTTATAATAAAAGGATTGTCAAGTCCCTCTGCAGATCACTCCAGACTTTTTTTCCTGGGTACTGGCAAATGGACAAAATTCTTGGAATTCCGGCATGTCCTGGCATGTGTATGGCTGCCTGAGCCTGTTCCTCATCATCTCTCTACTGTATTCTTGGAAGTTGTATCTTCATGTCAGGCAGAAACAGGAAATGGAGCCTTTGGAGGAATTTTTACCATATGTCAAGCTAGGGAAAGCAGTTGGGGGCCGGGGCCGGGGGCTGTGGGGGAAACATCGTAGCAGGGATTTTAATTGGAAAAGCTCCCTCCCCTTCCCAGCGCTGGCATTGCCTCCCTTCCCCCACATTACTAATGGAAAACTACAAAGAATGACTTCTCCAAGGCCAACAATTAAATCACCCCAGAGCCAGAAAGCACCCTTAAGTGTCTTAAATCTTGCTGTGCATGGGAGCCACTGTCTCCTAAAAAGACCAGCTTTTAACTGCAGAAGGACAGGGGAGCAAGACAAGGCACTTTTAATTATTTTTTTAAATTTAATTTTTAAAAAAGAAGGTAATAATAATAAAAAAGAACAGAGGAAAACAAATACAGAAAATTAAAGATATCTATTTGAAGATTTTGACAACTTCTTTTTTTAAGCTTCCCTAGCCAGGAACATCCTTCAAAACCCACTAATTTGTTGATAAATGACATGATGCAAGTTTCATTTGTTCTCACCCATTACTACATTGCCAGAACTTAGGAAACCAGTAATGTTGCTATGATACAAGGAACCAGTCATCTCAGTTCTGGCTCCTTTCCATGTATTTAAAAATATCAAAAAGCTTTAGAAAAAGCCAAGAGGATGGGGAAATTCTTGTAAGGCTATGTTGCAATTCAGTGTAGCTTTTGCAAACACTGAAAATAGGGAATGGGGAAAGATGACTTGTTGGAAATACATGTAAATGCAGGAGTAATGGCAATAAAATTGGAAAGCAGTAAGAAATAAACAGTTATTCTTTACCTTCTTCAGTCCTAGAGGCCTGGAAAGCTTCTAAATGCCTGATCCACACATTGAATAAAGCTAAATATTTTTCAAAAGCTAAAAAAGAATCACTCAGGTATCTTGAAAGTCACTTTCAAAACACGCCACAGGAATAGCAAAAAGTTATTGCATTACAATTTAAATTATAGGAAGGAAAAGAAAGCCAAGGTTTCAATTGCAGCTTTCAAATATGAATGAAAGAAAAATCCATAATTACTCTTAATATCACTACTGAACCTTTCTGCTATGCTTTTCATCAGCTGATATCGAAAGGGTATTTCCCTCTTGAAATTAGAAGCTTGATAAAATCTGTAGTAAACACCTAGATACCTACCTAGAAGAATTTAGGCATTCTGTTTTAATTTTTGGCACTGCTTAAGAGTGTGACAAGTAATCCACAAAACATCTACCAACCTGCTTAGGCAATTCAACATCCATGGACTTGTTGGCTTTGAGATGAAATTTAGTCATCTACAGCTAAACCTCAGCTCTGTGCTCCCTCCCTGTCCCCAGGCAAGAAACTCTGTGGCTGGACTAAACAGATTTAAGCTTCCTCTTGTTTTGCCTACTTTCCCATAAATCTTGTATGCTTGGCTTCACTGTGGTTCAGATTTAGCAAAGTTTAATGACTAGATGCACATGTAGAATGCCTTTAATTTAAAAACAAGTAGTCTTGATATAAGTGCAGTAATAGTTTATGAAAGCTTTTCAATCAAGTAAGGAAAAAACTTCAATCAGGAGCAGGATGGTAGTACACCATTGTAAATTTGTTGCTATATTACAATCTATAACAATTTTAAATAAAGAGTCAGAAATGTTACTATGAAATATTGCATGTATATCACAGCAATAGTTATTTCTTCAAATTGTAACCTTTTGCAACCACAAGAAGATAATATTTTCTTGAAAATGCACAGAGGTTCCTTTTTTCTTATAAAATCTCATGAAAAGCATCCATCAATTACCTTGTGGAAACGGAGTAGAACTCCTCTTTAAAAAGACATTCCTTGTCTGCCACTGTTATATTTTTTACATCTTCTGCCTTTATTCCCAAATTAGATCCCATTATGGTCAAAAGAATTCCACCACTTAGTGGTCCAGTTTTTGGCTCAATCTGTGTTTGCATAAGGGACAGGAAAAAAAAAGCAAAATTAAATACTGCAGTGACTATGTTGCTCTTCTATATCATTTAGAGCTACTTTGAATTACCAACATTTGAAATGCAGATGTTTCTTGTAGGACAAACAAAAAACATGCTATGCAACTTTTTAATGTTAATTAATCATCTGTTAGCTCAGAACTAGTATTAAACAGCTGAAGATTTCATGTCTCCTGTGGCAGATTATTATGTACAAAACTCTTGCCTGGTGTTTATTCTATTTTAAGTTTGCTTCCTCCACTGAAGTACTGTGATTTTGAAAAGCAAATGGATTGCTTTTCAATGGATTTCTTCTCACAATCCTTCCACAGAGCTTTTCCAGCATTTTGTTGTTGTGATTTTATCCCTTTAGGTTCACAGCAGAGCAGCGCACCTTCCTAACACACAGTGTTGCTCCACATAGTGTTTTCAAAAGTTCCTTCTTGATTTTCCTTACTGCATCTCATAGTAGGGTGCTGCAGCATGGGCTGATGCTAACCAAGTAATTTGCAAATAAAAGGAGGACAGAGAAGATCATGCAGTTGCAGTGGACTGCTCAGACATGGACTGCTCAGAATATGGCCCTAAGAGGCACTTCAATTTGGAAAATTTGCTGGGAGACTAACCTGCTTTCCTACACAACGCTTGGAGCACCTTCAGCAAGACCTTTTCAGGTCTTCAGCTTTGAAGATCTGCAAGTTTGCCATCAAGAAGAGTGAGGTTGCACTTCAATGCCTGCTCCATCAAAATCAGTCTCTCAGGTCTAAGCAAGTCTGAGCACAGTGATGTGGCTGCCTCTGCTGGCTGCCTAGGCACTGGCTGTCCATTTGCACTCAACCCATGAACAAACCAGCTGAAACATTACTCAACTGTTTGAGTAGCTCTTTCCAAATGTTATGTTCATATCTAAAGATAATGTAAGGTCTGAAAACTGAAAATATTTTAGTAGGTTTTTTTTAATCCACAATAATGTAGAAACAGTATCCCAGGTGAAAACACTTTTTTTTAGATCTTCCTTTTTTCTCAAATCATGTTTACCTGGGCACAGATACTACATAAGTATACTTCTCCGCACATTCTGTCATTCTAGGGTATTTACGTTCCTTGGCAGACATCACCTGTTTAACAGCCATTTCTTCTTAAATGTACCCTCATGGCAAACCTTCCTCAGTGTACTGCAGGTGTGCCAGTAGGCACATTGCACCTCTAACTGCACAGTGTCCAGGGATGCAGTGTCTCTACCACTTTGAGCCACAGGTTTCAGACACAGTTCCTACTGAGTGAAACATCCTGCCACAACTCTCAGCCTGTGTCATACAGTTACCACATTTTGTGATGGCTTGGGATATGTTCTTATCAAACAGCATGTCTGAGTTTGTAAGTACTGATACTACTGCTGCAGCAATTTAGATTTGCCCAGTGGAAGCATGCATCACTCTTTTCTCAACAATTATGCCCATAAAAGCAGCATTTGGCTTGTTTCTGGAAAGGACACGGATTTAAGACTTTCTTTGCCTGCTGATCCACCAATGTGGACAACAATTTTCCCTGACCCTGAGTGAATGCTTCAACTACAGAGTAAGTCAGGTGCACATTTGGCCTCTCCGACTTCTTACATTCAGTTCCTACAGCCTTGGATTTGATGCTGGTGTGGACTGAAAAACATCACTGATACCTGGAAAACATTTTGTGACACAGAAACAATCCACTCCCTTATTAAATACTATTTAAAAGTCTAGCTTGAAGCCTGTAAATGAACCTGTTATGTACTTGTAATACCAGTGAACAGTGAACCTTTCTTACAGACTCATTTCAGGTAGAAAGGACTTTATGAGAGAAAAAAATCCATGTTAAGAATGCAAGAATCAAATTCCACATTTTAAGCATGCACTGCTGCCCTGGCTTCTGATAGAGCGAGGACAAGGCTTGAGAAACAAGGAGGCTCAAAGAGTCCATTCAGTCTCTTATTTTGAGTCTTTACAAATCTCTCACACACATCACTACCGACATTATTTCCTTTCAGCTATTTCAGAGGCTTACTTAACACCCCAGGAAAAAACTGCCTTTCACTACGAGCTTGCTCGGCTGCTTTCTCCTGAAAAATATGATGGTGGTAGGGAGAGAATAAAAGCAATCTTACACGAGTGATTTCTGGAGGAGGACACGTGTCGGTGGGGGCAGTGTGACAGAGTTTTTCATAAACGCACTTGCTGGGCTTGCCCTCCTCTTCACACCAGACACACTTATATTCAGGTGGGGCAGCAAGGCACAAGCTGCAGTCGCTTCGTCCGTAGGAGCAGTTGTACAGAGTCACTGAAAGATGAACAGCAAACATATTTAGATGTTTCTCTCTCATTCAAGGATATTCAGTGTCCTTTAGGAAGGAAAAGCAACCCTCTGTATAAAGTTCAGTGGAGCCACATGAGTAATATGTACAGTCTGTACTTAACTCCTCAGTGATGTTGAGAGAAAATTTTATTTTTCCTCTGTGGAAAAACCTGACATTTATCCATGTGCAGAGTATGACTACTCTGCAAACATATTTTTGTCACTCAGGCCCTGTCAAAACATTGAAGTACAAAGTCCTTACTTTGACTAACCTCAATAACACATACAATTGTTTAAAGATTAATTCAAAAATCAGGTCCTCCTGGAGCATCCCAAGTCAGATATGGAAAGTATAGACTCTGCATGTGTGTCAGTAGGGGTGGACATCAGCTGGCATGGGACCTCTGCCAGTTTCAGGATTAAAGGAAGAGAGCTGCCTTTGTAGGCTGTTTCCAGGACATTTGGGACTTTCCATAATTATCACTCATGCCTGAACCAAATAGAAAGTTAACACTTAATAAAATGTTAACCGTTGTTCAAGTTAATACCTCTGTGTTTCTTCATTCTTCTCTATTTTCTTGCTTTTGTTTTCCCTTTTGTCTTGAGCTGTCATTCTGATGTACACCTTGTTCCTTTTGTAGTGGGACTTAGTTCTAGCTTTTCTGAGCCAAGAAATCAAGTCTGATAGTTGTATCTCTCTTACTGATGAAGCAGAGACCAACTGTCCCAGACACTAAGCTTGTTTTGGCCCCCATCAATCTCTAGCATGATGCACAGTCACTGAATCAAACTAATTTTCCCAAATAGATGCAAAGCCTTGAGACATATTTTGGTGGTTCAACACCATAAGGAGAGCCTGGGCTTGCAAAAAAAAAACCATATGGAGATGCACTTGAGAACTAGCCCAGAAGAAAACAGACTGAAAAGACACCACATGTTTCTCCAGGGAAAGTGTGCAAGTTGCCCAGATTACCCAGCATGGGAGTGCTGTGCCTCCTGGGCAGGTGAGATGATTATTGTAAAGAGGAAAACATCTTGACATCTTGCTTGCTTTTCTGCTCCTTTTTCTCCTGCTTCTCTCCACTCTTTGCTGCCCTGCATTGCTGGCCACACAGCCTCTCACCCTCTGCCACCTTTTGAGTCTTGTAAATCAACTTAACTTAGCAGAACAGTAGAAAGCTTTTTAGGTTTCCTCCTGTGCTCTTTCAAGAGTTAAATATGCTTTCAGATGGGAATGGGGTATACAAGACAGAGTCTCAACATCTTTCCCTTCCCTTCATTAAGTCCCAAGAAACAGTAGCCTTAGTGACTGGATTTTTTTTTTCAAATAAGGTTCATACTTAAAGATGAAGGAAATAAAGGAAAGTAAAAAGATGTGGACAAAAGTAAACCCTTTTGAGATGCATATAGTAAAGACCATTAAAAACATCTATTTAAAACAAGCTTTTACTCTCAGAGGAGCAGGACTCTACAAAGGAGACTGGCAAAACCACCATCCAGTAAGTAGCATTGCCATACACTTGCTATCTTCCTAGATAACAGTAGCAGCTCTTGAAATCTAATTCCAAGAGACTACCATGTCAGATTTCTAGTGAAATGAAAAGTAAAATAAGAATGCTAGTTTTCCATTATTTTTTCAGCAGTGGCCTTCTGCTAGGCATGAACAATATTGCAGATGACCAAATCTTGGCTAGCCTCTGCCACTTGCAGGAGGACATGTAATCCCATACAGGCAGTTTTTCTCTAAGTGCTGGATGTTTAAAGCCCTCAGCATTCAGTTTCACAGCTAGTCTTTAAGATAATAACAGGTTTTTTTCTTTCCCTTACAATGAAGAGTTAATGCAATGATGCAGCCTGATTTTAACCCTTTCTTACCTATAGTCAGCATATCCACTTGATTTCAAGTAGCTTTACAAGCACAAAATCAGCTGAAGAAACATTAGAGGTGCAAGCAAAACTGAGGGACTTTTGCATTTGTAAAAATGAATCAATGAGAAAGAACATCCATTTGATTCAATCTCTATCTTGAACTTCCAAGAACTGATGAGCACAAAGCAGGAGTAGCATCATTTGCTTCATAAACTGAGCACATCAATATGGAAGGCACTGAGCAACAAACATAAGCCAAGTAATATTTCCTGCAGTTTGTGTGTCAGTTATCCACTCTTTATGTTGTTTTGTGGGTATAGTGCTGGGGAAAAGCACTAGACTGACAGCCCATGTATGCTGCTCTTTGCTTTGTGGACAGTGGCAAGGAAAAATTTCCTCGCTGGGAATCGCTTTCATAGGAACCAGATTGTTTTCTTATTCCAGCTCTCTGAAAGACTGCTACTGCACAGACACTTGAACAAGAAATATTGTTGAGCAAATCTTCCCCTTGGCTTCCCAAACCTCGCATTTCCCACCCAGACGACCGCATGGCCACCAGGTACAGCATGGGAATATGTTTACTTTATTATCCTTCATTGGCAGGACAGGGATTCTTATTCCACCCCTCAGTAACAATGTCAGCACTGCAAAGTCTTGATGTCCCTCACATCCAGTTGCATAAATGTAATGAAGAAAGCCACGGCCTCAAAGCATTAACTGCTCCTCTCGTTCACTGATCAGCTCATTATTTGTACCAGCAGCAAGCTACTCATTAGATTCAGACTCTTATCCATCACCTTGAGATACCAGCTGTGATATCATCGATAAAAGGACAAAGGATAAAAGGGATATATTGGATTTCACACTGTTCAGAACCCCTGATGGCTCGAGATGTAAAAATGCTGTCATAACTTAGTATTCACTAAGTGTCCTACAAAGAAAGGGTTCTTTCAGTGGCAGGTTCAAAGGTGCTTCTCTGCAGCAGCCATATACCCAAAGCCAATTCTTTTCAAGATGCATAAAAACACATTACGTCTGGATTTCATATGGCAAAGGAGTCTGAAAGTCAGAAAGAATTTGGATTTTAAAAAAAATCCCTTTTATACTAAAAAGAGACATCTGTTGATAATTTTTCAAGTCCCCTCTTGGAAGTTTTCTATATTTCAATTTGAATGATAATATTTCTTGAATAATTTGGCTACTTTTTTGTTTTGTTTTTAATGCTTTTTCCTGACTTGGAAAAAATATGTTGGGAATATTTGGTCAAAATGCTGCAGTTTTAAACATGACAACCTCTGGAATGGAAATTAAGACAGTGTGAGATTGTAATATGACCTCCCTATAAAATTCGTGCCAGGTCCTCTTTTAAGTCTTTTAACACTGCACACAGAACCATAAGGAAAATCTTCTAAAAACATAGTTCATGCTGCCAATATGAAAGGGAATAAATTTAAATATTGTACAGCTGGAAAAATGGTCTGAAGATTTATTCTGCAGTGGAAATTACTTGGGGTACTAGTATTTTCCTGATGCTGTCCCATCATGCAAATAACAAGAGGGTTGCCTCATAGGTTTTGCAATATTCTGCCTTAAATTTCAGCCCAAAGGCATGTAAGGTAGGTCCCTTACACTGCTCCATTGATGTTAAAGGAGCCTTCTTACCTCAGGACTAGGCTTCATTGCTTCATTATTGTATGTTGAAAAGAAATGAAATTTATATTTATAAAGAGATTTTTATCAGGGATCAAGTCTTTGTGCTATAACTTTTAATTTATTTTTTAATAGAAATAAATGAATAGAGTAATGAGCTGAAAACACACTGAATGACTCTGTGGTTTTTTGATTGCCAGCTAACATAGGGACTGCAGAACCTGTCTGAACTGAGACACAGCTAAGAGATGAGATTTCAGGTAAAGTCCATATGAGTGGCTGTGACAAGGATCCTCTTTCTGCTGTTTGATGAGGAAAGTTCATTGAGGAAAGGAAAAGATCATTGAAAGAAAAAAATCAAAATGCTTAAGTGTTTAATTTTCATACTTAAGTATGGACTGGGAAGCTTTGCTATTAGGATTGCACTTCAGAGCAAAAGCACTCTTGAAAATTATAGAATCATAAAATCAGCACACTTTGGGTTGGAAGAGACATTTAAAGGTCACCTAGTCCAAATTTCTGCAATGAGCAGGGACATCTTCAGCTAGATCAAGTGATTTTTGAGATTGTCCTGTGTACAGCCAGCAGTTAGACTTGATGATCCTTGTGGGTCCCTTCCAACTCAGGATATTCTGTAATTCTGTGATTCTATACAGAGGCCCATCCAGCCTGAACCCCAATGTTTCCAGGTACAGGGCATCTACCATCTCTCTGGTATCCACAACATAGCCCTGTATCAGCCACTGTGAAGAAAACTAACTCTACCCCAGCTGAAATGAGCACAGCAACCTGTGCCACTGTTTCACCAGCCTCCTTTTAAAAAAGCTTCCTCCTGATATCTAGACTAAATCTGCCCTCTTCCAGTGTAAAACCATTCATTACCCCTTGTTCTATCACAACAGTCCCTGCAAAAAAAGTTTTATAAGCAACCTTTAAGTACTGAACAGTTGCAATAAGGTCTCCCTGCAACCTTCTCTTCTCCAGGCTGAACAACTCCAACTCTCTCAGCCTTTCCTCATAGGAGAGGTGCTCCAGCCCTCTGATCATCTTTGTGGCCCTTCCTACTCTGTAGTCATTCCAACAGGTCCATGATGTCGTTCTTATGTGGCAGGCCCAGAGCTGGGTGCAGCACTCTAGGGGGGGTGTCATGAGAGTGGAGTAGAGGGAGAGAATCCCCTCCCTCACCCTGCTGGCCATGCTGCTTTTGATCCAGCCCAGGATATGACTGGGCTTTCTGGGCTGCACCCACACATTGCTGGGTCCAGCTTGTCACGCCCTGTAGGACTGCTCTCAATCCCTTCATATTGCAGTTGTATTTGTGTTTGGGATTTCCCCAGCCCACATGCAGGACCCTGCACTTCCCTTGTTGACCCTCATGAGCACAGGCCCACCTCTCATGCCCATCAAAGTCCCTCTGGATGCTGTCCCTTCTCTCCAGCATGTCACTGCACCACACAGCTTGGTTGGTGTCAATGGCAAACTTGCTGACAACACAGATGTTTCATGCATTAGCTTAACATTAATAACTTTTGATCTGTCAGATTTAATTGTTTCACGCAAACCAGTAAAGCTACAAACGCTTACAACAAGACTCCAAATTATGAAGGAATTGATTTCTGCTTACTGTAATTAATCTCCCTTTAATCCCATATTTCATACTTACCCATCAGTTTGCTGTCAATCTTGACCTTCCCTGTTTTTATGGATAAGTTAAGCTGTAGGGTCTCATTTGCACTATAAGAAAACTAGAAAAGATGACATAATAGAGATATTTATATCTTCATTTGGCAAGGTTAATTTCATGCATTTCCTATGATTCTCAATAATCAGACCTGTGAAGGTTTTAGAAACTCTCCCAAGCCTTATGGCCTTTTTTCATCTTGGGCAGATACATTTATAGAAAAATGCTTTAATGAACCTAATCCTTCACAATCAGAATTTTCAAGTACCAAGGGACAGCAATATCTGAATACTCTCTTTTCATTAATTTAATTTACATTTGGTTATAAGTATCAAAGCAGCAAAAGTGCTGTTCAGAGGCAGTAAGTATAGCCGCTGACCCTGCTGAGTTCTTCCTTCCCACACCATCTGGCCCCATTACTTCTGTGGGCACAGCAGACTCACACCACATGGAGAGGAAATCTCTTGCATCTTTTACAGTGCAGCCTCCTCATTTTACAGCCAAATCACAAGGTTCACATGCTCCAAGACATGAGCTTCTGCTCATGCTGAAAGAGCAGCAATGACAATTGTTGGGAAACAAGAAGAACGAATAAAAATACAGACGCTTGATAAAGCAAATGCTTTGTGCTAGGCACAGATGATGCATAAATGCTCATTAATTCTCAAAACTAGTTAGTGAGCTTGTGAGATATAAAGTCAGCATAACATTTGTGAGTCAAACTTGGAGGTTAGAAAATAGATAATTTTTGAAGTATTATTTCCTTTCGCAATATAACAAGCAAGAGTGAAAGAAGCATAACTACTAGGTAGCCAAGCAACAGCATATTGTTACCATTCTTATCATTCCTATTTTTTACAGATACAAAATGGTAAAGATAATGAACTGGAATGTGGAGAGGGAGAGCACTGAAATTCTTGCATTTTATCCTCAATGGTTTCACTAGATTGCATAAAAGGTGAAGAATACAACAGTCTCAAATTCCTCCAGAGACAGTTCAATAATTCCATGGGTTACACAGGTAGAGAAATCTAAGAGAAAGACTGGGGGCTTTGAGGGGAGACATCAGGAGCTCTGAGCCAAAACTGTAGCCTTTGACTACTACTGCCAAAGGAGAATCTCCATCAGAAGTTACTTTCTTTTCTGAGGGAAACACATATTACCTGTGTAATTCTGGACACATGTGGCTAGTGGAACAGTTTAGAAGAATAACTGAGCATATTTGGTAGGTGAATAATATTTTCACATTTACCTCTTTACTCACGAATGAAAATTTTCCTTCATCTGACTCATCAACAGAAGTTTCAAATTCAAATTGGCTGTTTCCAACCAGAAATGTTTTACCCTAAGGATGAGAAAATTGCAGTTTAGAATTTGTACAGAATCACCAAGCATAGTAAAATATCACCATGCGATATCCTGTTCAGCACTGGAAGTAATCAAATCCAAATGGAGAAGGTTAACTGGTTACAGTCATCTTCTAAAGGAATGCTAGAGAGAAGCTGAGCCAGAGCAATCTGTGACTTTGCTGCACTCCTCCAACATTCATTCATGGTAGGCACACCAAGAAGTTCAAGGAAAGCAAGATCATATATAGCACTCTGTTTTAGGGAGCAATAAGAAAAAGCTGAGAGATGTGAATACTGGATGGCTTCACACATCAGATGTGTTATTAACAGAGCTGTGTGAGTTCTGCCCTTAAAGGTTTTCTCTGTAGGGATTCTGGGCAGAGTTTCCCATGCAAGAGTTGCATGGGAAACTGGAATGACTATCTCTCAGCTCTTGCTGCCTTTTTCCTGCCTTACCGTGTATTTTCACAGGACAGGCTTCAATGGCAGCACTAATTTAAGGGTGTTACTACCTCCTAGACATCTTCCCCTCTCTTCTCCCTAGATCCTAAATCTATTGATTCCTGTCTTAAGTCTGTAGCACACATTGACTTTCACTGCACTGACAAAACTCTCAGCTTGCCTGCTGTGTGATTCAGTCAAGGAACTTGGCTGGCTAAAAACCTGATCCCATGATATTGTTTCTGAGCTGGGTCATTCTCCTGCCCATAGGACAGACATGCAAACAGCTTTGCCAGAAGAATATTAGAAAGAAGTGAGTAGCAAGGATATTTTCAACACTACCAACACCAATGCTGGTAAAGACTTACGAAATCACAACTCACTTAGGGACAAGACAACCTTCACCTTTACAGAATCACAAAATGGTTTGGGTTGAAAAGGACCTTCAAAGACCATCTAGTCCAACAGTCCTGACATAGGCAGGGACATCTTTCCCTAGACCAGGTTGTTCGAAGCTCCATACAACCTGGCTTTGAACACTTCTAGGGATGGGGTACACAGAAGTTTCTTGGGCAACCTGTTCCAGTCTCTCACCATCCTCATTACAAAAGATTTCTTCCTTAATCTCTCTTAAATTACCCTCTCTCACTTTAAAAAAATGTTGCCCTTTTCTCTGACCCTACAGGACCTGGTAATATGTCTCTCTCCATCTTTCTTATAAGCCCTCTTTATATATTGAAAGTCCACAAAAATGTCTCTCAGGAGCCTCCTCCAGGCTGAACCACCTCAACTCTGTCAGGTTTTCTTCATAGAAGAGGAGCTCCAGCTCTCACCTTCTCTCTGATCATTTCCATGTCTCTTCTCTCCATTCCACTCCATTCCAACAGGTCCACATCTTTCTTGTACTGGGAACCCCAGAGCTGGATGCTGTACTCCAGCTGAAGTTTCAGGAGAGTGGAATGGAGGAAGATAGATCAGCTCCCTTGACCTGCTGGTCACACTTCTTTTGATGCAACCCAAGACACTATAGGTTTTTCAGGCTACAAGTGCACATTGCCAGCTCACATCTAATGTTTCATTCTCAAGTCCTTCTCCACAAGGCTACTCTCAATCCATTCGACCCCCACTCTGCATTGACCCAAGTGCAGGACCTTCTGAGTCACCTTGCTGAACTTGAGAACTTCACTGTGAATGTAAAGAACTCGTGCCTGCTATTGATCAGAGCCATCTGAGTCTGGAGTGCACATGGCCAGAACATAATGGTTACTTGATTCCTCTTTCCTGCTCCAAAGGTTAAGTACATTTTCTCCTGCTATCATCTAAGTCTTGTGTATGAGCTTCTTATCCTTTTTTTTTTTGTAGCTACTTCTTCCATGTTGGAAACACAGGTACCTTCGGGGTCACTAGGTTTATCTAATTAATGCAGTGGAAAGCTTTCCTCCTGCACCTTCACTGTGACAGGTTGGGCAGTGGACATGAGCCCACCAAGGTTTGGGGC
Organism: Passer montanus; assembly: GCF_014805655.1. Taxonomy (NCBI): domain Eukaryota; kingdom Metazoa; phylum Chordata; class Aves; order Passeriformes; family Passeridae; genus Passer; species Passer montanus. The sequence goes on from NW_024371037.1 coordinate 4,786,779, forward strand.
TGAGGAGGACAGTGTGTTTTAACCTGATAAAGGTTAAAACATACTTGAGGCTCTGGGTGGTTATTTTATAGAGGAAAACAAGTATTTTACTTCTTCCTTCTACGAAGCTAGATATAGAAATTTACCTACTGACTGAATCTCTGAAAAGCCTTGTCTGAAAATTTACAGCCCATTCTGCCTTACAGGAAACATCTACGTAGTCCAAATTTTAAACCATCTCTTTACAAATATTTTTTAATAGGAATGTTCCCTTGTTTTTCTTGCCTCCCATATTTTAATATAACGTGTTTTTCAAAAGTGTTCAAATTCTGCTGCTCTTGTGTAAGGCTTTCCCACATGCTTAACAGCAGGCCCTGGGAGAGGAGGAGAGCTTTGGTGTGTGTGACAGCTGATACCTGGAGTGCATTGAAATCAGGAGCTGCTTACCAGGCTCTTGAGCAGAAGGCAGCAGAGCTCACAGTCAGTAGTTTTGGGGCAAGAGATGTGTAGCAAACACTAGGAAGCAGGTTACACATCAGACACACATGACAATGACAAATCCAAATGGGAAATTACTTTTAACAAAAAGCTTTGGCGGGCTAATAAGGTTATCTTGATGCCGGTACATCTGTCTCTCCTACTGTGCCAATCTTTCAAGGACTCAGCTGGAGAATGCCTCTCAGAAATTGCATGCAATATGACTGATCAGTGCTAAACTTCCCTCCCTCTGCCTGTCCTGGATGGCGCTATTCCCACAAGAATGACAACAGCTTGGATTTCTCTCTCCTTCCTACGGAAACTCTTTCAGAGGAAGGAGGGGCAGAAGAGCAGTCAACAGCTCCTCCTCTTGTAGGCTATTTCCCTCCAGTGGAAGCTATCATAAGGAGACTCAGTCTTTAGACTTTAAGCATTTATAAGTTTACAGGAGCATACAAAACCTGTGAGTCTGTACTTCCACCCTCAGTGGAAGTTTAGCAGTTTCTATATTTCCAGTATAGAAATAATTCTTGATATAATCCAGCAGTTTTTAAAGCCATTTACCTCTCCTACTCACTAAATAAGCCTTTTAATGTTCTTCTCCTCCTAGAGATGGAGATGCTTATATGCACAGTGCTGGATAGTGCGTGTAGTCACCTATAGCAAAGCTGGGTGTGCAACACCCCTTTAAGTAAAGCACAGATTAAACCAAGATAATAGAACCAGTGACAACAAAGCGACAATACAACATTAATTTTTTGCTTTTTCTAATCAAGAATTTAGGCGAGGAAAATGAATACACTAACGTCCTAACCAATAAAGACCTTAAATGTGCTCATAGCTGCATGACTGCTAGCTTCAAAGATGCTGTAATGCCCAGCATATCCTGTGGCAAAATTGTTCCACATGAGAAGCCAAATGCTATTTAGCATTTAGGCTGTGGGCCAATCCCTACAAAATATCCATCCATGGCTTCTCCTGAGCCATCCTGTTTTCCATGAAATGTTTACCAAAGACTGAGTGTAAGTTATGCCTTTCATTCAAATGAACTTTCAGTCATCAAAGTTACTGCTTCAGATAGCATGATCCCACAGGCATGAGTGCCTGTATGATTGCAACTATTTCATGCCTTATTTGTCTATTATCACATATATTAAAGGGCTGTGTATACAGCTGTAGTCACTGTGTGTGTTTGTTGAAGTCCTGTCACTAAAGGCACTCTTGTTTTGACTTAAAAATGCACCTCTGTACCAGGATATGTGGAGCTGACCCCATGACAGAGATGACATTTTCACATTGTTCCCACCCAAGAAAAATTACCCTGACATCATTTGACACTCACTGCTCTCCAGCATCTTTCCAGTTTTGGGACTATGCATTCACCTTGACTTCCTACAGAGACTTGAACTCCTCATAAGCCTTCCTAGTTCCAAGTTAAATAAACACATTCTGTAGGCAAACTGTTAAACATTGCTACCTATGACAAAGCATTCAATCCACAGGATGTGTCTTTGCACTTGTTAAATGCAATTGCTATCTCACAGAATTAAAAAAACCCAGCAGCCTTTTCTCCATTCTCTTTTTGTTACTAGTAGTTCAGAAAGATTAAAGCGCTTATTCATAGAATAATAAACTAGATAAAGTAGTTTTTGCATTCCTGCTGCTGTTTCTCCTTGGAGGACAAGGGTTCACTAGAAGTCAAATTCAGCACATCTAGATTATGCATCTGCCCTGAACTTCTCTAGAGAGAGAAAGTGCTCTTCCAATTATAAAAAGGGAGCAGGAAATTATTTTCCTCTTGGGCAGAAAAACAGCTCTTCCCAATGTTAAGGAAAAGTACAATCTCTAGAATACTTTTCAATTAGCTGTGGGTGTAGGAGAAGTGTTGTATGCCACACGTTGCACACAGCCAGACATCCTTCCAGGGACCAGTTCTGGCATCTTGGAGAACAGACCAAATTCACCAAATTTGCATTTCACTGTCTGCATATATTTTAAGGTCTTCAAACAAAAATGCTTATTTTTGAACACATTTCTATAGCACAGTTTTCATATATGTTTATAGTAGTGACACACATCATGGTCTTTATATGGTGCTTACAGGTTGCTATTTGCACTTCTCTGAATACCCTTCTCACATTGCTACTCTTCAGGCCTGTTGACCCTTTCCCATCCCTTGGCAGGAACAGCAAAGGTGATAGAAGGAATTTAGAAGCTATACAGCATTCCAATTTGAAAATGGAAAAAAAATCCCTCAGAAAGAAGAGCTTTCGTTCCCTTGATAGATGGCCAGTAGTAAAAGAAATCGATGCACTCCTCAGTGCATCTATCATCAATTCCCATTTACGCAAAGACAACACAGAAACAAAGAATAGAAACTGATAACAATACTTGAGCTTTCACCTAAAAATGGTCTTTAAGCTTCATTTTTATACAACTAAAAATAACATTTTCTGCATCGTCTACACTATAACGGAATTAAAACCCTGGGGTCTATTTGACTTAGAGACTTTGTAATTTATTTTCTGGAAGCAAGTATTAAGAAAGAGAGGCCTTTGCTATGGGTGAGAAAATACCTGATCTTCTGGTTTGATGGTCACACACACACACACACAAGCAAAAGATTATGTTATCCAAAGTGAGAAATATTTAGTGTCTGAGTGCATTTTTGTGTTTGGAAGGTGAAAACTGAATTAAGCACACAGAGTGATGTCATTCTAGAACAATAGCAACAAAACCCACCAAGTATTTAATTAGAAAAAGATGTAAAACATCCACAATTCCTACATCTCCTCTCATTTCATTACATGAAAAAATAATTGTCCAGTGTTTAATATTTTACATTTTTACATTCTTTAAAATGCCCCCTCATTTTAATAGTTAGGGTATTTTCTCGAGCTCTGATTCTCTCTTGGTGATGACTCTACCACAGTAACCAAAAGTATATCAAACTTGAATATGCAGCCCTTGTCTTTCTTTAAATTACCAGCAGGATCTCCAAGGCACATGAACCAATGCTTTAGTTTAGGGGTGTGGATGCAGTTTAAGAGGCATTCAAATGACAGCTAGCATTGAATTAATCTGCTTACCTGGTAATAATCTAGATGTTTTCCCTCAAAAAACACAGTTGTCTGGTACTCCATAGGTATTATTGAAGGGTCAGGGTTCAGAAACTGTGGGCATTCTCCTTCCTGGAGAGAGATACATTTTATATGTTATTACAAATAAAAATCTTATCACAACAAGCTCCAATGGCCTTTGGACAATAGAATGATTGTTCTGAAGAACTTCATGCTTAAAATACAGTGACAGATTTGATTACACCCTTTCAAATTAGACATGCTAAAAATGACTGCAGTGTATGTCAAAGCTGTGGGTGATTATCTCTCCCTGCCTTGAAGTCTCGTTCCTCCCATTGAAGCAACATAGTAAAAGGAACAGAAATATCCTTTCAGGAGTTATTCAGTCTCACTGCCCCGCCTCAATCACACCCTTAAATTCCCACCCCCGCACTGACACTAAAAAAAAACCATCTCACACTTCTGGAGTGAACTTTAGAATCATTTTCAAATCTCTAATTCAACCAATTGAGATGAGAGATCCAGCAAACAAAATATTGAAGTGTTCTAATAAAAAACTAATAATGTTATTTTTAAACATTACCATATTTTGTTTAATCACATCTTGTACTGAAGAGGACTCTTCACAGATATGTCTCTTCCAGTCCCACTGGCAATTCCATCTATTGCTTGCACAGGAATAGCATCTACAAATATAACATGGTAGTCATGACAAATTGTCAGGATTTTTCCCCCACTGACAAGAAAAGTAAACGAAATTCCATATATATTCATAGAGGGCAGATCAGTCTGTTAGAATGTCCTTACTATATTAAGCTCAAAATTTCACAAGAACAGTTCAAGTATCCCAAAAAGCTATTTTTATCCCTTAAATAAATATTTGAGCAGGGATCAGAAAACCATAGCATTTGCAAAAGCTTTGAGATCAAGCCTGAGAGGCCTGGAAGTGATTTTGATCAACCTTCATACATAGGGATGAACAAAGGGTTTGGGCTGGCTGCACCTGCCCTATTTGAAGGCACTGCAACCCAAAGCACCAAAATACTCTTGTTACAGGGAACAAGCAGACACACAGATGTCCATGTTGCTCACCTGCAGACACATTAGCAGCTACAGAAATGGCAACACAATGAACTGACCTTAATTATATGTGCCATGAGTATTTCTATTCCATGCTTAATGTTGCTGGCTCACCAGGTGCCCTTCAACCATTTTTAAACTCCATTAAAATGTAAGAAAAAGGATTTGGACACTGGCAAATTTTGAGTGCCAAAGGCTTAATTATGAAATGATTGAGTAATTCAGGTGCCAGTTACCTAACACACCAAGCTACAGAATCTAAACATTTAAGAAGCTGAAATACTTACGGCTGATTTTCAATAAGATTCATTGCTTCTTCACAGTCATAAAAAGGGTAAGTATGTGATGCAAAAAAAATCTTGTTCTTTTCAAAGGTTAACTGAAGTGGAACTGAAACATGATCTATCACAAAAGAAAAAAAAAAATCCAAGTGGTTGTTGAATTCTTCAGCTCTTGAGCTGAATGATACAATGATAACAGTTTTATTATTTTACAGGACATAAGCAAATATTTAACTATATTGTTAACACTCTGGATCTCATGACTTAAAGCCTGTAAGTTCTGTTTTGTCCTTTTAAGCTTTACAAAATTTTTCAGCACACGATTCTCAGAAGAAAAGCAGAGAGAGAAAAAAGGGAAGAAGCAAAATTAAAGAATGGCTCTGTTTTATGGAAGTATTTTTCAGTGGTGCTATCATCATGCTACATTTCTAAAGAGTCTAGAAGAACAAGGAAAACTGATTAAAGACATAATTGAACACAGATGAAAACTGGCACAAGAACAGTAATTTTAAATAAAACATTTTCTTAAATATGAATATGTCTGCATGTAAAATTACTTTCATTTGTGAATTAAAAATGTTATGTGAATTCAAGCAAGTGATCTTTGTGGTTAATGCCCAACAGCACCTGCAACAGTTACCACACGCACTTGTGAGCTTCAGTTTGCCATACATGATTTCTCCACAAATGTACTTCTTGTCTGGATTATTACTAAAGAGTGAAACTGTTTGAAATACCTTTTGCAGAAATCATTAAGCCCTTATGACAAGCTATTTCACAAGCTATTGAGCAATTTCAAACTCTGCTTTCCTTGAACAGGTTCTTGGAAGACCATCAGCTGCTTGGCTGGAAGTTACCTCTGCCTGCACTGGGTCCCCTTGAATATTTCAGACTCACAGCAATGGCAGGGGATTTCCTAACAACACGACTGAGAAAAGGCATCCTTCCTAGAAATTCCTTTTGGAACCAACCAACCGCAAGCCAGACTTTTCCAGCACCAATAGGGCTTCTTAACAGTAACTGGATGTCTCAGGACTGCCTGGAGTATATACAAATACCATGCATACAAATATCTTAAGGGCAGGTGTCAAAAGGATGGGGCCAGACTGTTCACACGGAACAACAAAGTGAGACACAGGAGGGTCCATCTGAATAGGAAGACAAACACCTTTATTTTGAGGGTGACAGAGCACTGGAAAAGGCTGCCCAGAGAGGTTGTGAAGTCTCCTCCTCTGGAGACATTCAAAACCCACCTGGATGAGATGCTGTGCAATCTGCTTTAGGCAAACCTGCTTTAGCAGAGGGGTTATACTAGGTAACCTTCCCAGGTCTCTTATGCTGTGATTCTGTGGTTCTGTGAATGCTTGCAGCTGCCTGCCTTCTCCTGGTGTCTGATGATTTTCTGAGCACCCTAATATTACTTTTGAACATTCTTTCAGATGTGCAACCAACTCAGAGAGCCATATTATTTCTAGATTACTTGTTTACTCTAATGCCTTCTCTGACAGGCTTCTAGTCTTACATTTAATGCTGGATTATATCAAGATATCACATTTATCAACCCCACTGCTTTATGTCCCGCTTTACAAAATATTAAGGGAATGTGAATTGGCCTTAAATAACAGAGTGCTGCTTTAACACTTAGCAGAATCTGATACTATGACATACGCCAGCTAGTGTAAAATTCAATAATGAGATTTTAATGTAATTACTCTCCCTGCACTAAAATTAGAATTTTACCTGTTTCAGCCTTAAGAGAATTGAAACTTATCTTAAAAAGTGCTTCCAAGTACCACTTTGACAGTTCATGACTGTTATAATACATATAAAAGACTTATCCTCAGGGGTATGTCTGCAAGCTGTAAGAGCACATGTTTTTTGCTTGTAATTTCTCTTCAGATTTTTAAACTTGATACATAATAAACAGTGTTGTGTAATGAGTTTCATTCCATGTGTTTATGCATCAAGATGTATGAACTATGGCATGAACAAAGCACTGTCTAGGAAACTGCACAGAATTATGGCTGGCAACAGACCTCAGGCCTATAATCAGTGCTTCAGAACAATGGTGCAGTCTTTAATTATATGATGAAGTATATTTCCATCAGGCTTACTGCTGCAGAAGTTGGAGGACACACAGAAGAAGAGGCAAAGGCTGTATGCTAGAAAGGATAGCCTTTTAACATTAACTAGAAAAAAAGCCACTGAAGTATTGTTGACTGGAGCAAAACTAAGAAGTCAGGCATGAATCCCTTCATAGCTGAAGCAGGTATAAATCTATTCTGTCCCCACAAGTCAGAGTGCTTAGGCTTAGATTAGGGTAACTGGGTTTTGTTTGTTTGGGACAAAGAATAGCCCCTCTGACTCCATGTCTATGTCTCTACCAAGCTACTCTTTCAGGTTCCCAGCAGAAACACTGGGAATGCTACAGCTTGTAAATATATCAACAGAAAAAGTTTGAGCAAAGTGACAGTTCAACAACAGACTATTTGGGGAAAAGGGCTGGAAGAGGAAAAACACCCATTTTGTAGGCACCTCATATAAGAGCATAGCAATGGAAACAGCAGTCTATGTTCTTTTATTATCCATTTAGGGTAGCAGTATTTCTTTACCTTGATGTTTTGGTGTTGGAGGAATTATATCAGGGGGATCACAGATAATAACCCCTTCTTTCAACTCAGCAGAATGCACTGTTTCACCAAAGGTACAGCAAACCTTGTCATTCTCAGTCAAAGTTGGCAGTGGACTTACAGTCAGTTCCACCTGGAAATAAAATTTTAAAATGGTAAAATATTTGGAAGAAATGAGCTAAGACCCAGTAAGACTTGGAAAATTTCAATTTCAAAGGTGATATTTTAGCTAGCATCACAGATCATGGCTTTCTTTTTCAATTTTTACTTCTTCCCATCTGTTAATCTTTTTTCATTAAACCCCTACCAGTCTTTCCAGGCTGGGTCTTTATTGAATCAGGCTGATACAAAAACCTCTTGTCCTGTCAATGCATCAGACCAGAACAAAATTTTCTGTACAGACACACCCCAAACCTTTTATTCTTGTCCTCAGCATCCACTTTAGCAACACTTAACCCCGGATAACACTTAAACCCTGACAAAATTAATTAATTAACCTTAGGTGTTAGTGAATAATGAAAACAGAGCTAGATAGGCTGGAAATCGTGGAGTTTGAAACGGATGAACAGAAAAGTGGCTTCCTCAAGACTCCATGCAAATGCAAGAAATCTGATACTGAGAAAGGATTTATGAGTGGTTATGATATCTTATCTTCCTCAAAGAAAGAAAGCATTTGAGAAACTAAAAATTACTAAATAAGATGCAAAAACTTAAAAAGAAAAAAGAAAACAATTCAGCTGAAATTTGGGATCTTGTTCCTGACTTAATGTTTCAAGTGTGTTAATTATACAGTTTAACTTTTTCCATTTTGTATTGCCAGTAGAAAAGACAATTATCCCTTTCTCACTGAAAGCAGTTATACTCTACTAATATTTTTATTCAGCACAGAAATGGCCTTAACACAATACTGTTTACATAAATGAGAAATGGAATTGAAGTGACTTGAAAGAAAGTTTCTTTATTTCTGATTAAGAGGAATTAAAAGCCATTTTATTGATTTTACTTGCTGAACACCCCCAGGAAGCACTCAGTCTGCATTGGCATGCCCCATTTGGAATTAGAGCAAGATAAGACACCCTAACAACACTCCAAAAACTCAGTTTTGCAGTTTTGTTGTCACAGAGTCATTTTGCATGCTGAATTTACCTTCCCCATGTATCTGCTGTGTAGGCAAATTCACTGCTGATTTTAAAGCAACAGCTTATGGCTTCACTGCTTACTTAAGTTCATGCTCAAGTAAGCTGAAAGGGCAGCATGAAATCTCCCCTACCAATTACTTTTTATGGGTTATACAACACTGTGCAACACTTTCATAATATTCAGGTAAGTGTAAGTGCTTTATCATCCATACCAGTGCATCACTTTGGTTTACAGAGGTCAAAACCGTGAACTCAACCTGCAAGAACAGCAGGCAAGAAAGAGCACTGTGAGAAATGACAGAGACTGAGATAACAAAACCTATTCCTTGTCTCCCCTGTGCATAAAGAAATCAGATATTCATTTTTCTGGTAGTCACATCAATGCGCTTAAAGAATATTTATGGAAATCATCTTCCTGTTATACCTTAGCAGGAGCTCTGCGACTCATATTTAGAGGGTCTGCACTAATGATAGTCACACATGTGCCACTTGGACTCCACAGCCAGTGGTTCTCCATATCAGCTGTACCACAGTCTGCCTTCTTTGTGCATCTGAAAAAAAAAGGAACAAAACCCAAAGCAGTATTATAGCTGACTCTGCTTTCTCTGAATTATGCAACAATTTCATGATTAGAGACTGAAATTACAACACAAGATGACTACAAATTTGCTTTAATATTGACTAGTGGGGTTGCTATTAGAGAATTTTTAACAGACTAAGTGGTGCAATTACAATTAATGGTTTGACATGTCAAGAGCACGTGCCTATACTATTTTGGACAGCACCTTGAATCAGACAACCCAAATCCAGGCAGTGACAGCATAGGAACCATGGGGCAGTGGAGACATCTGAAATCAAGCTGATAATCTTCATTGCAATATGTAACAACATCCTGAATGAGAGGGCACAGACTGTTTTTTCCTGCAGGTCAAATGGCAGACACCTATGTGTTGCCACTGATAAGACATAGAACTCAAGAGAGCAAGATGCAACAGAGAAATACTGCTGGGGGATACAAGCTTGTGGATGACTTCTGTGTAACCCCAGTGCTAAAACTGTTATTTTGCAGGGAATGTTTTCATTAACAACTGCCACTATTTAAAACCTCTTTCTGCCAAGGCAGTGTTACAATTATGGAACACCAGAGCAGTTGTGCAGCCTCACCAAAAACACCGGAAGATTTTCCCAGCTCAAGTACAGGAAGAAATGCTGCAATACAGAAGCTGCATGTGGCTACAAAAACTTGTTGAGGTGGAGATAGTCTCATGTGTATTCTTTCCATTCTGTGAAAGTTTAAAAGAAAATGCTGTAGGATCTCTGTCTGCTGCAGCAGAAAGTTGACTATTAACTCATCAGGGGCTTTAATGCAGTGCAGCTGTTGCACAGCACTGTCAAACCTCCTTTAAACAAATCATTTACATACAGAGTAAACATTCATATAACATATCCCTAAACACTCTACTGAGTGCTGTGTGTAATCATGAGACAGAACTGAAACATAGAAATGAAGCACTTTTTTTCTCCCCTTTGGAAATAATATTAGCAAATGTGAAAATTCATGTTTGCCTGTTCTCAGAAACCATTAATATTTTGTGATATTGAGGTCAGTGGTCATATCAGAAACCTGAAGGGAAATCTAAGGAAAATTGCCTTTTTTATGATATATGCCAAAGCTTTCAACTCCCAGCAGCCCAGGAGGAGTTTGAGGTTACATTCCAAATTCTCAGGTTTCATCCACAGCAACTGAAACCCCAGGCTGGAGGAGTTACAGTATATTACACAAACCTGCACACACCACATAAGTTTCTCTGCAGTGCTCTATATTATGCTACATCAGACTGATAGGTAACATAATGTGATAGTTCACATTTTCAGGCAGGAAACTAGAAGCCTGAAATTCATCTGCATATTATAATTAAACAACCCCTTTGTTCCAACAGCAAGAAGTTAGAATCACGAATTCCCAACCACTCATGCCAAGGGGTTAATTAACTTAGTAGTCAAAAAGAGAACTGCAGGACTGTTCTTCCCTCTCGGCACTCTAATCAATGCAGAGTGTAAAGAAGAGACATTCCAGGGCTGTTCAGTGCTGTCCTAGTTTACATGTGCTTGAATATTCATTCAGTGAACCTCTGCAGATAGTCAGCAAAATGTCACTTTCTGCTCTCCTACAGGCAGGTGAGGGTTCCCTGTAGCTACACGTCTTGATAGATGATTATGTAAAACCAGCATTTGAGCTATACACTCTGTTTTAGACATGAGCACTTTTTTTCTTTTATGTTCTTTTTTACACTTTACTGATGTACTTAAAATACATGCTATTATTTCTGAATCTGAAATAAGGAGCTTTTTTTTTTATTTTCTGGGAGACCACGTGACTGTACAATTGAAATAGTGATAAAACATACAGTTAGAAGATGCATAATCATTGTCAGTACCAGCAGAGAAGTATATATTTTCCCAAACTAATCAAATCTGAAAAAGTCAACGGGGACTTTTTTGTGTGCACAGACTATTGATACCAATGTCTGCGAGATAAAATTAAATGACTGTCAGGAGCATCAGGCTGGGTAGGAAGAGCTGGGATGCCTTGCCAAGCAGTCAGGCAGAGCACAGGTCGGGAGCCCAGCAGCTGCAGTGCCTGCTCTGGGCACAGTGGCACACTCACCTGAGCTGGCACACTCACCTGAGCTGGCACACTCACTCACCTGAGCTGGCACACTCTCTCACCTGAGCTGGCACACTCACTCACCTGCCCTCCCTGACGCACCAGCCGCAGTACGGGTCCCTGGCCTGCGCGCACTTCTCGCAGTCCGAGTACTTGTGGCAGTCCTGCACAGGCAATCGGTACACCTGGAAAACCAAAAGCAAGGCAAACCTAACAACTGAAGATGGCATAAGGAGGTGGAAAAAATTGGTGGACTTAGCTGTACAGCGTCATTGCCTGTGGCAGCTGTATCATTATACTCAGAGCTCAGCCTGATTTTCACAAAATACATATAAAACCAGTCTGTTCTTTTCCCCCTTAATAAAGTCTAAATTCACATACTTTTTTCTGCTTTTTTTCCTCCATTCCAGTATTATCTAATCTGTCTTCAAAGCAAAGTAGGACATTGTTATAATCAAGAATTATGAGCAAGCTTTACAAAAATTGAGCTTTTCAGTTCCTCCCGTTATATTACTTGTGGAAATCTGCACCTCAGGACAGAAACTGCATCAGCAATGCTCTGAATTCAAGAAACAGCTACTGCAGGGTGGATACTTTCAAAAGACTAACTTGGTACTGACTAGATCATTCTTTAAAGAGAATATTCTCCTCTCCCTATCACTACCATGGAGGTGAAATTGTTTGGAAATGCACTTCCAGCCAGAAGGTATTTCAGAAAGTCTGCAAGCGTGAGAGAGCCAGGGCATTTTGGGTTACTGCACTTCTCCAAGCATAACCTTCCATCATGGAATACATTCACTAAATAAAATGGAAATAATTATGACAGGAAGCAGCAGGAAAAAGACCATCATCAGTTCTCATGTCTCATTCCCCCAGTAAATATACAGCTTCTAGTTTTGATTTCCTTTGGTGCGGAGAATAAACAATGTTTTCTTTGGCTCACAGAAAGAAGACCCATTCCTTTTAGCTATGCTGCTGCAATGATGCAAGAGGAAAACAGGACATACATCTTCCAGTTTATGACTACATTTTATTTTTAAAGAGCACAAAAAGTGTAGAAAAAGAAACTCTGAGATGTAGGATTTATAGTCTAATTTTAATATGCCAGTCCCATCTCATGGCAATTACGAAGTTACTTTGACAGTCTGAGTTTGGCCTTTCCTTCACATTTGAAGAGTTAAAGAAAATGACTCAGTTAAGGAAAATGTCAATATTGTGCAATTTTCTTGCATTTATTAATACAGGGTTTACCTTTTCAGCATTCTCTTCTTTTTAGCTAACTGGAGCTGCATCACTGGCACTCATTCACTAACTGGTACCCATAAATAAATTAATATCCAGTCAATGATTTTTTTTATTTGACAAAATATTTGTTTCACAGTTCTGGCAGGCATAAACAAGCCCTAGAGATTGCCATCTCTGCAAGTTTTGTGTGACCTTAATGACAAAAAAACCCACCAAACCAAAACCAAACCCAAAAAACCAGCTCCTTTAACAGCCAATTACAAAATGCTAATAAATTAATTTTAGAGCTTTTTGAGTTGGCACTCTAAATCAAAAAGTGCTAAAAACTAAAACAAGCAAACAAGCTTGATTATGGTAAGTGACTGCCACAGTGACTGCTTTCCTCCAAATACATTAACTACCTTAAGGAATCTGGGATCCTACCAGTGATGAACACTTGGAATGAACCAGCATGAGCAGCACAGGGGTGCTAAGCTCCTATCCAAGTCCCACAAGATGCTGCAAGGGGTTTCTCCTGCTGTCTGTTCAAACTTTAGGAGCAGAGGGACTGACTGCTGAAAGCATTTGCTCAAAATCCCCCACTGCTCTTGGCACCACAAGAGAAGCCAGGAGAAAAAAGGGGAGAAAGGGGAAACAGGAAAGCAAGAGCTTGATTCTCACTATGGATCTTAACCTCTGTATTGTTTTTCCTGTGTTTCTCTGATTTCTTTTTAAAGAAGCTATCACCTACCACATCACTACTTGCACTTTGTTCAAGTGCTCACAGAGCCCAAGCAATTAATTTCTAAATGCTGGGGCAGGCTGCATCTGCCAGGTAGCTCAGTAGCATGCATGCCTGCCAGTGCAGCCAGTTGTTCCTTATTGTTTACCTTTAACAATTAAAACACACAAATGAAGGTTCTGATATGTCTATTCCCACAACCCACAGCCATGCCTAACCCAGAAGTACATATTTCATCTTTTATTCTTCCTCCCTTGCTTATGTCACCTTGTTTCTCCCAGCTCCGAAGGCCTCCATTCTCCTCCTGTCTATCTGATTCTAAAAGGGGGTGGGACTGCTCACTGTAATTAACTCCTGGAGATGACAGTAACGCAATGCCATTACAGAGCTCCTAACTTTAGCTATTCATATTTAAGCTAAACAGGTTTTGTAAAAGAAAACTATTATTCACAGTATTCAGAAACTGCAGTGTCTAGGAGAGCTACTTAGAAAAGATTTAAGTAAAATCCTTTCTTCAGCAGAAATTTGCTGTATTCTAAATTTAAATGTTTTGTAGTGATTGATTTTTTTTGCAGGTTTTCTCTGAAAAAAAAAAGTAGTCTGCTATCTTTCTAAATTTTACCATTTTAAGCTGACTGTCAGAAAGCTTGTCTTCCTTCAGTGTTGCTGCTGTCCCTTACATTGCTCCGCAGCACACACAGTAGCCTGGTGTGGACCTCAGCGTTTTACATAATGTGCCAGCTTGTCAAACGGGGGGCCAGGCCACCCAGAGTTTTGTGGACAATGTTGAAGCTTGGAGCTGTGTTCAAATCCAAACAGAAGCCAAATGAGAAGTAACAACGACTCAAAAAAAAAAACCCAAAAACTAACCTCTCTCTCACGCTTATTATTAAATTCTTTATCAGTTGTTTTTCTGGCATTTTTTCCAATGTTTTTTCTAGCTTAAAAACCTTCAGCTAGGCTATAACATTCCCGCAGCAGAAATTTATATTAATCCTTTTATAAAGAAGCCAGAAAACATTTTTCTTGCACTGTCTTCCCAAATACTCTCCTTTCAGAGCCCCCTCATTCTCCCAGTATTAGTGGTGCGGAGCATTTCCACGTTGCATTTCATGTCACTGGCAGGGCTGCAGATGGTCACAGCCTGTCACCCACCTTGTCCTGGAAAGCTGCTGAACAAAGTGTTTGAAGCTGGCAGCTCCAGCCTCCACAAAGAAAAGTGTCAGAAGAGGATTACCCCTGGGGGTGGAGGAGAATCTGGCATCCCTCTCATTTCCTACTTGCTTTTTTTCCCCCCTATTTTTTACAGACCTAGATTGTGCCTTCCCCTTACAGCAAAAAGAAGGGGCCTAGGAGAGATTGCCCATGCCTTTCCTAGTGAACTTCGACTTTTCCTACTGTATTCAGTTCTAGCAGAAGCTTGAATGAAAGTGTTTCCCAAATATAATAATTCTCTCCATTGCTTCTTAGTTTTGACACTAAGACTCACAATAACTACTGGTGGCTTTACAGACGTGTCAGTGAGAGCAAGATCTCAGAGAGATCTTGAAAGGATCTGATGGCAGCCACAGCACCCACTGGTACCCCACACATCCCACACTCAGTGCTAGGGCTGCCTGACCCTGAGGTGTGCTGGTGCCAAACATCTCCACTTCATCCCTCTCACAGAGCCTGTATGACAGCTCCAGAGGGGGAACTCACTTCCCATTCCCTGTACAGCATCCACTGGTACCCCACACATCCCACACTGAGTGCTAGGGCTGCCTGACCCTGAGGTATGCTGGTGCCAAACATCTCCACTTCCCTCTCACAGAGCCTGTATGACAGTTCCAGAGGGGGAACTCACTTCCCATTCCCTGTCACTAAGCATCACGGACACAACGATTCTCCAAGTCACAACAAGTCCATCAGCTTAGACTTGAGAAACACATACATATACACACAGAGTAGGGGGAGTCCCATCAAACAGGACAATTTCCAGGAACAACTGGAAAATGTATAAATCTCAGGTTAAGTTGCAGAGAAAGTGAAAGAGGACTGGGTCCTTAATGCAAGCAGGACATGTTACCTTGTCTGTGGTCATCACATACAGATTTTCCTGGGTTTGATCAAGGACCAGGTCCTTCTTTACAGGTTTGTTTGGTTCAATGGTAAGAGAGCTGTACTCAGTTGCAGTGGATGACAGAAAGACCTATTTTGTGGAAGAAAAAAAAAAGGTGGTTAATGTTGCTTTCCCCCACAATTATCTGTCTACTGATGTAAAAGACAATAAAAATGTTTCTAAAAATATATTAAGAACAAAGGAGGACTAAGGCAAATCTTCAAGAAAGACGTTGAGGTGCTGGAGAGTATTCAGAGAAGGGCAACAAGGCTGGTGAAGGGTCTGGAGTACATGTCTGATGAGGAGTGGCTGAGGGTGTTCAGTCTGGAGAAACAGAGGCTCAGGAGACCTTAACACTCTCTACAACTACCAAAAAGGAGGTTGTAGTGAGGTGTGAGGTGGTCTTTTCTCACAACTAGCAAGCAAGAGGGAGAAAGTGAAAAGCCTCAATTTGTGCCAGGGGAGGTTCAAATTAGATATTAGGAAATACTTCTTCCCAGGAAGGTTTGTTGACCATTGGGACAGACTGCCCAGGCAACTGGTTAAGTCATCATCCCTGAAGGTATTTAACAGAGATAGAGATGTGTCACTTAGGGACATAGACTCACAGAATCACTAAGGCCACCAAGATCACAGAGTCCAACCACTAAACTAGCATCACCATGTCCACCACTAAATCATGTCTCTAAGCACCACACCCATATGACTTTCCATGTGGTTTGGTGGGACTTGGCAGTGCTAAGTTTAAGGTTGGACATGGACATCACTCTCCTTCAAGCAAAAGAAGGTGTTTGGTTGCAGTTTTGATATTTTAACACCACAAACATGTGAAGCCTTGAGCACCACACAACCAGAATTTATCAGAGCTTAAGCTTGGGCTTTGTACTGCCACCTCTATTCACTGAATGGCCAGAATGACTATAAAATGAAAAGTTGCTCTTAAACCAGTATGAGCTTGAATAGAGATAAGGCTAAAGTTGTTAGATTACCTAAGGCTGTTTATATAAAGCTCCCAGTAGGTATGTAATCCTTCAGGAAAAGTGTCATTTGGGCAATGCTAATTCAATCTGTGTATCACATAGCTGAGGTACATCAGAAATAATGCGTCTTTCCTTTGAGATGAAAATAACCAAGCTCCATGAGAATTTGGTCCCAGTATGATATCTTATAAATCCCATTCTGACTTTTAGTTCAAAACCTTTTACATATACACTTTCCAGTCTTCTAACTGAGTTTGTTACCTTAAGGATTTTACCATCCGACGTTCCCAGAAAGGCCACGGTGTGCCCGTTCTCCACAGCCACCGTGACGGCCGTGAGATTCATCCCTTCTTTCTGCAGCGCTGCCTTCTCTACAACTCCATTCCTGCTTCCCAAAAGGTACGGCAAGTGTTCGGAGCCACAGGGGAAATTTTTGCTTGCATTCTAATAAGGAATAGCAATACAGACTGATGTTAAACATTCAGATCACTAATTCCTAGCTAGGAATGAAGTGCAGCCCTATTACTAGACAATATAATACCCCTCAGACACTGAAGAGTAGGAGGAGAGAAATGGATTGTCTGGGCATTTGCCCCCAGCCAACAGGCAGTAATCAGACAGCAGCCTGCTAATTGAGAACTGCTTTCATGCTTTCACTTTCCAGGAGATACAGGGAGAGAATTTTTTTTTTTTCCTGCTTCATCATAGCAGCAGTTTAAAAATTAACCAGTTGGTTTAATCAAAATGAACACGTCATAGAGACTGGTTTAACCAACTTTGCCTTGAAGACTGCTTTTTTAATTGCTGTACTTTGCTGCAATCCATAAAAAAGCAACTCCCTGGTAACTGTCTCATGAACTTCAAAACATTCCCTCTTCACTACGCTTTAATCTTGAGCGGCAGCAAGAGATACCAGAAGAAAGTTCATTCACACCTTGCCTTTCCTGCTATATTTGGTAACAAAACCATGTTTCTGATCTGAAATCTACACCTTATTTTTGTCAGGAGCCATGGCCACTCGTCACATTCAGGATTTCTGTGTTTGATGCAGGGTACTGCAAAAAGTAACACTGGTGGTTCGAAGCAAAATGTGTAATTTTGACTCATCAGCGCTAGTGACTTACTGTGTGGGAGATGGCTTCAGTCTCACAAGGTGAAGGATTATGGGTCAATACCAAAAAAAGGTATTCCCATGCTCCATCTCTTCAGCTGTTCACTCCTCTCCCTGGACTATAGCACACCACTCCTTAAGTTGTGCTCACATAGCTGCTTATGCAAGTGTGCACCTTGCTTAGGCTGAGAAATTAAGACATCTTCTTAAAAGCAGTTACTTTTAAGATGATTCAATTTCTCAACCCAGTTTAGGGTTGGCTGCAGTAATGAATGAGTGGTGTGCACAAGTGGGGCTTGGGAATAGAGTGATGTGAGCAAAACAATCACAAAGCCAACTGAAATGCTCAAAATTGCCTCTCAGATACAGCCGTAGATTGAAGAACAGTAACTGAGCAGTTGTAACAGTACTCTTCAAAAACCTTATAGTCAAAGTAATGACTGGCCATAAGAAGATGGCTGTCATGCTATACAAGTATTTTGAGCCACACCAAAATATGAACACCACCTGAATACAGGAAATCTGGGTATTTCAGTTGTCTAACAATACAAATACAAGTGAGAAAAAAAGCTGAATTACAGATACCATCTAAAAGATTCTTAATACCATTTAAACACGTTGTAAAAACACCCATTGAAACTACAATTGTCTGCAGTGATCACCTGAAAGCTGATCATGGATGTAAAAAATCCCTGCATTTGTCTCAATAACTCCTATACCAGAAGGAGCCCTTTAAAAGAAATGCATTTAGGAAAGCAACACTTATCTTTGAAAAAACATCAAATCCTTCCTAAGAGACTCAAAATTTTGTCATTTCTTACTTAGCCTGGTCCACAACCCCCCACATTCCATTTCTATAGTGAATCCATCTATTGAGTTTTCAGTCATCTTAATACAGTTTAGCTCAAAGCCACCTAAAACATGTATATTTTCCACAAACTCTAACACAGATTCTAAAACTAATAACTATATTATTCATATTACCAGTCCATGTAATGCACACGGGTTTTCTGCTGAAAAAAGTTTGTAAAATGAGCTGGTATTCTTTTTAGTGTAGCAATCATTCCGGTTCTTTTCCATCTTTTCATTGATCTGCCGCAAGGAAAACACACACATGGCAGATTTTAGAGAGCCGTCATCTTTGTTTACTTTGCTGAAGAGTGCAAGAAGAACTTTGTCATCTGAGGGAGTATCTGCAGGTTGTCCCTGCTGAGCCATGCTCTCAGCCAGTTCTTTTCCAGGGGTAGTGACGTAAGCAGAATGACAGTGGTCATAGGCACCATCATCATCTTTGCAACCCAAGTCCATTTCAAAGTAGGAATAATAATGGGCATCGTCCTTGCACAGACGTGCAATCAGTGTGCGGTTGTTGACAGGTTGTTTCTCTTGTTGATTAAAAATAAAATAAACATAATTTTTATCCTCAAAAACTGCCACAAATTGTTGTGTGCTTGATGAGTGATAAGCTGACTTAACAGCTGCTGAGTCTGTATACATTTCAAAAATGTCTTTCCCATCCCTGGCATAAAGCTGCCGAGTGCTGATTATGATCCCATTGTCATTTGGTCCATTCCCTTTCCCAACAAACAGCACTCGGTCATTATTCAAGGAAGTGATCAGTCCCACAGTCGATACATTCTCATCATTGCTTGCTACAAAGGACTTTTCTCCACTACTGTCTACGTAGTACTTCTCATCACTAATGTTTTGTAGATCTCTGATGGCACAGATTCCCTTAAAAAGGCTTCCACATACCACAGTTGTATTATCCACTTTGTTCAGCAACAGTAATTTGTTATAATTGTCAGTCAGTACGGCCTCTTTACATTGATTTTCATCAATGGGAGGTGTGCATTTTTTGTTGTCCTTTCTTGGACCTGTTTCTACAGATCTAATTACTTCCAGGTTTTCTGTAAGCTGATACAGCGCATTTACCACTCCCAAATAGATTATCCCAGTGTCATTATCCACTGTTAGATGATTTAGCTCTGTAGCACTCTGAAAAAATTTCAGTTCCTCATTTCTGGATAAGGTGATGCAAAAACAGCTCAAGATCGTCAGTGTCCAGATCCATAAAGCCATTTCTATGTAGTACCTAAAAAGGGGAAGAAAATAATAACATGAAACATATAGAAAAATAAATTTACACAAAACTGAGAAATGTGGTTTTTCATTACTTAAATTCACTTATTCTTGTGCACGGGTAGACAGTATGAAGATTCTGGAAAGCTTCAAGTCCTGTTAATTGCCTAGCAATTTAATCTGTTGGGGAAGAATTTAACAAGGTCATATATCTAGATGATGATCATATAACCAATTAGATTGATTACATGATTGTGCTAAAGCACAATGAGAACAGCCAATTTGAAACAACATGGAGTGACAAAATGTGGTAGTGCTTGTCCAAACAGCATCATACCGTGTCAATTATTCACCGCTGAAGTTTTAAAAATAATTTGTGAGCTTCCCAAACTACCTCAGCATTGCCAGCAATGCATAAAGAAAATGCCTGTCCTCCAGTATTTGAGCATGTTTTGCTCCTCTATGGAGAAAATGCATGTACAATGGTGGGAACAACTGCCTTAAAATCAGAGTGAACTAAACTCTAAATCCCCAAAACCTACTAAATGTAACCCAGGGTAAATAAAACACTAACTTCAAGCTTGTTTGCTGAAGCTCCTATCATTGTACCAAGCTGAGTAGCTAGCTATAAAATGATGCCAAAGACAAGAGAGTACATCACTGGCAGCACAAGCTGGGCTTTCTAATGATAGATTGAGTTCCTATGACAGTGAACAAGAAAAGGCTGAGACTTGTAACCTATTCTCCAGACACACAGACTTTAGCACATGCTTTGTAATGTAATGAAGTGTTGGATCTCTTTACAACAAGAGCTGACCTGCTCTAAGGAACCCAGAGTTCTTCTGAATTCTTCTCTTTTCTTACTGTTCCTAAGGACTTCAATTTTCCAGCTTTGATCCCATCTTACTTCTCCATTGCTAAATGATATGTGATAATGTTTGTCATCTAGTTTCAAATATTATCCCTTACAGTTATCTACAATGAAATAAAAAGCCAGCTTGACACACTACTGCAGGGTTTTTTCACACCAGTTTTATCACTCTATTACCTATTGAACAAGGATCAAACGCAGAATTGAGATTAATTTGTTCCTGCTTTTCTCACAAGGTAATTATTTTTAGATTATTATAATCTCTGTTCTCAGTCAAAGAAACCCCCATAAATAGCTCTACTTACAAAATGTGCCTTAAATGAATGGAAAATAATTCATTGTACCTTAATTTCAGTACTCAATTCTCCTCCATGTTCCTGTATTTCAGTGGATTGAAAAAACCCATTTTGTCCATTGGTGGCACACAGGACACAAAGGCTGCATTTGAAATACTCCTGTCTTTGTACCAGAAGAAAGAAGATTCTTGCTGGTCCATGCCATAACCAGAACTTAATAAAAAGTACATTTTGCATGTCTAAACCAGTCTCTTAGAGGAGTAATTAATTCTCTGTATAAAAATGGGTAACGCTTCCTCCCTACTATTTTCTGCCTTGTTTATGTATAATTTTTTTAACTTAAATTATTCAGAACTGCATGCACTCTCCATTAATAATGCCTTATCTTTGTTTGTTTATTTGTTTGTTTTTGTTATTTACTTCCTGCCACTCCTGTCTCATGCCAACCCCCATCAGATTAGCTCAGATCTCTATGCAAGTTCATAATTCTCTATACTTATTAGTTTCATTTTCCTTCATCTCTCCAAAGCAAATAGTAAACAAAAATTAAATACACTATGAAGAGATTCAGAATTAAACTCTTCTTCACTTACCAAATAGCAGGCTTAAGAAAATTAAAAAAGTAAATAGAATGAAGTGAGATGAACTACAATCACAGGCCCCTTTCACCTATTTTTAACTTAATTGGGAAGAAGCAGCTGGAAGAATCCTTCTATGACCAGCTGGTGTGACAAGAATGCCAGAGCTGCTATTAACACGGGTGCTGTACTGAATTAGATGCTCTGGGAATGCATCAAGAAGCAGTCTCCTGCTGTGAAAAACTTCCGTTTTAAATGAACAAGTTGCAGAAACACAAGAGAAAGGTGTAAGAAGCATAGGCTGGAGCATAGAATTCATGATGTTCTGCACAGGAAATGTATTTCCAATGGCTTAATCACACTCTGTATTTACACACAGGCCTGGGTGGTTTACTCTAAGTCATGCCTGGTCCTGAGAACTGCCATACACCCTCCACTCTCAATTTGCACTTAGTTTAAAGCCCTTAGCAGACCCAGGATAAAAGAAGACCAAGAGAGCACTTGCTCACATAATTTTCTTTTCTCTCTCAAAGTCTTGTCTCCATCCAGCCTCTTGTCCCCTCTACTGTTTCTTACAAGAAATATGAAATTCTAGAATTTATGTGCAGGAAACACAGGGCACCCAGGAGAACACTTCATACAGGGGAACTGCCATAAAGCGACACTGTGTTGGTAATCACACAACTACAGGAGCTCTGCCCCACAGAGATCAATTTTAAATAAGTACCCATAACTTTGTATCTTCCTACTCATGCTAGACCAGTAACCTTAAATAACACCCAATTTTTCAAAAGGCATGCAGAAAAAAGGAGCATCTGTAACCTACAAGCACAAAGTGAGCTTCAAATTGACTTCACATTATTATAAACAACCCTAAGAACCAGCACTAGTACCATGCTGACATGGACTTGGCAGGTGTTCTCCTTCAGTGTAAAATTATCTGCTGTGACTGAAGACAGGAACCTTCACTTTCTAGCCATTCCCCATCACTTTAGCCTTTGATATATCTTTAGCCTTATGCTAATTAATTTCTTACACTTGCTTCACCTGAAGTGAAATAATACCAAATTTTGCCTGAAACTGGAATAACTGAGAACTAAAACAAGTGTTATTCCCAAAAAACAACAGACAAGAAAATCTTCACTGAAGGAATAATCTCACCATTTTAGCTTCTGTGGTTTTTTTGCCGAGTATTTCTTCATTAATCACATATATACTTAATTAAGCCCTGCTGTGTCCTCTCATCCAGACAAAATTTTTTTACTTGAAATTCTGGTCAAGAGACAAGCACTTTTGCCAAGCGAGGCAGGTACTGATATGCTTCAATGGCAAGAGATGCAGAAAATGGCTGTTCTCCCAGCAAACTTTCCCTTAATCAGAGGTACTCCAAAAGATTGCAAGACAAACTGGAAAAAATTTTTATAAAAAAGACTCAAAAATTGTGACATGAAAAAGATAATAGGCAAAGAATGCACTTCAACGGCATAGTTATTTGGGGAAAGATGAATGAAAATTCTCTTCTCTCTCATTTTCAGCAACTTTTTAGCTTTTATTAAGTGCCAAAGGTTGAAAAGAATTCAGCTTTCAGTTTTGGGCTCAAAAGAAGTCAAAACAGAAACTGGGGAATGTATGAGAAGCAGGGAATAGCAGTCTGGATTTCAAAGCTTCTACTTCTGCAAGAACTGTAGCTAAAAGTAAACCCTTCCTCAGTTACAACTTTTACTACTATTTCCTAAAACAAATGAGCAATGATTCAGAGAATGAATCACCTGAAACAAGACTGCAGGATTCAAAGAAATTTCCCAAGAGCACAGCAACATACTGGAAAGGTTTGGACAGAGAGGAACAGCTTTGTTGGTATGCTATGCCAGATATCCAAAACTGGCAGAAGCAGTGAGAGTAGTGATCACTGTATGTCCATCCCTGTAGTTGTGACAGTTTGCTGCTAGCAGATGGGACCTGTGGGTCAGAAAACCATGGGAGGTCATGCTGTGGAGAATGAGAAACCAATATCCACTTCATTAGATGTTGTGATAGCCCGTACTGCTCAAAAGGAGCAATTTTCCTTCCCTTTCACTTCTCAAAACACAATTTGCTAAGATGTATAGACCATCTTCATATGGAACAAAAAATCCCATCAGGTCAAACTGCCTGGTAACATATGGACAAATACTTTAATACTGTTTCTATTCCTGGTGTGCAAGACACAAATTTTGCTTGTTTTCACAAGATAAATTAAAAAAAAAATTTGGAGTAATTTTCAATAATATAAGATTTCTTTTTTTTTTTTTTTTCTTTAATATGTGCAATAGTTATATTGGATCTTCTGTTACAAGGACTAGTTGAAAATTACAGATTTGCCAAGGAAATAAAGAATGTTACAC
This sequence comes from Passer montanus, assembly GCF_014805655.1. Lineage (NCBI taxonomy): Eukaryota > Metazoa > Chordata > Aves > Passeriformes > Passeridae > Passer > Passer montanus. The sequence goes on from NW_024371037.1 coordinate 4,810,482, forward strand.
CCTCAGTCCCTGTGCATTCTGTTGGTGTTTCCTGCAGTCCCTGGGGAAACAGCAGAAGACACATGGGAACACAAATTCAGGTTACTGAAAACCTGGGTTTCTTATATCAAGAATAAGCTGTGATGCCCACTAAATCACTCTGTCACTCAATTCCTTGGCTAAACAGGCTGACAAAAATATGATGAAAGGATCAGGGGTTGAGATAAGGACAGGGAGATATCACTCATCAATTACTATCACAGGTAAAACAGCTGCAACTTAGGGAAATTATTTTAATTTGTCGCCAATTAAAATCAGGGAAGGATAATGAGAACTGAAACTAAACTTTAAAAAACCTTTTCCCCACACCCTCCCTTTTTCCTGGGCTCAATTTTGCTCCCAAGTTCTCTACTTTCTCACTGCAAGCAGCACAGAGAAGGGGGGGATGGCAGCTGCAGTCAGTTCATCACATCTCTGCCACTCCCTCCTTGTTGCACTCTACCCCTGCTCCAGCACGTGCTCTGTCCCACATGAGACAGCCCTTCATGGTCTTCTCCAAAGTGATTGCTACCCATGGGCTGAAGTCCTTCATGAACTTTTCCAGAGTGGATCCCTTCCACAAGGATCCCTTCCCCAGTCCTTCAGGAACAGACTGCTCCAGAGCAGGTCCCCCACAGGGTGACAAATCCTGCCAGCAAACCTGCTGCAGTGTGGCTCCCCTCTCCACAGGCCACAGGTCCTGCCAGGAGCCTCCTCCAGTATGAACTTTCCACAGGTGTGGGGTCCTCCAGGGGCTGCAGGTGGATCTCTGCTCCCTTATGGATCTCCAGGGGCTGCAGGTGGATCTCTGCTCCCCATGGATCCCCATGGATTGCAGGGGCACAGCTGCCTCCCCATGACCTGCACCACGGGCTGCAGGGGAATCCCAGCTCTGGTGCCTGGAGCACCTCCTCCCTCTTATTTACTGACCTTGGTGTCTACAGAGTTGTTTGTCTCACACATTTTTACTACTCTCTCCTTGCTTCACAGTTGTTTTTTCCCCTTCTTAAATCTGTTATCCCAGGGTGATACCATCACTGCTGAGCAGCTTGGCCCTGACCAGTCCAGGAGCCAGCTGGCTTTGGCTCTGTTGGACATGGATGGGGGAAGCTTCTGGCAGCTTCTCACAGAAAACACCTCCATTACCAAACCCTTGCTATGCAAACCCAATATACCTATACCATGGTTTCATCTGTCAAGAATGAGTTGTACTTTGGTCCAAAGAGGAGTAAATCCCAATCCTGTGCCTACAACATCAGCAGAGGCCAGCAGTGTCTGGGAGAGGAGAGTATGCACTGCATGCTTCCCCTGGGAAAGGGTCACGAGCAAGAAGATGTTTCCATCAGTCTGGAGACCCTCATCTTTCAGAAGATCTGAGATATCAGCAGCAAAAAGATCTAGATAAGTCACTGCCTGAGATAACCCATTAACCGAAGTGGACACTGTGGCATCCCACAGCTGGGTTAGCTGGGAGCTCAAGGGCAATAGTATATGTTTGAAAGGATGAAGAAATGTTGTATGAACAGGATGATCCAAAGGGAATTTTAAGGACTTTTAAAAAATTTTGCTTCCGTCCTTATCAACATTCACACAAGTTAAAAAGATGAGTTTTGGGAACCTGAGCCACCAATTATTTACCAAAGATCACCAAATCTTATGTCTCACAGGCTTCGAAGGGGTGGGGAGGGGATTAAACAGAGTATCTCATCCAACTCTAGTATCCCTGACAACTACAGTAAAACACTATTGCTGCATACCACCAAGCCAAACAGAGATGTTTTCTTGTCCCACCTTAGAAAAGGTTTCTCCAGGCATTGCAATTGTGTTAACACCTGAGGAACACAACTGCCTTTTACAGTAGATTCTACATCCACCAGCATCCCAGCATACCTATGACAAGCACTCTCATGAACTTTGAGCAAAATTGGCAAAATTGATTGTGTCAAAAGTTTAAGAGAGGCAAGCAGCTAGAAAATTCAGAATTTATATTAATAATTATGTTATTAACTTCAAGCTAAATTAATAACACTATTAGTAGTTGGAATCAAAACCTTTCATCCATGCACACCTGAACTTTAAACTATTTAATATTCTGATCCAGATCCAAATTCAGAGCAAGAGGGAGGCATGTGAGCCTTAATTTTTCAACTAGGAGTCACTCAAAAGAGCATTAACAACAGGTAATGAGACTCAGAAAATACATACTTAAAAATTTTGCTATTGCACTCCAGAACTTCCAATAATGTCCTGTTTCTGCAACATCAGCAGGTAAACAAAAGAGAAGAGTAGCACTTGGCAGATTTATATGCACTCTTCGAAGCAGAGATTCTAATGAATTCCCTGGTTCATTTCAGTCAGACCTGGCAATGTTTTGATTTTGAAAATATTTTACACCATAGATCCTGACATAGTCCAAGGACAGGTTTTTTGGCTGGTCTTAGGAATCAAAATAAAATTTCTTTTACGTGAAAATACTTTCAAGATTTTACAGTGCCAAGCAGCTTTAAAAAAAGAGTCAATAAAAACAGCTGCTGTGGAGAGACCTCATTCAACAGCATTCACTACCAGCAATTACAGATTATAAACCACTCTGAGACAAGTTTAGCTTATGCCAGAAAGGTCTCCTCAAATTCTATTTTTTATTATGAAGACAAGTGTTCATATTATCATCCCAAACCAGAGGGTTGCACATTCACATTCCAGCCCCACTAGTGGAGGCAGGAGCACACACAGAGAAGAGAAACACTGCAGAAGCAGACCTGCATTCATGCCTTCCAGGACCATCACACCTCCCATTCATCTGGGCCTCTACATTCATCCCTCCATCTCTTCTCCATTCTCTCAGTAGCAATGAAGCACTCCTTTTAATGAGGCCTCACTTTCTCAAGTGTTACAAAGATGCAGTTGATCTGTAAGAAAAGCAGCTGAGTGACGTGTTTAACAGCAAGCAGCTGACTCTCAGGAATCCGAACCCATGGAATCTCCTCTTTGACCTGCTTTGTGATTTTCTTGAAACGATGAGATCTCCTGACGAACAAAAATTAAGGTTTTGTATTTATCTACAATCTCATTGAGCACTAATCCCAATGATGCCCTGTGGACTAACACCCAGCTGAATCAGTCTGCAGTCAGCACAGGGCCACAGGCCACTCCAGACACTCCCAGAGTCACTTACACTTTCATGCTACCTGATCCTGCACTGGCCAAACCTGATTTGGCTGCAAGGGTAAACACCTGCTGCAGCTGCCTGAGCTTCAAGGGGGGGTGACTTCCTGCAGCAACCACTGTACAAGGCAGCCACAGAAGCCCAGCAGAAAGCAGGGATTTCTCATGCACACTCACCAGCTCCATGTAAGCCCTAGGTTATTTTATCCCTTCTGCAACCCAGGAAAAAAAAAATTCTTTTCTTTTAGCTGGTGAACCTGCAGAAAATGAGAGTCTGAAGCATGGAAAGGAAAGCCCAGGGAGTTAGGATAGTGCTGATTTGCAGGCTTTCCTTGCACTAATAAGGGTATTACAGCACAAGGAAAAAAATGCATTTATACTGATAGTAAAAGGAGACTCTGTGTCACCAGCTCCATGCTACAACAACGAACTGCTTGTTTTCAGTGCTATAAGGTCATCTTCAAGGACTGGTTTTGGACTTCCCCTGGAAGAAGCCAGAAAGGAGGAGGATTTTCTTCCAGTGTGGGGGAATCTGAGCATGACCATGTGGAAACAAACACGAAGTTTTCTGCCTCCTTCCTTGCCAGAACCAGTTCTTCCGTGTAATTAACCTTGTAATTAACCATTTATCACATGCACAAAGCAATACTCAAGTCAAAAGGACACTTCCAGCATGTATGAATTCAAACTGGGAGTTCACAGGCAGGCAATCGGTCTTGCCGTCCCCCTCAAAGCAGAAGCACCAAACCATGCTCTGATGTCTGCTGCAGCTGCAGCCCCTGTGTCAGCAGCTTGAACCTGCATGTACCCCGTGCTGAGCACAGCCAGAGGAGAGCTGCAAAGAGCCAGGATTTCCAGTCACAGCTGAGATGTGACTGTACAGAACAGCACACAGACATTTAAAGCTATGCAGAATTTTGGCATGAGGCAGAGCCAACATTTTTGTCTTCTTGTTATATTGCAGTGTCATAGGGCTTAATAGAAGCATCATGTATAAACTGCAGTGATAATACCATATGAAACTGATCCTATAAATCAATGGGGTAAATAAATTTTAACCCATAAATTTATGAAATGCAAATATGGTGAGTAATGCAAAAAAATCCTCTTCTTCTAATTCTACCTCGCACTTGGTAGTATGTCTGCTGTGTGATTCCCTGGCTCATCACCATGCTGCCCTCTTACTCTTCTGTTTCTCTTTATTTTGTTTTTGCATTTGGGTTTAACAGATCCCGGCATTCTTAATTTTCATGCATTTATTTATCTGTGCCAGTGATTTATCCAGGACTACTGAGACATGGGACAAAAGCTCTATGAAAATGGGAAGCTATTTTGACCACACTCAATAGAGTACACCACAATATCCATTGTACTCAGGCAGCTGATAATGCATGCCACAAACAGAGAGGGGTAGATGGGGAAAACTCTTGAAACTGAAAGTTTATTGATTGCCAGGAGCTAAGAAACACATAGATGAGGAAGAGAGAATTTTCCTGGCTTCTGCTACTGGTTTGTCTTTCTTGAAATTTTTTTAACTTTTATTTAGACTATTTGTATCCTCATGTTGGTCTTGCTGATTTTGATCGCCCTGAGTTTAAAGTGAGATTTTTTTTTTTCTCTGTTCTTCAAATTAATGTTCATGACAGCTTTTAAAAACCCCTTTTATTTTTCTTGCCTTACACATCTTTTCTCATCTTCTTACAGCTCCTCCTCCCCCCACCTTCTCATTTTCTTTTTTTCTTAGGCCCAGCCTCTAAGTTTTCCTCTCTTACAGTTACTGCTAAAACAGCCGGAATACTCTTGTGTAAAGTCTCAGATTACAAAGTAGGAGGTAGAAGAAAAAAAAAGGGCGAAAAATAAAGGAACAGGAACCTCAGGTGATTTTCAGATCTCAATGGGGATCTCAGACATACTCACTGCCTTATTGACTCCCCATCTCTTTTCAAACCTCACCTGGAAACACCTCTTGTTTCTTGACTGCTTTTCCTTCTCTTTTGTTTCCTATTGCTCTCTCAGAAGCAAGAAAAATACAGTGAGACCTGCTTAACTTGGTGGCACCTGCTGATACTCTCCATACTCAGAGTTCACTCCAGCTTGGGGAGCAGGAGGAATGAGTGTGCAGAAGAGATGGTGCTGGATGAGCTGCAGTCCTGCCTCAGGGAGCCATGAAGATGAGCTGATGCAGATGGAGCCACTCAGCAGAAACAACAAACTGGGGGAGCTGCTTCTGGTCACAGACAGATAACTCCTGCAGCTGAGAATGGAGTGGGGAGAACATTGGGAGACACAAAACAGCAGGGCAGAAACAGCTTGGAGAAGCAGAGGCATAGCAAGAAAGGGCACATGGAAAATATTTGGTAAGGCTTTTAAGGGGAGATGAGTAGAATACAATCCACAAGAAAGGTGCCTGCAGGAAATTGAACATACTAAAATAAACACCATACATGGTATAAAGGGTTAAGGACAAATACAGAGCAGGCTGTATGTTCCAAGTCACATTTGATCACACTTATTCATTTACCTAGTGTGGCTTTTGGCTGCCACAAGTGGAAAAAAAGTAAATGAAGCATTTTCATCTGTTTAGTTTTTCCTGGTGTTTTGTTGTTGTTGTTGTTGTTTTGTTTTTGTTTTAATAAACACACAAGGCTCATCTAAATGAATGGAGTGCCCTGGCTCTAACAGGACAGTTCTGACATGTGCTGATCCAGTCTGCCTAGACAGACACTCTGTACACTTCTGTGTACTTCCACTGTATTTCACTACAGACTTATACAGCTAGTTAACCAATAATTTGCATGAATGTGGCAGCAGCACCCACCTGTGTCTATCTACTTAAGGGTCTGTCAGCAAAAGAATTGTAAAATCCCCTTTTATGGATGCATAACACAGTCATAAAATGTGTTTTCCTTGTTTCAGAAGTGTCCAACACAGGGACACTTATTTCAAAAAAGGAGCATGATTAAAATGTATTGCTGCCTATTTCACACCAGTCTCTGCCTAACCCCTCCAAAACAGAAGTCCTTCCTTTAAAATTACAAGTCATCAGTCATGCTGAACACAGCACTGCGATCTCCACAGAACAGCCCTCACACACGTTTGACAGACTCAAATAAAATCAGTCAGTTGTCACAGGTGGGCTCTGAACCCACTCCAGTTGAACTTGCCAGCTGAGCCAGGACCTGTCATGGCCTGCCTGGGGGTCTCTAGGTGATGCATAAACTTACTGAGAATCAGAGTGGTTTGAGCTGGAAGACGCTTTCAAAGATCATCTAGTCCAACTTCCCTGCTCTGCACAGGTACACTTTGCAATAGACCAGGCTGCTCAAAACCCCTTCCAACCTGGCCTTGAATACTTCCACAGATGGGACATCCACAACCTCTCAGGGTAAACCTATTCCTATTTCTCACCAGCCTCATCATGAAGAACTTAATTCTTACATCCAATCTAAATCTATCCTCATTCAGTTTGAAACCATTGTCCTTCTCCTGTCACTAGAGCTCCTAGTAAAAAGCCACTCCATTTTTCTTATGAGTCCCCATTAAGCACTGAACAGGCCTCCCCCACTCCTACAGAGTGCAATTTCTGCTTGGAAATGCTGCTGCCCAGTAAGTGCACATACATGTATGATCCTTTCCACCCTGAAAACATCATCGATCTAAGTCTCACAATTTGGCTGTATAATTACTGGGCCCAGATTTATGATTTTCTCTTGTTTCCTCAGTGGCTTTCGAGAACCAAAAGTCATGCTTCTAAAGAGGATGCAATCAGGGGATGCAATTTGAGATGCGTGGAAGTAAATAGTGACAGACAAGCAGACTGGCCTTTCCACTCCTACCATTAACAACCCACTGGTTGGAGGATTGATTTATCTACCTGCTGATTGTATGATCAAACCATTCTCAAATAGTATTTTAACCTAAAACAACTGCAAGTTTCAGAAATGTATCTTTAAAAAGAAAAAGAAAAGGAAAAAACCCTCCTGTTTCTGCTGTACATAGAGCATCTGTTTTCAGTTTTCTAACACCCAGAGCTGACTCCTCCTAAGAACTGGTAACCCTAAACCCTTTGCCTTTGACTGAGAAGCTGAGCTAACCATGCTCAAACAAAGGAGCAGCAATTTCCAAACTTCTGGCAGCACAGTGCATCCTTAGCCTATTGCTTAAATAGATGCTGCCAAGGCATTCCTGTGAAAAAAAACCCCATGACAAAAGATGCAAACCCATGAGTAAAGCCATGCAACTCTTGCTACTTTCTTAGCAGAGGAGCTGCAGGACAATTTGGCACAGTATCTGCTTCACACAAATTCCTGCCTATTTCCAGACCCCATTGTGTTTTGACGTTTGAATAAATGCAAAAGTATGCCTTGTGAAACAGCCAGTGCTAACAAGTGGAAAAGAGGTCTCCACCAAAACTGCTGCTGCAGAGCACACTGGAATTCTCATGGAAAGAAGATGAGTTTCTTCCATGTGTTTGTATTAGGATAGAGAGGTCACTGCAAGGCTCCTCAGCAGCTGGTGGGAATATTTTTCTTCTCACTGCTAAGTGCATTTGGATACATGAGTTAGCTAAGCCAATAAGGGCCAGCAACACTTTACGAGGGGAATAGAGAGCAGTGTAAATCCTCCTCCTTGCATGACCAGTTTCATCCCACAAGACTAATTATTCAGGCAACCTCCAAAGACTTCTGTTGGGCAGCTTTCATCATGCATCTTCTGAGCTTTTAGGCTAAATGTTTCTTTTACAGCACCCAGTGATGTGGTTAAAAGGTCTAAGCCAAGTACATTTTATGATTGCTTTGTACATTAGGTACTTTGGTATATGTATTTCAAATTTGAATTTACAGTAGCTGCTCCATGTATTTAGAAATTTTGTACAGCAGATAAACTAAATTCAAACACAGCCTACACTTTCTGTTGGAGAATATATATCTAGGAAATTCTTCAAACACAATCACCATTCGTAAACACTTTCAACTCTTTAAAAGCAAATAAGATGAAAATTTATAGGGATATATTAAGACATAAAGTTTAGTGCGCTGATGTGTAAGGATAATAGGAAATATGCCTGAGAGCATGATGTCATTGAAAATATAACCTGCATTCCTGCCCAAAAAACTGAAAGGCAATCAGAATTCCAATATTTCATATATATGTTCTGAAACAATTATTTGGATAGTCTTATTTCCATAGAACCAGAATGCATACATTCGTTGTTCCAGAAGTTGTTCCAAATTTATGCATGATGTGTCAGGAAAGAACAAACTATTATTGCAATAGCTAAAAACTGCAAGTTTTTGTTCAGGCTGCATATTTTACAAGAGAAGACCATCTATAGACTCAAGCAAAAAGGAACAATTTTATGGGCTAGTTTATCCTGTAAAATATTCTCCCTAATCCTTGTAAAAACATACTTCATGCTAATCCTTCTGCCTGAAAGCACTTTTGCAGACAACTTAGAACATTTCTATCACATTTTGTTAGCTTTAAGCTGATCTAATTTACCTGGTTTTCATCAGGTTTATTAGGGTCTGTCTAGATATCAGATTTTTATAGTTGATCTGGTCTTATATAAAATGCTCAAACTGGTATATTTTAATTTCCCAAGTGGACATCTGTCTTCACCTGCGTCTTGTAAAGTGCTAAGTACCTTCCTGGGCCTTAATTAATTAGGAACAATGACCTATGTATCAGGTAGTAATAGCATCCAATTAATGGAAATGTATAATGTAAAGTATTATCAGCCACATCATCACTGTGGAGGGGTATTTGCCCGTTTGTGCTGCGTGCCCTGGACAGGCTGCACCAGGGATCTGTAGCCACCACACAGTGCTAGCACAAGATTGATCCCCCTCAGCCCAGGCTTTCCAATGTGAATTTCTAAAGACACTCTGAAGCTAATACTCTGTGCATTTCTGACTGCCATTGGAAGCATTGCATCTCCATGCTTTAAACATCGAGCTCAAGGCTGTAGGGTAACCACGGAGGCTCCCTGGAGGTGAGGTTCTGTGAGGCTAAAACCTGCTGGGCACAGGAAAGCTTTGAAGCACTGGAAACTTCCCTGTTGCATACTTTGCCCTTCCAAAACAAATCTGGAAACCAGTCTGAGAGGACAGAAATCCCTTTTCAACAGTTTTTGATGCACATTTTACAGAGCCTGTGGATTCACACCAGAGGAAGCTTCACTCCAAGGCATAAATGACTTGTGTATGCTACTGTGTGCTTTGCAGATGATTTTTTAATACAATACACCATCAAATAATTATGCAACATATGCCACAGGAAACAACAGAAGTTGCACATGAGCATCTGAACACAGATTCCTCACTAGCTTTTAGCAGTACTTGAATGATGACATAAAGAAGAGCCAGTAGGAAACTCAACCCCTACTATTCTCCATTTGTTTGATGGGCAGGCATGAACTGTAACTGGCAGAGAGATTAAGAAATTAGTCACAAAATACTGAAATATAGGATATCTGAGACTATGAAGATAATTGAGTATCTCTGAAATAAGTGTTTGCTTGCTCTGAGAAGTCAAGTAAGAGCAACTCACCAAGAGCTAGAGCAAGGAGGCTACTGCACCATGAAGCTGAGCTACAGTCTCCAGGCAGAGTACTGGAGTACAGTGATTTTATTCCTTTGCACAGGGGTGCAAAATGTTAAACAAAATGAGAGTTCATCTCATGGCAAGGTCCAAACAACCAAAACAAGCATCCAGAGAGCTCCAGTACATTGCTAAAATCAGCTGCAGTACTACACTTTCCCTAAAGTTTTGGGTAAATATCTTCAGGCAGAAATATCACGAGCATTTCAGACAGAAATGTGTCTTTCCACTTAGCTTTCAAACAGGAGTGACTATAAAGGGCAACCAAGGGAGAAGGTCTGAAGTTTACCACCACCTCCAGCTCTTCCACCTCACAGGGAGGAAGATGGAGCCAGGACTCTGCCTCTTGTTCTGACCTCCATCACCACAAGGGTTTCCAACAGCAGCCTCTTGGCTTCAGGTCTAACCATACAAGGCCATTATAAAGGGCATGCAAGAGCACTGCTTCCATGCTTTGAGAAAGAACTCTGGCTGTGGAGTAGGGAAAATTAGACCACACTCCTCAGCATATGGCCCGCCACCCTACCCTTCCTGCTAACTTGATGTTAGAAAGCACCCTCTGTCAGCAAAATCACAAGAAATTATTTTATAGTTTCACCCACTGATTTTATGAAAGCACTGATCTACCACTTCTAGAGAAAAAAATCCCTAACATTTTTTGCCTTAGATTTTTGTTCATAGATTTACACTGTTTTTCCTATGGTGTGACATGTAGCAGTTTGTAAAAGTATAATTAGATAAGCATGCTTGCTGGTGTTTCAAGTTTACCTATACTTATTTGACTCATCTGGGTTTTAAGCAAGATTTTGAAATAAGGCACTTAAATACTTTAAAGCCAATACTTAACATTTAGATTTGTTTAGATTGAATATAAATACTTATTTAGACACAGTTAGGCTTAAATCAAACGAGTATTCAGCTAAATTGATATAACCATTCAGTAACATTAAACCAGCTTGGGAATTCAGACAAGCCTTTGAAAACTAAAAGTATTAAAAGTGCACAAAGATTTGCAGAAAAGAATTAAATCAGAACATGGTAAGTGTAAGCAATTTACTTTTCTACTCTCTGGAGAAACTGTCCTAACCTCTGGGACATCCCACAGCCCAGTACAATCACCCAGAAGACAGAGCTATAGGGAAATTGTCTAGAGAGTTGAATGGGGATAAGAATTGCCTGTGTTGGGTGCATCTGTTACTTCTTTGAAATAACTGACCCCTGATGCTAAAGATAGTAACACTGGTGGGATTCAAATACTCCAGACATTTATGAAGTCCCTCTCACTTTCTGGCAAAGAATTTGAACTGTCCCTACTTGCACTGTACAGTGCCTTCAGCAAGAGAGGCAGTGGTTTAATATTAAAGGACTGTAAGTATTCAAACTGGGGAGGTTGAACTTCAAAGAGCAAAGGGAGGTCACTGTGCTCATCCTCACTAGTATGTACAGCATGCTCACTGCCAAAGGAAGAGCTAGGGGAGGGGGACAGATCCCTACCTCCATACACTCAAGAAAAAAAACAAACTCAGCAAGCCAACTACACCACTGATTTCAGAGACCACTGCTCCATCTGAATACACCTGGAAAAAACAGATCAGTCTCCATTAGGTGGTTAAACAAACAGATCTGAGGGGGTTTAACCCCCTCAGAAATAGCTGCTCAGCAAGACTGGTGTTTGCTTTTTTGACAAAGTTGCTGAACTTGTAATGTCTTTCTCATTTCCTTCCTGTCTGGGACCACTGACAAAGCAGTCAATCACACTTTGTGCTAGACAGCTGATTTCACTGTACCAGGCACCAGAAACACCGAGGTCTCAATCCAACATCTGCAGCCCTTTTGCACAGCGAGCACAGTTCACAGAGCTCGAGGAAATGCACCAGGTATCTTATGGATGACACAGGTCCCTTTTGCACAGCAAGCACAGTTCACAGAGCTCGAGGAAATGCACCAGGTATCTTACGGACGACACAATGTAACATTTTATTAAGGTTTGTATTAGCCTCTAAGCAGAAGTGTAAGAGAGGAAAAAAAACCTCTTATTGAAAGAGCAAACCACTTTTGTCTACATGAATCAATGGTTCTTTACCCCTCCATCACTGCATCCATATGGGATGGCCATAAACCTGTTGTAGATGCATGTGGAGAGACTTCATTTCTAGTACAGGTCAGGACTCTGTCATACATTGTGGAGTCCTGTATCAATATTCATATAAAATTCCCACAGGGATCTAGGTAGCCTGACAGGGATCAGCCCTTTTATTAATAATGCTTTATTTCAACTAACTGGATCTGCTATTTGATTTATGAAGTCCTTTGCAAGCTTCACAGTGATTTGCACAAAATCCCTGTGATCTGTGCTGAATGAATTGGGTGACATAATACCTATTGTCCTAGCATCACCAACCCTATCCAACACATCTTTTGACATATGACCTTGTCCAATTAAATAAACAGAGCAATTTAGATAGGCAGAAGGTAATTATTAGGGTTGGATGCTGGCCAGCTAACTGAAGCAGGAGTACCATTTATTAAAAAAGCTTTATGTCGTTTAGCAAATTTAATGACTGGAAGCTTTCAAGAAGAGTTTTGGACTGTACTACATCCAGCTATGAAACAACCAAATGTATGGTGCTCCCTTCATACCACAGCAGGTGACATTTGTGAGGTCTTGTGCAAGACTGCTTCTCTCAAAAAGATGCCTGGAAATAAACAGCTTTCTAACCTGCTCCCTTCTATCCCTAATTGTCTATATCTTAGCTGGGCCCTATTTATTTGAACAACAAATAGGTAAATAAGGAATCAGGACTGTGCTATTTTCACAACTTCTTTTTCATACTGGGGAATTGTCAAATACCATTTCTTACGGAAGGATTTCAGCTGTTTTTCTCAATCCCTAAGTTATTTGTCAGGGCTTCTAGTTTTTTTAATGGAAGACAGAGTAAGAAGAAAGATGATAGTGAATAATAGCATGATAACATAGAAATAAGTCACTTCTTAATTGGGACATAACCATTACTAGCAAAATTATATTCCTGCATAGTAAAGCCTTGATGTCAGAGCCCAGTGAACAGCAGAGGGAAGAAAAGGGTCTTAACCCTTCTGTGCAATGCTAGATACTTACAGACATTTTTTTGTGTACATTAACTAACCTTTTTTCTGTATAAACACAAGATCTATCACATGGTCATTTCCCACTGAGGTTTTCAAGCAGGCCTGTGCCAGTGCTTCCCTATCCCAGCCACCCAAAGGACTTCACTGCAAAAAAACCCTGACCTCTTCCAGAGAGAACAGGATGCAGCAAGAATGAATGAAATGTTTGTAAGGCCCTCATCCTATCTGAGCACCCTTTCAAATCCCAGCCATCAGTTGGCCCTACACTGAGCTTTTTGTTCCTGGCATGTCTGAAAGGGTCTGAGTATTAGTTTAGCTTTCTCTGGTAAGTCATTCTTCAAAAGCCTTTTTAAGCCTGCCTAATTGCATTGAAACTTTTATACTAAACCTGCCAGTGCTAAAAATCTCTTCTAATGCTTTTTATTTTGGACAGGATGCCAGCTTTATGAAATTTTTGAATGGTCTGAGTTGGAAGGGAGCTTCAAAGACCACCTAGTCCATCCCTCCTGCCATGGGTAGAGACATCATCCAATAGACCATGCTGCTTAAAGCCTCATGCAACATGGTTTAGAACACTTCCAGAGATTGAGGATCCACAGCTCCTCTGGGCAACCTGTTCCAGTCTCACCACCCTCAGAAAAAGATTTCTTTTTCATGTACCCAATCTAAACCTACCTGCTTTCACTTTAAAACTGTTTGCCCTTATCCTGTCACTACAGACCATGATAAAATGGCTTTCTCTGTCTTTCTTATGACCCCTCTTTATACACTGGAAGGCTGCTATGAAGTGGCCCTGGAGTCTTCTCTTTAGGTTGAACAGTCCCAACTTGATCATCCCGTCTTTCTGGTCCTCTGACCATTTCTGTGGCCCTCCTCTGGACCTGTTCTAATGGGTCCACATGCTTCTGTACTGGAGACCCCAGAGCTGGGCACAGAACTCCAGGTAAGCTGCATTTTGAATGCTGTTTCCTTGTTTGCAATAACCTCCCTAACCCAGAGCACAGATGCTCCACCTGTCTTTCCCACCCCTGGCTATCCAACAAACCACTCACTGACACTATGCTTTCACTGCCTCCAAGGGCAAGCTCCCTCTAATGACCTTCCTCCTTTGTACACTGAGCACAAATAGGTAAGATTTTTCATTTGTGTACCCTATGCTGTGGGAAAAAAAAAGAAGGAAAAGAAAAGCTGCAAGCTATTGCAGCCTGGCTTCAGCTCTGTGCTGAAGGGTGCTGGCCTTTGTTCTGTCCCTGGGCTAGGCACCTTCAGAAAACCACTATTTTTGTCTTGTGATAAGACCCAAGGGCCCAAGTGGGATCCAGAACACAGACACAGCCCAAGGTCAATATGTAGGCAAACCCAGCTTGCTCATGACTGACTAGCAAATGCCATGTTCCTTGTCCCTTTTGAAACACCCTCAGCACAAGCCAGTAATAACAGCCCAGTATAAATTAACAGCTTCTACAAGAAAGTATCCAGTTCTAATCCTGAAATGATTTTGGTAAAGTTCTTTTTCCCCCACTCAGCAATGATCTGGACTAATTAAAGAGAAGCTAGCTTCCTGTTAGAAGGAATGCCCCTCTCACCTCCATTGGCACACCTTGATGCTAATGGTATTTAAGCCATGCAGGCACCATTAAGATTTGAGATTCCATGCAATTAAACATTGATACAAGAGGAAAACTATCCTTTTAGCAGATTACTAACAGCACACTGGCTTCTGTTGCCCACATGGGATCTTGAAAATTGACTGCCTGCATGGAGCTCAACATTTTATACTACTGCAGAAATGGAGCAGAATTAGGAGACAATTATTGGTAAGTATGAAACTGTGGCACCATAAGAGCCCCATGTGTAAGACCAATCTAAGGAGAAAGAAATTTTTAAAACTACTAGCTTTCATTTTTCTGTTTTTTTTTTTCTTTCCCTTGTTTGCACAGCTGGAAATTAATTCCCTGCTGTTTCATATTTCCTATACTGATTAAAAGTGTTGCCTACTGCATCATTCTCTTCAAGGCCTGGATTTTCTAGGTTAAGCAACATTAGAAACAACAGGGTTGAGGTACTGATATAGGGCTGAATTGAAGAATTTTTATACAATGTGAGCAGTAAAATGTATTTTTATCAATAACACTTTATGCATGGCAGAAATTGCTTTTCCACATCAAAGTCAAGACACATTCAAATAATGAGTTAGTGCAAGAACCTCAAGGATAAGACATTTTCATTTTTAGGAACAAACAGGCTTGCAACAGGCAATACTGGGTATTAATCTTGGTTAGCACCTAAACATGCTTTTCTGGGAAAGGTTCTGCAGACCTTTTTGACCTCCTTTCTCTGCCCTGAGGAACTGACAGAATCATGGATTGCACATGTCGAGAGAGCTATACATATCAGCACAGGAAAGGAATCAGAAGCCTCTCTGAGCTAAACACCTCACTTTCTCATCTCCGAGAAACTCAAAAGTATCCATAGTCTCACCATTATTCTAAGACTTGTGTTTTAGACATGAAAGGAGCCCACTGGTTTCCTACTAGCTTTTTTCCTGCCTAGTAGAGGTAAACAGTAAATATCTGTGCCATTAACTTGTGCAAAAATGTATGCAATCTAATTTTAGTGAGAAGGGCAAAGGAAGATAAGTACACTGGGTTCAATTAATGCTGATGCTAGAAGTTGTAGTAGGAAGTCAGCATTTCTTAAAACTTTGTTCCTACTGAGCTCCCAGTTGTTTTATCCTGTTTATGCTAAATATTCTGGCAGAGTGGTGACCCACATAACCTCCACATTTTCCTCTTTGAGTACAGTTAAAGACAGGATGCAGGTACAAGTTTTTTTACTTACAGCATCCTTGTCAACTGCGTTTGGTGTTCAGGGGTTGCTTATAAACACATCATCCCCAGTAAGTACTTTTTTTAAACATTAGGTTTAAAAAAGTATTATCTTGATGAAAACTTGGGAATGTGACTCTTCCAAAATGCACAAATAAGCTTTTCAGTCCTGTTTTAAAAATATTACATTTAAATAGACAAACAGGAAATTAAAATAACCCTTGAACTATTTCTTTAGTCAGTCTTCAAGACTACTGGACTCTGTCAGCATTTACATGAATGTTTCAACACCTCTTGATCTGCTGAAGCTCTACACTCTATAAATGGATTAAAATATATGGCATCACTTAAAATATAACTTTTTCTTTCAGAGTTCATTTAATTAATTTCCCTTTGAAAGAAATTGGCCAATTTAATGTTAAAAGTTACATGTTGAAAAAGGGCATTCTTAGCCCTATAATAACAAAAAATTAGCACTCTTTAGGTGCATTTGTGACTACCAAAGTGCCATTCTTGTAGCTTCTGACTATGTATACTGTTAGTTCTGTCTTTTGTTTCGCTCAAAATTCCCCAAAAATCTGGATTTCACAAATATGATTTACTTTGACCTTGTCAGCACTCAGCAGCTTTGCTCTTTTTCTCAAGCTCAAGCCTGTCTGGGGAGCACAGACTAAACATTATTATACTTATCTCCAGTCGAAACAAAATCCAGATTTCAAGTGCTTGAACACAGCAGTGGAGATCTCTGCACTTAGATGCCAGGGCCACCTACACTCAAACAGAAACACATGCCCTTGGCTGGTGGGAGCAGAGCACAGGAGCCTGTGGGTGATGCTGTGATGTTTGCACTGCAGCTCTTTAGGGGCAACATTTGCTTCAGGAATTGGGAAGTTTCAATTCAGGCTGTTAAAAGCATCTGCATCCCCCTCTGATGCTTTGCTACCAGATGCCTTAGCCTGAAGTGGAGCTCTTCAATTCAGAGCTGTAAAAGAAACACTTCTACATTTATAGGAACAGATTGAAGAAAACCTGACTTCTAGGGCACTGAGTTGTGTGGGTGATCTGGGCTCCTGGCGCAGGACCACCTTGTGCACCTCAGTTTAACATGGGTACTGACCTCTATGCATCCACAAATGGGACTGGAAAACCCCTAAAAATGAAGGCTCTAAATACATTTTTGTCCTAAACATTCCTTGCCAACCAGTTTGGGTATCCCTGCTCTGCATGCTGCTTGTTCATGAATTTTTGTTCTCATGGGCTTAGCACTCCCCATGCAGTAACTTGAAGTGTAGCACCATGCAGGTGCTGGGATGCAGTGCACTTCTTCAGGAATACAAAACATAACTCCAACGCCACACTTACACTGTCAGAATACAACCTGCAGCCTCTAATTCTTATCTTGGAAGGCAATACACTTTATCCAGTTATTTCCTACTGCTAGAGAGAAGCCATTCTCTCCTAGCCACTGCCATGAAACACTCATCTATAAAATAATTCTTCCTTGAATGTTTGTTTTTTTCCTTACCTTTCATTTTGGAAACAGCAGGGATATGAGCCCTCTCCTCTTTCAAACTCTGCATTATAATCTTTATGACATGTTTATCAAAACAACCACCTTTTATTAAGATAAGAACTTTGCCTTTCCAATGGGTCCCACATTAGTCCTGACTGAAAATATGGAGAGCTAAGACCTAAGAGCCTAATATGAGAATTAAGTGGAATAAAAAAAGAAGTCTTTACAGTCTGCTAAGGGAAATCTCAGCAGTAGGCTATGAAAATGCTGGATGTTAGTGCTGTGCATCAGCAAACAATATCCAGAGTTCCTCAATTTACATAGGAAACATTTTTAATAGGCACTGTACAAGCTCTCAGACACTGACTCCTTCCCTCTTACTCCTGAGTAAGTCTGCAAGTCCACAGATCAGCAGAGCTCTCACAGGGATACAGCAGCAAATCCTGGCGCCTGCAGTGTGCATTTTTCAGAGTGTTGCCATGGTGATCTCCAGTACGCTTATCCCCTGAGAGCTCTGCTCAAAATTCAGAGGGAACCAAAGCAGGACAAAGAAATGACACCCAAGCAAAAGCAACAGGGATATTATGTGTAATTAGCACATGAACATCCTTTCATAGGGAAGATTTCAGAAAAAGAGTTATTCTTAGAACCGAGCAGTCTTTAGGAAAGAAGTGTGGTTTTCATATTCCCAATTCTAAACCAATAACCATGGAATAAACCCAGGAATTTCTAATGTTGTCTCTGTGGATGGATCACTATTTGGCACAGGGTAAATCCTCAACCTTGGTACTGCAAAAATCCAGATCCTTACAGTCAGGACAGAGGAAAAGGGATAATTAAGCAGATAAAATGAGACAGATGACTTTAATAATGAAGCACTGTAGACCAGCAACAGATCACTACATAACCAGAATGCAACATTTACTTTTTAGAACATTGTATTTCTCTATTTTGCGAAAAGAGTTAACACAACAATTCCTTAGTATTGGAGTAATTTATTTTTTTGCCAATCACTTTGCATCATCTGTTGGTCCTTACTGCAGTTCTACTCTCTTACTGCACTTTCAACAGAAGGAAGCTACTTTTGTGCAAACATGAAAGCAACACTCACGTCAAGTAATGTATGATCTCGATATATCGCTGAGAAACCTGTTGGGTGGTCTTTCACTCCTACCTTACTAAAGTCCTATGTTATAGGGGCCACACACATAAAAATGAACCATCACGAGACACCAAAATTAAAAATCTGGGCCATGTCAGATATGTCACAGTCTAGAAAAAATACTAAATGAGAACCAATGTTTTGCCATTAAGGCAACATGTTTCAGTCAAAGCTTATTATCAGATTTCACCAGACCCTTTTGTGCCTAAATGAGCTTGGAGATCAGTTAATCCCACATAGTTTGATGCTCAGCCACTTGTGTATGGCAGATTCTTTCCACAAAATTATATATTATTTTTGTTCTTATGTGGCTTTCTTACTCCTGTTACAATGGACTTTGTTCTCTCCACATCATCATCTATTAGATCACAGAATACTTAATCACATTATGAAAAGCTGCCTCCTCCTGAATAAGCATGGAGTTTTTCAGTCAGATCTGCTTTAGTTTCCACAAAACCTCTCTGGGTTGGCACAGCACTAATCACTTCAGAGCTTTACTCCATCCCCTCTCACAAAATCTGGTGTGCAGTCTGTTGCTTATGACTGTGGGCAGCACTTGACCTGCTGCCTTTGTACTAATGCCTGATGCTCATCACTGTGGAAGGTGATCTGGTGATAGGATATTCATGGAGTTTTGGTTTCTTCAGCATATTCAGGTTCTCACAATCCCATTGATAATGGACACAGAAAGGGCTGTGCAGTGTAAACTGCAAGTATCCATTTGTATGATGCACAAATGTGTATTCAATATAAATAGAAGCGCTTGAGTCCCTAATTTTTCCTTGCTATCCACTCACTGAGTGAATTCTCTGTGCTTTCCCAGGCCATAAAATCCCTGGTTTTCAAATAACTACAGGTACAACAACTGTTGACTGGAGGAAGGGCTGAGGGAAAGACCCAGGTACAATCATTGATATTCATCATTTTATCTTTAGCTCCTCTTCCAAAGGGTGCTGACACTTGCCTTGAGCAGCTTCCCTGTATTTTAAGCTTTCTTGATCCCTTTTAACAGTGGATCAAGCATTTTTTCTGGCATACATTGGTATTTCTGCTCAATTGCAGGGAAAGAACTTGAACTTTAACAAGATCCCTATAAAATCACTGATTGCAGTAGACATAATACTATGGCTCTTACCTTGATCCCTTCAGGGAAGAGGTTTTATTTACCATGAATAAAGATGAAGACTGACAAGCAGACTTCAAATTAAAGCAAAATCTTGGATTACTTGTGGAACCAGGATTTAACAGCTTAACATACTCTTTATATAGGTATTATATTGTGAATTTTACCCCTTAATGAAAGCAAACTTGTCATGAACAAAATCATCAAGACCACTCACTGACAGACAAGAATTTAAATAAAATTTGCTCTTATGAGATCAATTTGTGCCAATTTCCATGTCTTAGATGCTTATGCCTTTTCCAGGACTGATGAATGGAATCCCAACCACTCCAGAAAACATAGCTGCATGCTGTAATGTGCATACGCTTAGGGAATTTACTTAAAATGCTCACTTTACTTACTGTAACAGCATGAACTCCACCACCCACTATTTGTATGACAATATTTTACAAGGATACCTCAAATCTTGAAAGCATGGGGACAAATTAAGCATACAGGAGCTGTCAAATATTTATCTTGCCCAAGAATGTTAGATTTATTAGATTAATGCCAAAGATGATGAATGCAGTTCAACTCCAGTAAAGGAGCTGGCAGAGCAAGACAAGAGGCATCATTGCAGAGATGCTTGCTTCAAAATCATGTGTTGCAAAACATTGGATGTGCCCCTCCTTCCCTCCCCATGTGCCTTTCCTCTCCCCTGCTAGTCGGCAGCTGGGCCACAAGGCAGTCCTGTCAGCTGCTTAACAGACGCATAAGGAAGAGCATACCATGTCAAACACCTCATTTGGGAAACCTTCTTTTTTCCCTACTCTCCCACAAGGTCAGTTTCAGTTTATCTAGTGAATATGAAAGTAAGCAGCTTGCCCCTCTCTCCACAGCTTGTTCTGCCATTCTTTTCAAAGAAAAATCTTGGGTGAATGTTGTACTTTACTTAACATCTGAGCAGAACAGTTGATATGTAGCTCATCACTAGATCTGAGCAGAAAACCTCTGCTTTGGGCTGGTAGTGGCATGCAAAAGGTGGTGAGAAGACACTCATGGAGCTGTTCTAACAGGAATAACCCATTTTCACTTCTGGCCATCTTAGTTTTCAGCTCTTGCTTAGGCTTGAGTTTTGGTTGCAGCCATAGTCATAGCACTGATGGAAGTATCAGGGTGGACTGGTAGATAAGAGAGTGGGTGTGTGTACAAACACATTCTGACACAACTGAAGTAGAAACCTTCAGCAGGTTTACTGCAACTGAAGAAGAAAACCCTCCCTGTCACACTGTCAAAGACAACAGACAGACTTGCTGGGCAAAAATGTCATCTCCGTTCCTTCTTCTTTTATGAGAATAAACACCAGCTTTTGTATAAGATTACTATTTTCAGGGTACCTTATTTATTTACAATAATGTTAGCACATTCAATTTTGCTCAGGTTGTGCAAAATAAATATATTTGGAACATTTTCCTTTATATATATATTTTTTTTTGTTTCCATTCCCCATCTACATCATTTACTTGTTCTTTTCCTTCTGTTCTTATATATACTTCAAAGACATATTTTCAAAGAACAATTTCCCTCAGCATAGCTTGTCCCCGAGCTGTAGAAGTTTTGCTCACATATATCTCCCTCAGGAAAGATAACTTCTTTGCATAATGCTCTTTTAGGCAAAATCTATAATCATGCAAACAGGTAGAATATTCCCATGTGGGGCAGCTCAAGCAGGAAGCATCCACATCCGGCAAAGCAGAGTCAGGGTAGCACCACAAATATTTACACCCCAGATAAAATCTACATCCTGCAGATTGGACCACTATAAACAAATGCTATCCAACATGTCTTTCAAGGCAATCAGCTAAATAATTCACATATGGATGGGTGGCCTGATTCATGCAAGGGTATGG
Organism: Passer montanus; assembly: GCF_014805655.1. Lineage (NCBI taxonomy): Eukaryota > Metazoa > Chordata > Aves > Passeriformes > Passeridae > Passer > Passer montanus. Next base: position 4,831,891 of record NW_024371037.1, read on the forward strand.
AAAGCCTGGCAAATGTAATGAATCAGCTCAATTGACATTTCTTTCCTAGAACCATCCCAGCCTTAGAACAGGATCTTGGCTTTGCAGCAAAGAAGAGCTTTCTACAGTCATTCAGTTTCTGGATATTTCTGATGATGCACTGGCAACCAATGCCACTGCAGAACCAGGACTGAACTTTCCCAGAGTCTTCTGTAAAGAATAATATAACTTATGTTTTCTAAAGATGTTGGCTGTAAAAAGTGCAGGAGGACTTGAAGAATCTGCTCACCACCCCTGATACCGGCTATACTCTATGTTTCTGTGCTTCTGCTCATTACAATGGAAATGGCATTGTGACCCTTTTCTCTTCTCCGAGTACCCTGAAGAGACAAATGGCCAGTAGCCTATGATTTTTGGGTGTCAACTGATGGAGAGCATGCCAAGGCCAAAGTTGTGACCTGGCAACTTCAAGGTTGAAAAACAAAGCAAAGCAAACAAATAAAAAACCAAAACACTGCCCCTCCAAGGAATAAAAACCATTCTTCTTAAAAACCATGGCAGGTCCCTTCATAGTCTGGAAATTTCCAGATCCATTTTTAAGGAAACACTGTCTGTGTACAAACAAGAGTTGCAATGTTTTGCAAAGTGGTAAGTTCCCAGCAGCTGTAATTTGAGATGATTCAGTTGACCAGTAACAAATTTAAGTCATGCAATTTTAAGGAAAACCAGCAAAGATAAACAAGACTTTTGTTTACGTCATTGGCTTACGGACTGACAATGAGAAATTTCTTACCTAAATGTAGATATTTTTGCATCTTGGCATTATTTCATGACATTGTCATGTCAGCTTGATCAAATTGAGTGCTGCAGTAACAGTACACCAGAATACTGCCTAGCTGTCTAAAGGAATGGTTATTTTTAAATACAATGTCAATTTCACTACATTAATTGAATCAAATAAGGTTGAGGCTTGCCTTGAATTTAGCCCTAAAAAAAATTATTAGGCAAGCAAGTTGTCTCAGTATTTAATTTTTACTTTTATCCTTGTTAAATCCCTTAATTAAATACAATATTAAATTCAACATTAATTAAAGATTATTATGAAGGTTCAAGTAATATGTTTAAATGTTTTAAAGGAGGCAGAAAAACAAAACAAGAACACGAGTTAGGCTTATAAATAGATTTCATATAAATTAAAAATTTAGCATTAAAAAAAGTAATATCCTGAATGCATGGGGCATTTTTTCATGTTTGCTAGCACAAAAGCAACAGCAAAGGTTAAAAGCAGTGGAGATGGTATATACTGTACAGACAGGGAAACAGCAGCAAGGTCATCAGCAAGAAGAGCAGCAGGACAGTGCCCTTATCTGTCCCTGCTCACACCAATATTGTTCACACTGGTATAGTTCACTCACCTGCAATTAAGAAGTGAGGTGAGGAAGCTGATTTCACCTACTCAAATTCAACAGTCCCATAAAAAGGCTTACTTTGTCCAGGAATCAAAGGTTTACGGAGACAAAGCCAATGTAGCATCTGAGAATGACACTAAAAATTATACTCAAGCTGCACAATCGATGCTAAGTCAATGCTGAAAATAGATTTGCAATGGTTTCCCTCTAAGTCTGTAATGCATTTGCTTTTCTAAGCAGGGACAATTCTCAATTTTTGTTGCCAGACACAACAAGAAACTTGATGCCAATATTCTCACTTCTTTGAGGTTATAAAATAATATCCCAAATGGGCAAGTCAACCTGCTTTTTTTGTAAAATACCATGGACAGACACATTAATTTGAGAGAGTTACCTTCCCTCCCATTCCCATCACATGCTAGGAGAAGGAAGAAACCTGTTACAGTGTGGGTGACAACCACGCAGTTGTATTCACCAACCTTTACAGTAAGAAAAGGACAACAGTTTAGGCTGGTACCTTTGACAGAAATTTGTCAATGAATCTCCTCTTCACATCCCCCCAAAAGTTCAGCTTTAATATGACAAAGAACTGATGTGAAGCCCTATTTTACCGCACCTAGGTTTTCTACTTGGTTTTGCTAGACTTGGGTAAACTGCTTTTGCCTTCTCTTGATCTCTCCAGGATGCAGCAGCCCTTGCCAAAAATAATTTTCCTTCACAATTCCCTTGCAGAGGTTTGCACTGTTTTAATGCTGTAGCATCACATATCATTTTAATCCCTGCCTACACATTTTAACATTTCAAACACATGATTATTTATAAGCAAAATGCCACCAGGGGTTTGGCGAGGTAAAGTGGTTTAGTGGGGACTGAAACTGGGGAAGGGGGAGAGGGGAGGGTGAGTCATCATTTGGTGTTTTTAATCCTTCACTCCTCCTCTATTGGGCTTTGTCATTAGCAGTAGCATTTACTCACTTTGAGCAGGGCCAAGACAGCAAACAAGTTCTCTGAATTTGAAAGCCAAACAATTCAAAGTCCTAATTCAGCCATGCATGCCAGCTCCAGGCTGTTCAATCCCTTGAGACCCTTTTTGTAGCCTAGCCTTTTCCCTCCTTTAAGTGCCAACTCATCCACAGCCTTTGGCTAGGGTTTTGTGCATTCCCACCTGCTCCTGCAAGAGGGAGAACAGACTGGGATGGAGTGACGCCATCCTTAAGTTTTGTGTTGTATTCAGGGCTGGGCATTGCCACACCAAATGGAGCAAACAGGTTACAAAAACTGTTTGCACAGACAAAGCAAGGCACTTGACAATCACCACCACTCCAACTAAAACACCATTTGGAAACAAGTTGCACTGCACACTGAAGGGGAGACAGCACTTGTTCAAAATCTCCTCTCCCTTTCAGTCGTTGCTCAATAGAGCAGCAAAAAATTTGTCCTCCAGCCCAATTATACCACTCTGCTGATGCTCTAACAAAAGGAGAGAGAGCCATGACAGAAATAACAAGATAACCTGCATCTCTAATGGAAGCAACAGCAGGAGGTAGAAGAATTAATTTCTGTCACACACCATTTTTCTTTCCACTTCAAGCACCCTTTCCCTCTCTAAAAACTCCTTCTATACATGTCTCCTGCAAAAAAGAAAAAACATCTTTGAAGAATGATCTTCCCAAGACTACCTATATCTCATACTTTTTTCAGTTCCACTGAGAAACATCTCTGCCTTAAGGTATGAGATCTGGGCAGTACAGGGATTTGAGCCCAACCTGGGAATTGACAACATGAAGGTTCCAGCTCTGGGCTTTTTAGGTCTGCTTAAGTTTTGAAAAAGTCTTTTAAGGGTGGATGCCTCGGGTTCAGCTGCTCTACATACCCATGTTTCTGCACCAAAATACTTGCACTTGGTTTCAAAAGAGTGAGTACTCTGGAGTTCTAAGCATAATTTAGGACAACTAAGAATATGAAGAGCCTTTGAGAATTAGACTACTTATTTCAGTAAATTAACTAGGTAGCAACTGTGAAAATGCTGATGTTAGACAGTATTTAGCTTCCTGGGCTATAAATGGATATAATTTTTACTTACCTGACAGGTGTGTCATGAGAATTAGCTAATATTGACACTTTGATCTTTAAAATGCTTTGCCAAGTATTAATTAAGGAAGGAACATTTTGCATTTAAAATACCAAGTGTTTTGAAGTTGAATTTGTCTCCATCCCTCTCCTAAAATGGAAAAGAATCTACTGTTTGTTTTTCTACATATTCCCCAGGAGATAATTTCAGAGAGACATGAGAAAGAAGACTGACATGCGGGTCTGTGTTTCAAGGAGGAAGAATGAATACCTCTAAATAAATAGCTGTGTTTTGTTGCAAGAATCTGCTCTCCTGTGGGTCTTCTAGCCAAACCTGTAGACTTAGTCAGGTGTTACTGGATTAGAGAGAAAGGTCACATACCCTCCAATAAACCACGTTTTTATAACTAACCTACAATGTTTTTTTACAAGACAAGTCTCAAAGTGAAGTATGAGAACATACCATGTTTCAGATATTCAAGTCCGCAACTGCTGGTAAAGTGTGGCCTCATTTCTCTGTAGAGGGAAAGGTGCCAACATATGGGGAAAACTATTACAGTTTATCTGCAGCTAGTGATATGAAATATGTAAGAAGCTGTGCAATGCTTTTGTTAGATGGGTCACCCTGTAGGCTTCCGCTAGAGAAAAACGGAGAGCCAAGGCTTGCCTGTGGAGCCAGCTCTCTCCTAGTGACTCCATCCTGGTTAAGGGCAGGATGAGAGCAGAACTTTGACTATGGGCACTCACATTGAAAAGATCTAGCAGCAAAGGCATGACATTTGGCCTTTACATGACCCAGTGAATATAAACTCAGATTAGAGGGAAATAAAAGATTGTATTTGATGGCATGTGTGGAAACAACAGCATAAATAAGTGTACTCTGCACACCCTGGAGAGGTCGTTATGCAGGACTTTCCTGTGGTTGTTACTGCTGGTGGTTACAGCCTGACCTGGTGTCACAGGCTACTCATGCTTGTAGTGCAGAGATGTAATTTCTCCTGGAGCTGAAGTATTCTCCTTAAAGTTAGCCAGGCAACACAGGGAAGACCAAGACGGAGGGAAAGAAAAAAGCCAGGATGTAGGTACTGGGAGATGCCAGAAATCACATGCATGAAGACAGATGCAACCCATGTGTAGTGCCCTTGCATGCTCTTTAGGGCTTCGGTGTGACAGGGAAAAAAATATGTGGGAACTTTTTGCAATGTCACGTTCTTGCCCATGGCCCAAAGCATGCTGAAAATATGGAACAATTTTTACCCATTTTGGTGACTTAAGTCTTATGGATCTAAAGACGTGTCTTAGAGGTGATTCTGGGCACTTAAGTCTGATTGATTGTCATGTATAGAATAAAGGTTCTTTATGCAACTCCTTCATGATAGTCTCTATAATGGGAGACTTCTTCCCCTGTTTCCCTGCCTCATTTCATGCACAGCATAGACATTACTTAATGAACTAGTAACTCCTAAATATTTATTTTTCTCCTTATTATCAAGTGTGAATCTGTGCTTTATTTACTTTATCCAAATGTTGCTGAGAATTATTTATAGCATTCACAATATAGGAGCCAAGCTTTTAGAAACAATAATTAATTTTAAAATAGCCAGCTGGATCCTCAAACTAAGATGGACATTTTTTGAGATGGACACTGGTTTTGAGAAAATATTTTATAATTCTAAAAAGCATCTCTGTAGACTTTCCAGGAAGAACCTGCCTGCCAGCTAGCAGAGCTTGGTGACAGCACATGACATGATGGGGTCCTCACCCTTCACAAGGGTGTTTGAATCAGGCTATTTACAATGCCAGTGCAGACATTTTACATAAGGAATACTGCTGAGAACAGTGAAAAAACACTCAGTGCTACATTAAGAACTAGTTCCTGGGATTGCAGATTACAAAATGTGCAGTGAGAACCTAATTTTGGTATCTAATCAGGGCTGAGTGTTCTTCCCCTCATCCTGTGCACTCTCTTGCCTGTGCTCTACTTGATGGTGCCTGCTCCTGATTCCCTAAGGTACACACTCCTCTTCCTTCTCCTTGCAGTCACTGCCTCAAGATTATTTTGATGTATCGTCAGCATAATTGGCTACACAATTGGCTTTTCATCATCTCCACCAGACCGTTTTTTGTTTTTCCTAGCCTTTCCTTATTTTGAACAAAACCCTCTCCCTCTCCATTTCTTTTCACCTCTTTGTGAGGTAAAGAAACACAGCAAGCCAACATTTCACTGGGTTTATCCAGCATTCTAGCTTGGTCTTTCATCTATTTGAAAGGTCAGTCCAAAATTTCATTGGATGAGTATGAGCAAGAGCAAGTTTACTCCACCTTCTGGCTTTATGGGTAACCAAAGCTAAAATTCTACCAGTTATTCTGCCAAACCATTACAATGTATTTAAGCCAAAGTTTCAAATTTAATTTTCAATTTTGACTAAACCAAAAGTTTTAATAAATATTTCTAGACATGCTACACATCAAAACGGATGATCATAAGAGCATGTGCAGGATTTCACAGATTCAGGGCTCTACCTCCAGTTTGTGAGTGGCTGCAGCTAAAGCCACTGCTCCTCTTGGTTCCCATGATCTTTCCCTTCAGCTGTCTTTGTATGTAAGAATATCTCCATAGCCACTTTTGAGATGCAAAACTAAAAGTGCATATGAAAAGGTGTTTTCTCCTCTCCACAAAAACTTGTTGATTTGGTATTACTGCAAAAAGCCCCAGCCAATTAATTTTTGAAAATGACTGATGTTTAGAAGGATAAGTCTCTAATTTTAATGTCAGATACCTGAAAGAGCCATATCAAAAAGTAGGTTTACATTTAGGAGTTCAGATTACATTTGTACAAAATCAAAATATCAGAAAAACAACATATACTAGAGATAATATTTATTTTTACATGAAGGACAAAATGCTAGCATCCATCTTTGCAGCAGGATGTATTTAGTCCTCTGCCAGTTTCAGGATCAGCTAATAATCACATTGCCAATATTACACTCCTCAGCTTCCTGAAATACAGCTCTACTTCATGTGTTTTAGTTGTTTCCACATACATACATGAAATGACATTTTAACTGGGCAGATATCTTTTATAGCTCAACTGACACTCAAATCGTGCTCTCCTGCTAAACAAACCCTTGAAAACAACAAAGAAGAAAGAACAATATTCTGCTTATTTCACAAAAAATAGTAACTAAAGATAACCCTTCCTGAGTTTCCCAGAAGTAACAGTTTGAGATCGAGTGGTGAGAAAAATGTGAAAGCAACTGACAAAAAACTTCTACATGTACAAACTTGTCACACACATGGGATAATTCAGGAAGTGTCACTGGCCTGAACAGGGTCATTTGAAATGTATTTTTAGGATCTTGAGACAATTAAAGTTGTCTCAGTAAATTACTTCAGACTGCATTGTTTTGCTCAATACATATTGGAAGGTTTTAAAGGACTTCATTTTATACTTTATAGGCCTACATACATTTCAAACTGGGCCAGATACTAGCAATGGAAAGAATCAAGGCACTGCCTAATCTGTAAATCTTCAATTTAGGTATAATGATATCAAATCTAACAATCTTCATTTCAAGCAATCTTATATTAGTAGACAACTCTACATAAACCAGACAGTACTTTGCAATGCTACATGCAGCTCCTGCAGTTTTCAGTACTGCTGGTCAGCCAGTAATTATTGAAGACAAGTTAGTAAAACCTGAAAGGCTAGAATTACAACTGTCCCAGCTTGTTAGACATTTAAGACATAATCACTGTCCTCTTTAACATCTAAGTCATTAATTCTACACTTTATTCAGCATTTGGAAAGGCTTAGTTGCCTGCTTCCAAGCTCATCAGTCAGGCTCTGGGAAAAGGAAGGTGAGATCGTGGGAAAAATGTAATATGAAAAAACCACTGGAACGAGTCTGTGGTAGCTGGAAGTTCATGACTGTTGCTGCCCTGCACATCAGAGCCACTCAAGGTCTCCTGGGGAGTGACTTGCAGAGACACAGCTTTGCCTCGTACACAAATATACACATACAAATACACATGTGCAGGCACACAGTTAGGGGGTTCACATTATTACGAAATACAGATAAGGAAGGAAATTACTTTAAGAAAAATAATGGCGTATTCACCAGCAAAGTAACAGTTTCAAGAGGTTCTAGAAAATGAACCAAAGCTCTTATTGTTAGAGAACTATTGACTCCAGGTTTGAAAAAGTGACCTCAAGTGAGCAATGATGCACTTAGCCTGGAACTTGCAGCTGCTGTATTTCACTCTAAATTGAATTGCCAATCCACAGTGCAATCTTTTTCTACTATAATCTCACATCTTCGGGGCAAGTATACCAAAAATTACTATATATGGGGTGCATTATTCCAAGTTAGACTAAATTCCTCTGGAAATGGAAAATATGTCTGCATTACTGAATTTAAGAATCCCTGTGGGTATTTGTATGGGAGTAGTGGTTTTTTTATCTTTTTAAGGGTGCTTAGTGACAACTTCATGTCATTTTCCCTGCAATAGTTCTTAAGCATGCAAGTGACTAACAGCATATGGCCCCATTAAAAGCATTTAGGTATATATTAGCCTATAGACCCACATAATAGATATTCTATACCACACACACACATATGCACAGTGATCAGGTCCTGCATTCTCACCATAATAAAAGTGGCTGCCAATTTAGCATGATTTATGATATCACCAATGTCAGTGGTTTGCAAAGATAAATAATTGACACATGCTCTGAAAGACTTACATTCACTTTTCCACTAAGTCTTCTTCACTATAATCAAGTTATTTTCCAGGAGAGTTTAATCTTCTTACTAAATAAAAGAAGGTAACAATTAAAAATATATTCATATGCATTAAGCTATGTTCAATCACATTAAATTTATGAACTTTAAAATATGATTTAGGATCATCTATAGTGTAATATAAACTTGTAATTTGATTACATACAGCCAGTTTTATTACATTTTAAACACAACTTTATCACACTATAACTTTCCATCCTGAAGCTAAATGGGACAATGTTCTCTATTTCAATAGCTGCTAGAATAGTAAATCAGATGGACAGTTGCTCACAGATGTACAACTAATTACTGAAAAACTGAGAGTAAACGGATGCATTACCCAAAAGAATGCCTAGGATTACAGATGGGTTGTTGTATGACTTGGTACCCCTCTAGCCAGAGCTTGAACATGCTCTGACCAGTGGGAGTACTTGGCACCTCCCCTGACCAAACATTTAAGAATGGAAGAGAAGCAATGTCTGTCTTTTTAGGGAAGGATAGAATACCATCAAATATTTTTTAACATCACTGTATATGCCAAAAAGTGGTAAAAAGGGTTCATGTAAATTGTTCAACATAAATATGAAGATAACAACTGTCCTCAAAAAAATATCCCAGGCAATAGACACAGTGAGTGTTGTATGTCTCGACCTGTTTCTTACACAGAGCTATCTCTCAGTGGCTTTGAGGAAAGCAAGCAATGCACCATCTGTTTACAGCACAAGCCAACACATCTACTAAAAGACCTCCACATGGCAGTTCCCAGGTAAGAGAGCCCGAACACCTGGCAAAGTCCACCGCCTTTTCCCAAAGCCATCTCATCTCAACTGAACATGACTTTTAGACTCATGTAACACTGGCTTTTAGGGAAGTCAGACACAAACATCAGCAGGACTTTTATCTTCTCTTCATGCTTCTTGAGGCTGCCCAGTCTTAAACCAAACTTATTTTGCTAATGTTCCATGGGATTTAATTTCCCGTGTTCATACCCTATATGCAGTTTCTTTGGGAAGATGCTCTTTCAGACTGTGTACATTCATCTCTTTGCAGGGATTCCATGGGATTTAATTTCCCATGGAATATGCAGTTGCTTTGGGAAGATGCTCTTTCAGACTGTGTACATTCATCTCTTTGCAGGGAAAAGCTGTATGAGGGAACAACCCTCACTGGGTAGAGGATGAACATGTATGCTCAGCAAAATTGTGAGATGAGGCATATGGGAGAAGAGCTGGGTGAGATATTTAGACCACAGCTGCATGACACAGCTGAACTGGAGACTGTAGAATTGGACTGCGGAAGGTTGTAGGAGGGAAGTGTAAGTAAAGCAGCCAAGCCAAGAAACAAACAGACAAAAAATTAGACTGTAGGACCAAGGTAAAGGGCAGATTTCTTTCTATGTCTTACCAAGAACAGGAAAAACAGATCTGGTGCAACTTAAACATATAAAGAAAAAGAAAATTCAGAGTTAAAAGGAAGTTAAAAGGAAGTACAAAGGAATGCAAACCATTGACAGCCTGTTGACAGCCAAGAAGGAAGGAGGTGGAGGTAGTCAGCAAGGAAACAAGACTTGATCCTGCTGAGAAGTTTGCTTTTTATATCCATGTTTTCTCTTTCCTTATGAGCATTTTTGCAAGCACTGTTGAACAGTAATTTAGGCACGTCTTGCACAATTGGTTCCCCTTCCAGCCTTGCAGATGCCAGAACTGAGGTGCATGGAAATTAGTATTTGGCTGAGCCTCGAAAAGTAATCAAATGCTGTCAACCCTAACTGTTATGTCCAGCCAGCTATACCCCCAATAATAAAGGTATTGTTAAAGGTATATCCTTTGCTAAAAATATCAGAAATGTATTTATTGAGAGGACTGGTTCAGTCATAACCCAGGACCTGGCACAGAGTCATCTAACTACTTATGTGGGAGTTCTCACATGGATACACCAGGCATTTCAATCTGTAGTTCAGCTGTGCCAGAGAATGATGCTACCAAATTGTATTCAATTTTCTGTGTTATAAAATTGGATGCCTTTTCTGTAAGAGGCTTGGGACACAAGCCAGAAATCTTGCTCACTGTCTCCCTATGTATTCAGACTGAGTCATCAGATTTTCCAGGTTTCTCCACTCAAATGGCACACTGCTTTGGATGGACACAGGTGGTACCATCTGCCACAAGGCTTCTTTGGTTTGTTTGGTTTTGTTTCTTCCTTCTACCTCCTGCTCCTAGCACAGCAGCTCTTTTTCAGTATCTTATACTGGATCTGGTTTTTCATGGTATGGGTTTGGCCCACAGGCCAGTCAAAATGGACTGCTTGAACTAAAGGAGCTTCACTACATAATTGTTAGCACAGGTCCTCTAACAGCAGGAAGCACTTGCAAAGTGACCTGAAGCAAAAAGTACTTTGACAACATAGACAATTTGTTCTTTAAAGGTGGCAGAAACCATGAGCACAACAGAGCAAGTTGGTAGAGGAATGGGTACATAATCTAACTTCAGTCTAACAAGGCTAATCTTCCTGTTTCTTCTCTCTCCACTAGCTTGACAGAAAGAGTCCTGCCATGGATTGTCTTGTGGATTTGGAATCAATCTTTCCTGAACTACTTTTTGGAGAGGACTCCTTCTCCCCTCCATAACCTGCAGAGGACAGAAAGAGGTTATACTACTTTTAGTTCTTATCCTGTCTCAGTCTGAACTAGCTTAATTGCTCCCACCTTTCACATGACAAAATTTCTGCCTTTCAAATCAAAATACACCTTTAGGGGGAAAAGATGAAGACCACCTTGTATGACCAATGACCCAGCAGAAACAGGACAACTGTGAACAACCTCCCCATCCTGCAAATGCCCTCTCCCTTATGAGGCAACTGCACCTCTGTATTCAGGGTCAAGGTCTCAAATGCCATAATTTCAAATAGATGAAAAACTCAGGCTTATTGGTTGTGTCCAAGATCAAAATTTTGCAAGCAGGTAACATGCTGCCCTGGCACTGCAACTGCCAGGGAGATAATGGCTTCTGAAAGCAGCAAGGAACAAAGTATGACACTTGTTCTGCAGCGCCTAAAGCTGATGCTGCTGTAAAAGTATGGGTAAGAACACATTGAGTTATTTTTTCTTTTTTTTTTCTTTTTTCTTTTAATGCTTGCTTCTAGAGCTAAAAACAGATCATAAACCACTTTTCTTTGAGGAAGGATCTTGTTTGTTTGTTAAAAAGGGCAAGCACTGGGTCAGGGATGGAAAGCTGTGCTATCCGGTTCCCAGACACAAACCTCATTCCCCTGAGCCTTCAGCTATATGTAACATATGGAGCAGATACTTTTCATATAGACTTTTACATGCCCATGGAACTTTTATCCAGCTGTTGAGCTAACAAGCACAGTGCCCTTGATAGGATGAAGCACATAGGATAACACTACATACTGCTTTTTGAGCTTGATTTTGAGAATGGATCTTCACATTTAAATGTTGGGAATGCGACATGACAACACGGAGACCATGTCCACACGGGAACAGGATATAGAATTTAATCTTAAAAACTTTAGGGTGATATCAGATGTAACCTAATACTCTAAACATTGAAGTGTATTTATATCTCTAATTAACTCAGAATCACACAATATCTGGCCAATGCATTATCTTCCCTCACCTTTGATTCTCGAGCTTACATGACTCTTGGTCATGTCTATTCTGCCTTCTCCACCTCCTTGACCACAGACACCAGATTTCACTCCTAGCACATAAGCTCCTGAGTTTTATTACTGACTTCCTTTCTCCTCTGCTTGGCTCACCACTGTTCTCTTGGCTGGCTCTAGACAGCACTTTATCAGAATGTAAGGACACCGACTTTTTTTTCTGAAGCCTCCCCCTTTCTTTTGAGAGCAAATGGAGCCAAGGCCAGCCAGCATGACACACCCCCTCCATGCAAGGGACCTATTTGTGCAACCTGTTGGTCTCCCAGCAATGCAAGATGCTCCCCACGTCATGAGCATCACCTAGCACAGGACACAGGAGACAGACAGCATTACAGCAGAACAATGTTTACTCTTAGTTTTCCAAGAATTCAACATAATCCTGGCATAACCAAATTTTGTGTCCTGGTTTCATCCAGAACAGAGTTAATTTTTTTGCAGTAGCTGTGAGGGGACAGAGCTTGGAGCTGTGTGGGCAGTCCAGGTTGTTATTCTATACCATCCACATAATCACTGGTGGGGGAGGGGTGTGGAAAGCTGGGAATAAGGGACTCTTATTCTAGGAAGAAAAGTGTGGCTTTGGGTCACACAAAAGAGTGGCAGGTTGGTCATTACTAATTTTCTCAAGTTGCATCACCTTGTTGGTTGGTGAGCACTTATTTCCATGTAAATCACCCTCTTTTTGTATACTTTTGCTATTAATACTGCTGCTCTAACTGTTCATTTTTGTATCTCATTGCTGTTTCCAGTGAATTGCTTCTTATCTCAACCTATAATTTTCCCCTTTTTATGTCTCCAGTTCCCAACTCCACCCCTGGAGCAGGAAGGGGAAAGAAAGCAGGGTGAGCAAGTGCGTGGTTGGTTTGGGAAGAGTCTTGGGGATATGGGGGGGGCACTTATCTGAGGAATGCTGTTCCATTTATAAACCATGACACCCAGAATTAAAAATTAACCAAAGATCACAAGTTCAGTTTTCCCTCCACTTTCCTACTCCTTTGAAGTCCTAAAACACTATTTCTGTTTCCCTCTGTTCTCAATTCTCTCATAGTCCTCTTTTTCTTTAATCCTTTGGCCTCTGTGGGGCAGGGAAGAGGCAAAGAAACATATGGGAAAACGAAGCAGACTGCCATCTGTGTTTGTGCTGACCCTAAAAACCAATATAAACACAGACCAGTTAGACTAGTTCACATTCGCCAGCAGTTTTCAAAGTACTGAAGTAGCCCAATCATTTCAAAATACCACAAGCAATTAATTGACAAGAATTATTAGGAATCCTGTGTTTTTCTGGTGTTATGCAGACTTACAGGTAGTTCTGTGCTTGCCATGATATATTCTACAGCTGCTGCTTTGGTTTAAAACAGCCCTAGCAACACCAACCATCCCCTCTTCATAGCACAGCTGTTAACTACTAACTGGAGAACACAAAAATTCACCAAGATTGTTCTACAACCATTACTGTTCAATCAAAGTAAATGGTGCAACATCCAAGAACACTGCTCCAGAGCCTCACACCTCAAAAAGAAAATCAGTATCTGTTATATTACATTCTCCCTTTCATCTTTGTGCCACTGAAGGCATTCCACAGGCAGTTTTACTTCTGACAGCATGATTTTCTATCAGTCTGCTCTTGTCTGGATTTGAAATAGGATACTACATGAAATTGGATCCTGGTAGCCTCAAACATGCCCAGGCTTGCAGAGGAGGTTAAACAAAAAAGAAAAAGAAAGGGTTTTTTTAAACACAGGGTGCTAGTAAAACTGATTTTAAAGTGCCACTTCATTTCTCTCAACTGGAAGTAATATATTGCCTCTATAAAGTATTTTATACTAAGTTCTTGAAATTCTTTATTTATACAATGCCATTGGTGCTCACTTCACCTTAGAAATTCACATTTTAATAGTCAACCAAAATGATACAAACCACCAAAGTAAATAAGACTACTTTAAAATTGGCTTCACTACCTTTTCCCATGTATCTGCCAAGCTAGGGCCCAGTCTTGCAGCCTCTCATGTACTCAGTACTCACAGAAGAATTTGAAGGTTTGAACCCCCAAAGTAAATAAGACTTTAAAATTGGCTTCACTACCTTTTCCCATGTATCTGCCAAGCTAGGGCCCAGTCCTGCATTGCAGCCTCTCATGTACTCAGTACTCACAGAAGAATTTGAAGGTTTACTCCTTGAATTACAGAATGCAGCCTGCCTTACTGGAGAAAGGAGCAAGCATGACAGTGTGAGTGTGAAAAAGGAGAGGAAAAAATGCAACGTGTAGCAAGGTAAAAACGTTAAATGGAGAATGAGGCATGGATAAGAGACAATAAGAGACATAAGGAGACAGCAGCAAATAATGGTGTGGAAAACAAGAGAAAAGACATAACAGAATGAAAAGTTTATCCTCAGCACTGTAGGGCCGCATTTGTATGACATTCAACAGAGAAGAAAGTAGAGGAAGAAGTGGATAGATGTGAATTTTATTTTTAATTTTATTTAAAAAGTAAAAATCACCCAAAGTTCATTCCTTTGTCATCCTGAACTGAGATGTCCATTCCTCTGAAGTGGGGTATGAAAGGATGTAAGGACTACTGGTATGATGAGCCAGGCAAGCCTCACCTGAGACCAGCTGGATGGATCAGTGAAGTTTCCAGTGTCTGCTTTTATAGTGACTGATTTCTCCCATGATAGCCCATTGCACTGCAAATTTCATTCTTTTGTTTGTTTCTAAAAGTGGAAAAAGGAACCACTACAAAGCCCGGTTGGAAGCTTGAGTGAAATTTCATCTTCCCCACTGAGAAATGTATAAAAATCACAACCTTCTCATTAATACAACAGTGGCCTGCCTGTGCCTTTTGCTGAACAGATCAGAAAGCATCACAGCATTCCAAAGTTACAACAGCAGAAATGTCTCATTTGTCCATCAAATCCAATGAACAAGGTGAATCTCAGCCTAATTGCAAGCAATATAAGAACACTTTCCTCCTTTAAATCAGACAGAAGGGCTCTTCTCATCTTCAGTGCCTCTCAGAGAATCAGCCTGATTCCCTCCACACTCTCCCTTGCTTTATCTGAGACCTGTCTTCCTAGTCTGGAATCCTTCAGAGCTGGGAACGGGACCCCTGCCTTGCTTCCCCTCATCTGCACTGATTTATGTTAGCAAGCCAGGCCAGCTGGCCCCTGCACACCCAAAGAGCCCATGCACCCTGATACTGTTCACTTAAGAGAAAAACAAACCAAAACCACCCCCAAACACCCCTGTCCCCCAACCCTAAAAAGCACAACAGTCTAGTGTGGCTTTGCCTGCCAGGCTAAAACTTGGTCTCTCCCTGTGAGCCTAATCTGCCTGCTGCTGCTGGGCACGGACACTTCCCTGCGTGTAGCTGAACCCTTCTGCAAATATTTCAGAGGTTTTTATTTCTAGGCTGGGAAAGGGTACAGGCTACTGTTTCTGGTTCATTAGGAAAGATACATATGCTGACACTTTTTTTAAAAAAGAAACCATTCCCAACAGCGAGCGGAGCTGGCTCGGGCAGGCACTGTCCTATCTCGCCGAGCAGGTCACAGCAGGCTCTGTAATCCCCGGCTCTGCAAACACTGATTTCCCCGCACCCCTCCGCGGGACCCGAACTGCCCGGTGCTCCCGACAGAGGATGAACACATCTGAAAGCACTGACAGGGAATGGATGGGCAAAACCCCAGCTGATCTCCCCGATGTTCAACCAGCTCCAGGTTTTCCCTTGCCAACAACCAGTTTTTAATATTTAAAATTTCTTTTTTTAGGTGTGATTTTTCTTGGTCCCCCCCCCCCCCCCCCCCCCCCCCCCCCTCCCTCAACTTTATTCCTAATCTGCCTGCTGCTGCTGGGCACGGACACTTCCCTGCGTGTAGCTGAACCCTTCTGCAAATATTTCAGAGGTTTTTATTTCTAGGCTGGGAAAGGGTACAGGCTACTGTTTCTGGTTCATTAGGAAAGATACATATGCTGACACTTTTTTTAAAAAAGAAACCATTCCCAACAGCGAGCGGAGCTGGCTCGGGCAGGCACTGTCCTATCTCGCCGAGCAGGTCACAGCAGGCTCTGTAATCCCCGGCTCTGCAAACACTGATTTCCCCGCACCCCTCCGCGGGACCCGAACTGCCCGGTGCTCCCGACAGAGGATGAACACATCTGAAAGCACTGACAGGGAATGGATGGGCAAAACCCCGGCTGATCTCCCGCGTGTTCAACCAGCTCCAGCTTCTCCCTTGCCAACAACCAGTTTTTAAATTTCCTTGTTTGTTTTTTGGTGGTTTTTTTTTTTTTAAATTTCTTTTTTTAGGTGTGATTTTTCTTGCCCCCCGCCCATAAAATTTCTGTCTTTCATGCTTACATGGGGCATGAGCCACGGGAATAAATGCTTGTTCAGTTCAAGCACTTTTTTTTTCCGCCAGCAGAGCAAACCGCGTTTGGATGCACACGAAGGGAAAGGCAATATTTATAAAGGAAGTTCCCACACTTCCTCTTCAAACAAATCACTTCTGGCTGGTTTTGCAATTACAGGCCTACCGTAAAAAGGGGGTGGAGGAATAAAAAAAACATTGGGTATACTATTTCCTTTTAAAGTCGCTTGCTCCTGAAAATCAAGCTTCCAGAGAGGAAGGAGTTAAGCACTCAGGACAAACTGTCAAGTTTTCAGTAACTAATTTACTCTTCCTGTAGGCCTGGAGGAAATCCACAGCTGCCACAAATATTCCTTGCTCATTTCAATACTACTCGTTGTGAAATGGATTTTAATGGCCAAGCAAAGCCATCCAAACCGCAGATGTAATTAAAGCCACTGAAACTGGCTCCGCAGAAGGCTGGGAAGCACCCGTGCCCTACCTGGGGGCAGGTGCCGTGGTACAGGCTGGCAGGGTGGCAGTGACACCAGGACACCTCAGCTTCATCCTTGGCACAGCACACGGTGCTGCTGCTGACAGGATGGATCCTGCTCGCCGCGAGGGCAGCAGGGCTCATGGCAGACAAGGTGCAGCAGGCCGTGCACAGGGAGCCAGGATCAGGGCCTCTGCAGGGCAATGCTGCTCCATCTGGAAGCATTTGCTCTCACCCAGTTTCCATCCCACGCCCCGCTCCCCGGGTTATAAAGCTCTGCCACCCCAAAGGCTCTTGTTTGCAGTGTTACAGTGCTAAAAACCTCGTCATCCATGGGCAAACTGTATTTGACAAGCTAATTTCTCTCCACACAGAGTGGCTAAAGTCTGCAATACTAGCACAGGAAGTAAAGATTTTTTTCTGACAATTCACAATAAATCAGCTTCCTATTTGAATTGACATACCTTAATTTCTTCTGCAGTGAGTCAAATTACTAGTTTACCCAAAAGGTTGGTAGTCCCCTGGTATTGAAATCTGTATTAGATCCATACCCAGCAAAGGAAAAATAAAGTTTTCCCGAAACTCTTATCCAAAGCGTGGGAGGATGGAAAATAAGATCAGCATACCTTGCTGAAAATAGTTCTTGAGATAAAAGATATGATTGCTCTGGCACTAACCTTCCTCCTCCTTCCCTCCCTCCTCAGTCACACTGAGGTGCAAATGCCTTAGGAAACTCCCTGCCCCTACTATGCATTTTTTTCGAGTTTAATCTTAGGTTAGAACACAATTGGATTTGTGCTTGATTAACCTTTCATGCAAGAAAATTCCCACACCTTTCAGTTACTAATTTCATTTGATAACAGCTGCAGAAATCTTGCTCCATATTTGTGAATTTAAATCCTTGCCAAATTCTGTTTTCTGGTGCCAGCTGCTCAGAATAAAGCTAAAAAGCTTTCCAAAACAATTATATTTAAATTATTAATTAACACCACTTGGAATATTATGACTAAAATTAATTAGTTTATGCAAAGGTACCTACAAACCTGAAACATAGTAACAGTGAAAGAGGTTCTTTAGTTGATGAATAATTAATACAGCTTTTCATTTGTTTCACCTCATATGCCAAGTAAGACAAAAGGAAAGTCATTAATGCAAGTGGATCACAAAGGTAACAACAGCGATCATTACACATTTATAGCCACTAAACTGTTTAAGTGAAAAGTTTGCAGGACTGAAAATACTTCTGCAATATCAGATCCAGAACAAACTAAAATACAGTTTTGACCATCTGGATGAAACAACAACGAAAAGAGAAGCAGAGCTGCCTCCTCAGCTTGTTTGCTGTAGGTAAGCAGGAAGATCTGTCATCAGCTGTAAGAAGTTAGGTCCTCTGAAACCTCTGTCTTCAGACCCCCAAGATTCATCAAAGTGGCTTCCCACTTCTGCAAGCAAAACACCATTGTTTGGCCAATTATCTTCACATTTTTTACCATGAAGGCATGTGATTTTATACCCACATACACACTGTTTCCTCTCAGGCGCAAAAGAAGCATTTTTGTAGTCTGACATGCTCCAGGTTTCCTGGCAAAGCACAACTCTTTTAAAAAAGTGGGTTTTGGTAAACAGTGTGCAGATTTCCTGGGGATTACCAGAACTACATACCTCTTGTTAAAATATGCTTCCGTGACATGAGATGATGTCAACGGAAGAACAGCATAAATCATTAATTGCTGCAAAACTAAAAGCTTAGCATGTGTTAATTTACAGCATTCCTCGACTTGATTATGCGACTAGGAATCAGCAAGCAGTTGCCATTATGCCAGTGGTCTGACACTACTCTGCTTTCATCCTACTTAGCCATTAAATTTTTACACAATTAAAAAAAAAAAGTTGGATTTATACATGTTTGTTTTTGTTTTCAAAATTACTCAGAGTATCTCTCCAGAGAAATGTTAGAGACTAAAAAGTATCTCAGTGGGAGAACACTCATTGCAGTTTAAATGTTGAATTGCAGCAGAGCACTACGAAATGACGTAGGTGTTTGATCAAAGAGTTTCCTGTATGCCCTGTTAACAGCTCCTCTGTGTGAGGCAACAATAGGGATATTTTCACACTGTGCAAACACTAACTTTGCAACATTTCTGCTCCAAACAGGAGGCACACCTGCTTTCCTGAATATACAACATACCTTCTCCTTCCTTGTTACTGCTACTGCACTTTTTTTGTGCTTTTCCCCATAGCCTCCTTTTATATTCCATCAGCTGAAAACAGAGCCAGCAACATTAGACTTGAAGTTCCTACCTCCTGACATAAGCAGACTCAAAAAGCTAGACAAAACAAGTTGTCCCATTTCTGCATTATCTGGGCACTGATTTCAGAATCTTGAAACCCTTTTGCTCACAAATGAGAAATGATGCGGCTTCCTTCATGATAAACTTTCTCCAAACAAAGCTTACCCAACTGTGACACAAAGCCTGCCTTGCCTTGCCTGGAACTGTCTCATACATGGAAAAAAAATTCCATGAGTCTCATCTTCACCTGCCTCTTAGGGTACTGGAAATGAAAGATTTTCCATTCCATGAATGACCTGCTTTCCTTGCAGCACCCCTCCTTACTGGGTCAAAACTTTTACACTCCTGCTAATTCCATGCCTGCAACCAATATGTACTGCCACCAACCCGTTAGCACATGCTTTTCATATCTTTCAAACAGATGGTAGTTTGGGGACGAATTACACTTGGTTTCACAGCTAGCCCAATCCCAGGCACAGTGTCATCACCACAGACAAGAGCCCACAGATCTGTTTCCATTTGACTATAAAGGTCTGCTCCACCTTTGCAATGATAAAGTACTTAATGGAGAAGATTGTGGCTTAAATATTCCCCAGACCAGGGAGACTTTTTAAGAAGCAGCACTAGCTCACTCCACTTAGAGGGAAAAATGATCTTCTGGCTGAGAAATGCTCTCTGTTCTCCTGTGTTTGGGTCTCTGTGGCTACAGAGCTGCATGGAGGATTGTGAACTGAAAGTGATGTTAGAAAGGCAATGCCGTGGTTTTTCTGGCATGAAACCTATTTTGTACCCTGTGCTGAAAGAGCTCTTGACATATTATGGTCTGGAACATACACGTGTTATGCCTATGGCCATAAACTAGACAGTTTTGATTTCTGGGTCTCAGCAATAGCCAAGTAACTAGAAACAAATTGTTTTGCCTCTCCTTACAGAATGTTATAGTGAAATGAGATCCTGGGTGAATGTGATGATTTTCCCCTTTCTGTAAAGAAGCTGCAGTTTTTCTCAGTATTTCCTCTCTATAGATATACCGTGCTAAGGAACCACTTGCACTGCAGGACCCGAAGCACCCCATGGCAGAGCTGTCTCTAATTGGCATGCCTGTCTGCCCATCTCACCCAACAAAAGAAAGCATTAATCCACATCTTCAAGAATTCAATAGTCATTTAAGCAGAAGGTCAGGTACCTAATGGGCTGTCAAGTTCAGGCTGTCTATCCCTCTGTCTTCCTGGCTCCCCAAGTTCCCAAGCCTTGACTGAAGGTCCTTAAGATCTGAGTACTTTGTTTTCCTGCCAGAGCACTATGAAGGCTAGAGCACAAGTGACTGCTTTGCAAATTTAAGTTGGGATGACATATTTTGGCTTCATTGAAAGAGAGAGGGGAAAAATAGCAGCCAGGAACAGAGCAAGGCCTGAGAAGGATACTAAGGATGCTGTTTGTCCTGTATTACTGGCATACTTCAATAGAATGTGAACATACATTCAGTAGTCTGCATTGTGCTTTTTGACCTGACCCTTATTATGACTGCCACAGTTTCAGGATGCCTCACAATAAGGATAACTGTGTGTAAATACTGTGTGGCATCAAGTGGTATTAAATATTATATATATATATATATATAATACACTAATCTGTTTAGTAGCACTAAAGGTAGACAGCATGATTGTACACATTTCCCAGGTCTTTTTCAGTGCCATGAGTTATGGAGTGAGCTTGAAGACTACAGTCTGGAATGCAGAAACATTGTTACAGCTCCCAGAAATTTCCAGGAGGTACACAAAGAGGAGGGAGCCCCTTCCAGATTCGCTGGGACACAGCCCACTGCACATACTTGCTTTTGAACAGCCTTGTAAAACCAAAACATTTTTTTCCAAACAGATCACAGGTCACGTAAGCTTCCCAAGGGATATATTGGTTACAGATGTTTTCATGTAATAAAATATTCCACTCAACTGCAGTATTTCTAACTGATAATGCTAAAACTAAATTACCCTTGACTAATGGTTATGTCCCCAATGTACTCCTTACCATGGTAAACACTGGCTCATTTGTTACCATTTAGACACATAAAATAATTTTTTTTTTAATATGAGCATGCCAGAAAGATAATATATTTCAAGTTTGCAAGAACTACTTGAACTTTTCAATAATATATACTTAAAATTCACTATTTTTGCATATTTCCAGAATAAATTATATCTCTAAGTTTCAGCATTATCATATAAATTTGCATTTAAAAGTTCTCATTCTTTAAACATGAGTGAGTCTAATAATTTTCCAATATTTATTCTTGAACTTGGAATATTTAAGTAAAGTCACTCAATTGTCTGAATGGTATAATACTAATAATGAAACATTCAATTGGATGTCCTCCTGGCAGAGTTGTTAGGAAAGGTCATTGTGATTGTATCTCTAAAATGATCAAGCAGTTCAAAATAAAAAAAAAATAGAAAAAGGAAAAGGGGAGAAGGAGATAATTGTCTCTATTTAAAATATGCTTACAATATAGCACTAACAAGGATGGCTATGAAGAAGGAAGAAAAAAAAATTGAAAAGAAAACAAGTAGTCATTGACTGTAACAAGGAGCCTCCCTCAAACAAGAGAAGCTCATGCAGTTGGATGGGACTATATCTCTATGAAAACTACCACCCCAGCATTTTTGTGTAAAAGATTAAATTCATTAGGCTTGAGATAGCTATTCATCATTGCTCTCCTTTTTGGGTCATCAAGATACTTATGTTTGGATTTCAAATACAGACATTAAGAGCAAAGCAACAAAGTGACTCGTGATGTCCTATAACTGTTCTATGTTGCCACTTCACAAAGTCAAGCTAGTCTAATTACATTTCAGTAAGATTGGAAACAGCAGGGGCAGAGTATCCTTTGTGGAGGGAGACACAAGCCACTTAGCACTACTGGTATTATATCAAAAGTAGAACCTGTCTATTTTTAAGAAAATGTGTGAGTTAGTAAAAATTGGAAGCAGGCTGTCTACACTTGATTAAAGAAAAGGAATTCTTCAAACTTCACAATGCCATAATCCAGGTATTCACTGCTTTAATGCTAGTGTTCCTTTCTGAGCTAAATGTAGTCACCAACATTGATAAGCAATTTTTGCAGTTATCCAATTCAAATGCATGCTTATGCTAGGTAAAGAAAAACATCATATTGTTGCAGTGGTCAGAGGCATTCTTTAATGACATGCTATAGGGGAAAATGTGGGAGCATTTCCCATCCCAACTGAAAGGATAATTCAATCTGCAGAAAATCACTTGAAAAAAATTTAATTCAGATTGATGGAGATGCTTTCTAAACAAAACATAGCTGAACCTGACCTGAATACAGTGTTTGGAACAGGAGGACTTTGTTTTGGTTCCAAACAACGTGCCAAGAAAACTTTACTCAGCTAACATTTTTACCATAGTCCTGCTTATCTGCCTATCACTCTCCTTCTCATCACCATATTTGATTAACTGTGAATTTATTCTGAGGCTGATGCAGTAATTAAGATTGCTCCCATGTACAGGGGTAACAATGGTTCTCTGATGGCTCCAGCATTTGGGAGTGAGGTTAATGCAGCACATGAAATGCAAAGCAACAGCCTTGTTCTGTGGCTCAAGATAACATCCAGGATAGGAACAAAGCACTGCTTTGTGACAAGTTATTTGCTTTCTGAAAAAAAGTACAATCCAGTTTTTCTAAGCAGATGCTCTTACACAGAAAACAGAAGCCTGATCTGATGATATTTGAATTTTTTAACCAATTTCACAGTTTTTAGGGTGGTATGACTAAACAGCACTAAGAGCAGTGATTTTTGTGCAGCAGTGACTTCAAAACATATGAGTCTTGGAAACTCAAGCACGCCTTTCCTCTCCCTTTAAAAAGCCTTTAGCATAGCCAGCCATCTGGCCTAATGGGAAAAGGACTAGCTTTCTGAAATCAAAATCACCTGGATGCAGAAGTGGACCTGATCTGCCAGCACTGCCCCCCAGGAGCTGTGTTCCTGTTGAGCAGCAGAATGCTGCCCATCGAGCACTGGCTGTCACAGTACCTTCCATGAGCTCCCCTTTTCCCTTGTTATTTTTGCTGGCTGCCACAAAAAACCTCAGCTAGTTGACATTACACCCTGGGCAGGAAAACTCTATATATTTGTAGTGCATGAATAATGTGAGTAGCAGGAAAGAGCACAAATAAAACAACCTAGAAGCTCATCTATAGGAGGGGATGTGAGTGAAGCAAAACTCTTAAGTTCTGCAACTCCTGACTCACTTATGAACATAGAGCTTGCAGGGTGAAAAATTATTATTTTAAATCCATTTTTTGGTATGTTTTGTGATATCTTCTTCTTGCCATAGTTGTTAAGGACAGCACCCAGAATGCATAGCTAACTAAGATGTCCAATAGCATCATTTGGCTGTTGCTCATCTTCCTACCTTCCCCAGCCCCCTTAGCTATGCAGTCATTCATCACATTCACATTCCCTGAAAAATACCTTTGCCCAGGATTTTTCTCCTGGGAAGCTGGGAAACCTCAAGAGAAAAAGGAAAACAATTTTATCTCATTTGCTTCTCTTGTGTTTTGCTCATGTGGAATGTGTTTGGAGATTGTTTCATTGGTTTCTGGTGTGAGTTGTTTTGACTCTTTGACCAATCAGTGCCAGTGTCAGGACTCTGGAGAGAGTGACGAGTTTTCATTATTATCTTTTAGCATTCTCTAAGTGTCCTTTCTGTATTCTTTAGTATAGTATAGTTTAGTATTCTTTAATATAACATAGTATCATAAAACAATAAATTAGCCTTCTGAGAACATGAAGTCAGATTCATCATTCCTTCCTTCATCAGGGCACCCTGCAAATACAACAGTCAATACCATATTCAAAACCACACTCTAGCTCCCCTGGACTAAAATTTTTTCATTTTCAAATAAATGCCCAATTAACTTACCCTTTACTTTAAAATATTGTATGCAGCAAAATGCTCCAATTAAAAATGGAATGTCTATTAATTGAAGCCCAAAAATTCTGTTAAGGCAAGTTTCACGAATCCTAAAAATAGAAATGCATTCATAATTTTTTCCTCACTTTAATTAGTTTTTTTTTTCCCTGGCTTGAATTTAAATATCCCTCTGCAGTATCTTCAACTGCATTGCAGTAGTAGGAACCGTGCACATAACACAAGAGCCACAAGATGAAAGATTACTTGCCTTTTCCATTCTTTCTCTGAAAGGAGTGTGAAACGGAGGAATGCATCCCACAGAACAGAAGTGTTGCAGTTAAATAGAAGAAACTTCAGAAAATGAGACTCCCAGAAACAAATGAAACTTGTGGTGATTTGTGTATAGACAGGTCTACAGTCTTAGGTGATGTGGAAGCAAACAGCACTGTGGCGGTCAAGGTGAAGGTGATATAACTAATGCTATAGCAGCCAGACTAAGGGCAGGCCAGTTCAAAGGAAGCTGAAAAATATGCTCTGTGTAGCTCTTTGAATGACATTACTTATAGCAGTCACAGAATGCAAGGTCATGCTTCTTCAAACACAGGTTAAACTTGCAGTGTGGTGAACTAATCTGGAAAGCAGTGACTTGAAGGATGACTTCAGGGCCACGGTGAGCCGCAGCTAAAACTCTGGCAGGGATGCAGTGGTTAAGATGATGAATGAGATCTTTCAATACCTGAGCTAGGGGAAGACACAAAGCAGAAAACATCATTGTAGCACTACAGAGGAGCATTCCTAGGAACAGACAAAGCTGAGGTTATCCAGGTCAACTGGGCAGTAAGGAAAACAATGCTAAGCAGCAGTCACAGGCCTCTGCCTGCTTTGCCTATGCCAGAGCCCAGCTTCCTCCTGCTACTGCTGGCAGGATTTTTCCATTGAAAAATGGAGCTTTGAACTATAAATTCAGGGAAAAAATAAGGAAGAAGTGTTAGAAATGAATGCAATTAAGTCACTGGAACCTTTCACATTTGCATGAAGTAAATTTGCCATCACCTAAAGTCATTAAAAATAAACAAAAGAGAAGGATGACTTTTTAAATTGGTAATATCTAGCTCAGGCAGAACTTTCAGGCTAAGTGGTGAATTTGTACAAAAGTATAAAACTACTAGCTGACCAAACTAAAGGAACACTATATTATGAAATCCACGAACACATTTATTTTTTGAGTGGACTGACAAAATCCAGTTTTTTCTTTATCTGCTTTAAATGGATGCACCAGTTTTGCTGAACCCAATCTGAACTTCTAACTTGAGCATTCTGCTGTAGATGTGATACACAGCCAGTTTCTTTCTCTTCAGATACTGCTAAGAAGCAACTCAAATAACCAAGACTGAGTGCAAGTGAATGCAGTGAATTTGAAGGAAGATGCACCTGTAAGCTTTCAAGCAGCTCCACTAATGCTGGAGTCTGAAAGCACTGGCATACTTTCCAGGGACATTTCCAAGCCACCTTGGATTGTTCCAGCAGGTGGGATTAGATGGAGGGCAGGGATTTACCACCTAGAACTCCTTAATCCTGGCCAACCCAGTTATGCCAAGCAGGACAGTATGGGAGGTATCTTACTATTAAAGCACCTTTTGGCTACAAGGCAAATAGTTGCACCAGGACTGTGATACAGAAGAATTGGGCAAAGCAGAATAGTCTAGATATGTCCAGGTTTAAGATAGTTAAATTTTATACCTTTGAAATTCACTGTAAAAGTACTATACACTTTAGTTTAATAAAGGAATTAATATCCAAGAAGTGATATTATGCAATGGCAGCATTTCCTCGTAATCAGTGAGCTTAGGAATGATACAATTGTGTGGTCAGGAAACAGACTTAAAAAAGACACATTCCCTCCTCCAGTTCAGCTCCTCTGATCAATTGTTTACAAATCCATAGTCCTTTTTTCTCTCTACCACCATGAGAGGTATTTACTGTTTTAATGATCTCAGAATGGAAAAATATTAAGCTGAAACAGCAGCAACTATTGCCTTTTCTTCTCAAATCTGTGTGGCATTAAGTATAATTACATAAATAACTGGAATGGCAGAAACAGACAATTACTGGCTTTGTATTGGTATTGGAAAAGATTATACCGTTTTTATCATGTCTCTTGAATAATGGGTATCTTCCAAGTCTACTGTCAAAAATACTGCTTGCTGCTTTAATGCTGATATGAAAATAATCCTGTAAAAATAGCGAGAGGGTCTTTCCACGTACTTTCCACCAAGCATGATTACTTAAATAAATGATTTAACTTGCTATTGATCTAAAACCTAGTCACATAAAGCTTTTAAAAATTATTATCCATCCTGAGTAGATAAAAGTAATCCAGCAAAGTCACGGATAATATAGGAAGTCCCTTAATGACAGATGCATTGTCCACAGCCTCTATTAGCATATGATTTTTCTACTGGCAAAGCAGATTGAAATTAACTATAAGAACACATGTATGTGATAGCTCTTCCTCTTTGTAAAAGACTGGAGACAGATACATATAAAGGAAGAGTAAAAACCTGCAAAGAGCTCTTACAAGAAGAACCTCAACTACTTTTGCCCCATTTTTTCATTGTAAACATTGCTATACCTTCTTTTTAAAACCAATAATAAAAATTTGACACACCATAAGAAAATTAAATATAGAGGTTGTGTCTAACCATACCTGAGCTACCACCATCCCAAAATCAATAAGGATGAGTGCATACAGCATTTGCTCCAGTTTGCTGAACAAATGCTCAGAAGCAGCTAAGATAATTAATTGGGTATGGTTCATGCAGTATGCACTGGAGATACAAAGCTACAGGCACTTCAGTGTGAGCAAAGAGGACAGTGTGCTTATCAACCTTTAAAAAGACTATCTCAGGAAGGTAGACAGTAGCTTCACCTACTAATTAGTCCCCTATTTTTAATATCCTCTGTTAGCTGACATTGCAAGAGACTGCTCCACTCTGCAGTGTGTGATGAGAAGAATCTCTTGAGCATCTCAACTTTCCTCCCCTGCAATCAAGGCAGTGATGCCAGATGCAAGTTTGGAAGTCTTCAGCATTTTGTCTGACAGCATAAATGTTATGTTTTTTCATGAACAGCAGTCATCTGGTCTGCTGCATGCTTTCACCACCTGCTCATATCAGGCACATAGGAAGGGATGCTTGCACTTCAGTGACCAAGCTGGCAAGTATCTAAAGTTTTAGCTGCTATAGGATCACCCAAATCTTTGGGTTTGTGGGGTTTTTTTTTTCAAACAGATCACAATTCTGACATTCCCTTTCCTCACTTTAATGAAATACCACCTTTTCTACAGACTCAAACAGCAGCCATGTGGTCCACAGCAGCATGCTGGAAACGTTCAAGATGCTGTTAACATTGTCCACACAACTTCAAAGGGATACAGCTGCCCCAGGAGGGGTTTTCTGGCCATATACCTGACCATATGCTGCAGCACTAAAGACCATATTTTCCATACATGCAGATCTTTATCCCTTCTACTTCCTTTGGGACAGGTCTGTTTGTTGTTTTTTTTCTGAAATCATTACTAAATTAATAATCTCACAGCCACACATATTTCCACTTCCTGAAGTGTTAAAAGAAAAAAAACAAACGAGCTCTTGATATTTCTGTCAATAAAGACAGACTCAGGATCAAAGAAATGAAAATGCTAATTATGGTGCACTCTGTAACACCTCTCTCCCAAGCCAAGTGCTCTGATTAAGTTAACCATCGTGCTAATTATAACAGTGTTTAGCACAGCTGGGGCCAAAGAAAAGCCATCTTCTACCAGAGCATGGTTGCTGGCCTCAGAATGAGATCCAGCATTTGTATACTGTAATAGGAACTTGCCTACGAGTCACCAAATAATAAATTTTAAATGTTCAAAACCATGTTCCGTTTCTTTTATCATTAAAAAAAAAAAAGAAAAAAGTGGACATTTAAAAAAATTGATGTGGTATGTTTATTTTTTGACATGAAAAAATGCTGGAGTCAGAAGCTTATTGCACAGGAATTGAGTTACTGTCTCCTAAGGGAACATAGAGCAAGATAACACATCTTTGCAATTTAAAGGGAAGCCCACTCTTCTGCGTTTTCTAAGTCAATACCATACGGCTGTGAAGCATGCCAGTGATGAGAGAGGAAGGCCAGTGTACTCTATACTTTCATTTAAAGTGGAATGAAGTAGCATGCAATTACTGGCAAAGCCACCTGCCACATTTCAGCAGCACATTTGGATGGAGAATGGGGATGATAGTACCAGTGAAAAATGTCATCAGAGTGTAAGTGAAAGTTAATCCTTCCCACCAATTCCATGGAGGAGAGAAAAATATAATAAATCAATAAATCCCTGCAGCTCAGAAAATTGTATCTTCAGTGGATGCTTACAATGCTTGTTCCACACAGCATAATTGGAAGACATTTTTAAATGGTTATGTAGTTATAACCATATCTTTCATTCATTACTTCCCTCCTTGAAGAACTCTTCAGCATTTACTGGCAGTACCTTCCGGTGCACCTGCTTGAAGGATAAGCACTACTTACCACAGAGCTAAAAGGTAAGAAAATTGCCTCAGATTCAGTATCACTCCTCAAAATGGCTGTTTTGTACTTGCTCAGTCTCCCTGAGACTTTGAGAAGCAGCAGATGAGCAGACGGTTTTTCAACATGAATTCAATCATTAACTCTGAATTATACAAGTCATCTAAACACAATGAGGCAACTAATGCTCCTGAGTGGATATGCACTTTCCAAATTCCAGGCATGTTCACAGTACTCCTATTTCCCTGCACAGATACAGCAATCACTGACACCCTTATTATGGGCCACCTTCCCATTAATTTCTCGTGCATTGCATTGGCTCAGTTAATTATATACACACACATATATATTTTAATAAATACAGCACTGTTTTATGCAAATTGATAATCTGAGTTCCTTACTGCTTTAGTAGGGTGGTAAAGGCTTAAGTGAGTTTAATCCACTCTCTGGGGAGAAAGGCTAATTATTGCTCTGGTTTGGAAGGTAGAGACGAGAGGTTCCTCAGAGAGAAAACCGAACAAATTGGCTGAGATGTTAGAGAAGGTCAAAACATGGGAACAGCACCCTTGACGTGGTGGAGACTGTGACACAATGGAGAATTAAACCTCTTGGGCAGGAGTCAGTGCTATTTTGGGGGTTTGTGGACCCTCTGAGAGGGTTCATGATGAATTTCAGTCTGTCACACACATTAAAGAAATATAGCAACACAGTGAAAATGAGGGCATGTTAATCCTCTTCTTTTTCACCAACATCCTTGGATGCATGACCCTGTGATTGAGTATAACCCCATCTGCCTCCTACCTTCCTGGGAGTCAAAGCTCCTTCTAGATGTGACTGCTTCACTCCAGCACCCTGCTCTGCATTCCCTTGTATGAGCAAGGGAGATGGGAAAAGCAGCAAAAACAGGGAGGGAAAAGTGATCTTTCATTATCTCCCAGTCCCTCCCTCTCTCAGCTGCTAATTAGCAATGGCCAAGCCCTGTGGAAAGTATTACAGGATGTAAGCACAGACTACAACTGGCTGGTGAAGAGTAATGTACGAGACTGGTTATTTGGCACTTGGGTACTGCTCACTGCTGCACACTTAGGGTGACAATGGTACTTTATTTTGTATATATCTTCCAGCCCTTAGGTAAGCTCAAACATTAATTCTTACTTACAGTTTGCATTTTACAGCAAATTAATTTCCACTTTATGCATGTATACATCTAGGACAGGTGGAGAAAAGATTATGCAGTAGATACTCATGTACCATGGTGATGTGCATAATAGGAAAAAAATAGGAGAATAATAGAGGAAGCAGAAGACTAAATTGCATACTATAAAATATTAATACAGATATAGTTTCCTGAGAGGATTTTTATGGGTGTTTGTACCCAGAATGCTCAGGAATTACAGGTCACCTCCTGCTATCCTTCTCCTATAACCCATTCCAAATCACTAAGAACCTTCCAATAAAAAATGCAAGGCAAAGTAAACTGACCTGCTTAGTTTCTTTTTGCTGAGTTTTATTACAACAGTGCTTTCTGATTGAGAGAAAAAAAGGTTGCTGTAAAAGTCAACACTGTTATATATTATATACTGTATAGTTATCTCTTCATAATAAACTAATCAGAGGACCATGCATTAAAGCATGGTCACCATAATATTTGGATTTGGCTGAGAGTTAGAATAATAGTTACACAAACTTTAACTCTTGAAATAATGATCAGCTAATGATACGTGCTTCACTTGGGAGTCAAACACTTAAAGTAAAAGCTGCTGTCTGACAAATTGAAAGTAATTTCACACTGAAGTAAATTAAATGAATTTCCCAGATGTTGCTATAAGAACAGATTCGAGGAGGTGAAATGAAAGTCACAGCAGATGCATTCAGACACTTACCATAAAGCTCTCAAGAAGAAAATATTTTAAAATGAAACTGTGGAAAAAGAAGAAATAAGAGGCAGGAAGTTTTCAATCCCATCTACAATCTTCATCAGAGTGACTTGTGGCTCTGTGTCATTCCACAGGGAGTGGTCCACATTTGTGTATGGGAAACCCTAGGCAAACACTGGAGTGAAATCTGTCTTGTTCAAAGGGTGTTGGATAGTCAGAGCAAGCTGCTCCTCCCTTCTGAGTAAGGAGAAAGAAGATAACAACCAAGGCCTATCTTTAATATTATATTGTTTTCAGTACCTTGCTGTGGCAAATCTCAAAGTACACCAACTTCTCCCTTTAAAATAGGTTTTCCAGTACAGAGAAATATATATAATTGACTTGGCCAAATGTCAAAAGATAGCAGCATCCTTGCATGGAAACTCTCTGGAATACCTTTCCTTCCCTTCTTACCCAATTACTGCCAATCCACTTGAATTACATCTTCTTCTACCATATCCCAAATTGAATAAAGAGCCCATAGGTCTAGGAGGACAAGGAGGAAAGGAATTTTACAGTTTGGGAGGGTTGTATAACCAGATCCCAGAGAAGCCTATATGCTCACCTTTCTCTGTTGTCAGTTGGGGGCACAGACACAGCACTGCCCACACACCAGCCACGAGTGCTCTTCTTCCCATGCAATTCTATTTTTCAAATTCTCTGCACATTATGTCTCAGCAGTTTCCTCATCCAGCCCTTCCTCTGGATTCCTAGAGGTGCTTGGGTTACTATTCCCTCCCAGTGATGGCTATGTGAAAGAAAGAATACTCTCTCCATATTTGACTCCAGTCTCCAGTACCCCACACAGATCACAGAGTTAGAGTATGGGTTTCCTAAGCTTGTTCATCATGAAATAACTGGCTATGCTCACCTGTTTCATAATGTAATATTTTCCTTAGCTACTTTTTTTGCACTTTTCACTAAATTATCATCCAATAAATTAGATCACAGAGTTAGAGTATGGGTTTCCAAAGCTTGTTCATCATGAAAAAACTGGCTATGCTCACCTGTTTCATCAATGTACTATTTTCCTTAGCTACTTTTTTTGCACTTTTCACTAAATTATCATCCAATAAATTAGAAAAAAAATTTATTGAGAGTGGTGATTATGTCATGCCTATCTTCTTAGGTTTTCTACAATTTACTTAGAAATCTGCTTTAAAGGCCAACTTTTCATGCTAGACTAAGAAGAGCATCTATTCCATTTTCATCTGGTGACCAAGGCAGCATATCAGAGAGGAAAGATCCAAAAAATACTTGAAAAGAGTAAGGGGGTCCAATTTTCAAGGAAAAAAACCCCACCTGAAAGTCTAAAATGGAATACCACTGAAGAAGTTATAAAATCCCACACCAACAATCTTTATGTAAAACACTCCATATTTTGGTGGGGCTGTTACTGTAGCAACACTGAGTTCAGTTTCTTGGGACATAGTGATTTTGCTCTCTTAGCATTTGAAAGATTGAGAACTTTCTAGATTTAGTAGCTACAAATGGAGCATTATAAAACAGATTGCAAACTTCAGATGCATATTTCAAAATGTTTTGGCAGAAAAATTGAGACACTGCTCTATAAATACCTTTCCTGTTTCACATTATCTTTCTTTGGGTATATCCAGTGGTACAGCAGTAAGAGCTAAACCACAATGCCAGAACATTACACTAGCCCCCACCCCCCCCCCGCCTTTAACTAGAAAATAAAAATAATTCTGACCAATACCCCTATTTTTAAATATATAAGGCAATAAGAAAAAACTGTTCCAGATGAAGCCTTCACCAACACCTCCACAAATATCAGCAATCCTGGCTGGTAGTGCAGGTTCCTCCTGTGAGACCATACTCCTGGCCAATACTCATTTGTTTCACATAGCTCAAGCATAAATATGAATTACTCAGGTTTGAAACAAACTGTATCATGCAAATGTGGCTCACTTCAATGTTCCACAAAGGGATGGACAGAAAGAGGGGTAGCAGAATGGAGGGGTTTGGCTCTTTCTTTTTTTAAGACTTCCAGAACATGCCTTAGACCAATGAATGCAGAATTTGTCCAAATTGAAATAACTGCTTCAATCCATTTCTTAAGAAAAAAAACAACCAAGTAACAGTGGGTACATCAGCTTTTTCTTGGGGATCCTCTCTTAACACGTTTTGTCAAATAAAGAAACCACATTGTTTCCAAATATTTCATTCTGGTACAGCAGTTCAGCAGAACAGGCACAAGCCATTTTCTCTAATGCCACCTGAAGCTGAAAAAGCAGTTTTGAATTGGAGGAACACACATGGACATGCAGAAAAAAAGACAAGACCCCTAAACCATTTCACAATAATTTCACAATACTCCATGAAGTGCTCTGTGATCTTCAAAGTACGAAACACTGGTTATAAGTCTGATAGACTCTTAGTGATGGTTTGAAATGCCATCAATGAACTCAATGAAGTTAATTCAATGAAGTTAAGCCATATATCAAAGTACTCACTTTTGTCATTCTAAAGCACCTAAAAATAGGAGACCCCCGACTTACCATTTAGGATAACAATGTTATTGCACTGTCTCCTCCTCACTAACATAATTTAAAGGGGATGAAAATAAATCCCAAAGGAGGATGTCAGTGAGACAATCTGAAATTCACAAATACATTTTCTTTTAATGGTGGCTTTTGTGGGGGCTGGGGGGGGAGGGGTTGGGTGTGGATTCTTGGGTATGGATGCATTCCCTTTCATATGGAATAAGGGGGTCCTCTGAAAGTTGCCATGAGCACACCACTGTACACTGGATGACAAGGTGACCTTTCCTTGGTAAAGGAAAAAAGAAAATTTTATTCTCTGGTACCAAGACGTATCAGTGCATTTCCTTGCTTTTCCTAGGCTACACAAAGTTCACACACCTAAAGGAAGAACATTACTCTCTGATAAGAGAAAGAAGAAGGAAAGCAAGAAAAAAAATTGAAAACTTCAGTCTGGACAAACAAGGGACTCATTTTTACCTCCAAAAAGGTTAAGGTCACCAGACTAGTGCTCACAGTTTCTCTCTATGGGGACAAAAGAATACACCACAAAGCCAGTAGCGCATGTATCACAATTGGCAGCTGGCTTGAAAATGGTCGAGTTCAATTGACTATGAAGAATGAATTACCCTTATGTTTGAACAAAAAAACCCCCTCAACCTGATCTCACCAGGCCAGAAGCACAACCACATTCCAGGCACAATGTGTGACAGCACACAGAAAGCAAATTTCAATTTATTCTGCACATTTGAGCACACACAAAAGCCTATATGGTTCTCATTAAAATAAAAGATATCTTCAGTCATCTGAAGGAGCACAGAGTGATTTAGATTCTTACTTTCATTCAGAAGAAATAACTTACCCTCCTGTTTGTGCTTCCTCCTGATCTGCTACTTAAGTCCCTTATACCACTTTTCATCTTTATAAACAACCACCAGTAGATTAAAGATCTTCTCATATTCATTCCACACTCTTTTTTTAAATGGAAATTTCTTTGACAAAGTGCAACAAAGCATTCTCTCCGAAAGAAAGAGCACTGCAGATACACACCACTTTCAGAGAGGACATTCAGATGCAACTCCTCAAAGTTTAGTAGATTAGCTTAACAATGTTTTCAAAAAAGGAGCTATAAGCCTTGCACAAGGGTAGCTTTAGTGGTGGCAGAGGTTTAACAAGCTCATTCACTAATGACCAGTGTCTTTGGGGTGCTTTGGTGAACCTTCAAGGAGCAGGTGTTTCTGTTTTCTCCCTGCTTTTCATGGGGTCTGGCACATTCTCCTTGCATGCGGGGCTGCCCAGTGAGCTGGGCTCATCCGCCAGACCCTGCTGAAAGGGCAGCTATGAACTACAACACAGAAGGAACAGAATGTATGACAAAAAATAATTCACAGGATTTTTTTTTTTTTGCATTCACAAGCTTCCTCTCATGTATTTCTGTGTGAAACAGTGATTGCAGTGTAAGTACCTGCAAGAGAAATGTGTCCCGAGATGTTTCATCTGGACCTTGTGTAGGACCAGCTCAGGCACACAGAGCCTGAACAAAAAGCTTCATAGGCAAATGAGGAGAATAGGTATCTATTTAATACCAATTAAGAAAAGACACTGAGGAATTAGAAGAGGGCTACAATTAAGAAGTTCTAATGCAATCACTTTATTTTGGTGTTTAGGCCCCTACCTATGCAAGGTTTTCCTTGCTGGAACATCAGCATGCCTTGCAGAGGCTACTGCTTGTGTTTGAGAGACTATCAAACACCTTTCAAAACATTATGCAAATGAGTCAGAAGGGGCTGAGAGACAGCAAAATTCTAAGAATACAATGAATTAAACATAACTGAAGTGCACGCAACAGAAATCAAGAAACAGTCCATTTGCATCAGCTGTAGGTGTTTATGAAAGAAAATTATGTCAGTGTTTGTCATGTTACAGGAAGCATTCTGGCTTGATTTGTAATTAAAAGGGAAGCTTAGTGCATATAGCTACTTTAAAATTATGTACTTAAAACTTAGGCAAACTATTGTTTTAATTAATTAAAAGCCAGTGATCTGATTACTTTGCACAAAATCTTGAAAAAGCCCTGTAAAATCAAATGAAAATTTGAAATTCTACTTCCCTCCAGCAAACTTAATTCAAATACTATTACTAGGTTTTTGCTGACATATCATCTAAAGGCAGGACAAAAAGGCTGGAAAAGAGTGCTTGACAAGAAGATAATTAGTCTTAGTTAAGTCAGAAGCTACCAAGAATTGCACTCCTAAATATTAAAGAGAACATTAACTTAGTAGCAAATTTCAACAGCAAGTATTTTAGTGTTTACAACCTGCAACAAAATAATTAAGAACAAAACGTGCTATAATAATATCGATTCTCACTGCAACTGCTTTAATGGGTACTTTTTTTTTGTTTCTCTGATAAAAAGATAAATATCTTAAATCTCTAATAGCACTTATGTGATATTTAAAATTCTGATGAAAAGAAACCTTAAATGAAAGTGAAAGGAAATGCCCAGATAGAATTTGTCTCACCACTTTAAAACATCCATTTTTCATTAGGAGAGGCAATAATGGTGCCAGTGGCCACATTGCATCCCATTAGGTTCAGAAAATTATTTTGCAAAATTAGAATGCCCCTGTGAGCGATGAAGATGCATTAGGTCTCTCCTCAGGAATTACATATGAGCTGTATATTTCAGTGATATTATAGGAAATTCATATTCTAGAAGACAGGCCACCACAGTCAAAGGCATGCCTTGCAGCAAACAAAATCCAAAAAAACAGAACAAAATGTAAACTAGAAAATAATATCAGTAAGCGTTAAACCAGTAAAGCAATCAAACCACCTTAAAAGATGTAGGGGGAATACTACGATACTGTGCTGACCACAGCAACACAGTTATTCCATTCTGGAGGCTGAGCCCTGGCTCTGTCATCTTTACAGCCTTCACCTCCATGTGGGTTACTGCAAAAGGGAAGTTGCATTCCAAAAGGTGGGGCGTTTGGGGTTTTTTTTCATTTTTTTTTCCTTTTTTAATGGCAGACACTGCACTGCTTTCACTTCCCCTAGCAAATAGCTCAGAGCTGGAATGCAGAATAAATGTCTCAAAGACTCCTCCGTGCTGGAGGGCTTACAGAAACCCAGCAGTCTCAATATAAACCAGATGTGTCACAACAAGTTTTGGAGGAGAGAGATGTGTTTGCTCAGGGTCTGAGAGTGCTCAGGAGGGATTCTCTCCTACAATACAGGCACAGTAACAATTAAGGAAGGTGGGAGTAGGCTCAGCAAATATCTCCCAGCAGGCCTGATCCCTTTCTTTAAAGCACCCCAATCATTCATTCCCCAATATTTTAACAGGGCCCTGATGAGATATACACAGCATTTAGTTTGTGTTAAGCAAAACTTTCAGAACAGAGAAGCGCCAAGAAGCCCAAAGACCTCAAAGCTTTTCCACAAGGGCAAGCAGGGTAAAGTACATGATGATTTTGCCAAAAAATCTGGAGTATTCTCAGGTTGACTATGATCTTCAAGCTGTTTTGGCCTCCCCCAAAATAAGAACACAGAAGCCAAATTTAATCCTGGGTAAGTGCATCTCACAAGCTCCACATAATTCTGAATTATTCTCTTATGATGTAGCCATGTAAGGCACTTAAAGAATATGTGCTTGCTCCAAGCAATCCAAGAATCTCATCTAGAAGCAATTAGGAGTAGGCAAGTACTTAGGGAAATTAGTCATTAGTTTGCAAATCCAGATTCAGAGAGTCTCTCAGCTACAAGAATCACTTGGGTTTAGTTCACTCTCTTTTTTAGGTTTTTTCTCTGCTTTTTTTTTTTCTGAAAGAGCACAGGGATAATGCTGTACAGTAGTAGAAATTTGGAAGTACTTGCATAGATCACCCCACAACAATTAACTTTGTTAAATGATGTAGAAGGAAGAAAATGTTTGAGAAAAAATATTTCTAAATGGAACAGAGGAAAACAAAAGAAAAGCAGAATAGCAGGAACACTCAAACCCAAAACAGGTGGAAATCCAGGGCGTACACAGATGTCAGGAAAGAGAAAGGAATGCAGCAGGGAGAAAAAAATACATTTCTCATCTACCCCTCTGCTTACAGTTTCAAATTTCAAAATAACATCCAAAGGAACTCTCTTCCAGACAATGCAACAAGCACAAAGACCCACCTGCAGTAGGCAATCTCTGCCTCCAAAAACTCCTTGCACACATTTCAGGTCTAAAGCATGGAGAGCAGGCAATTAGCAAATAAGAAGCCCTGTCTGTAGGCAGGCACATTCCAAATCCTGCAGTCATATAATGCAAATACACAAGTACAGTAATGCCAATCTAGATGCTAAATGAAAACCACCTGTGCTGCAGGCTGAACTCGACTTTCTTGCCTCACATGTGTCTATGGACTCATCATTACCACATCATCCTACTTCTTTTTCTTTTTGCATAAAGGGGAAGTTTGTAAATATGCTAGAGTAATGCTGGATGTATCTAGGGGAGACCTGTGGTTTCCCACGGGATCCTGAGCCTGTCTATGGGGCTTCTATGTGTTGTGGTAATGGCAGCTACAGCATAAACTTGAGCACTACTCTGCTACTGCCCAGGATCCCTCAGCTGACTCAGCCTGCAGCAGGTTATAAAAGGTGGGACAGTCCAAGTGGTGTCACAGTTGGAGCCTATAAAAGGCAGGTATGGCTGTGCTGGGCAATTGGTGGCCAAGTGGGCACAAGAGCCTGTCCACCAGGAGGAAAAACTTCTATACTTTTCATATTCCTTGCCTAATACTTCACCTAGGAGCTGAGACCAGCCAAGTAGGATCCAGGCTGTAAATGGGCCAAGGGAATGGCTACATGGATGTGGTGGAGGGAGGAAAACACTAGATCTGGGAACAGCAGCCAGGAGCTCAGACTGGGGCACCAATGGTGATGCCACTGCTGTATAAGCTGTAGGTTTTGGAATCAGTCAGGCATTAGCTGATGTGCCCCACTGGTGCCAGACATGGATGGGCACATATACTTTGGCTCCAAGTCAGGCTTCAAGATAACTTCATCGTATTTTGTGTCAAGCAAACTATTTATTTGGAATTGATGTGGAGGGAAAACGGCAAAAGAGACTGAAGTGTTTGGCACTGTCAAGCACACAGATATTTTATGCATTTCTTAAAGGGCATGCTCATGCCTTGGCATGCCAGGCAGCTCACAGTGCTCTCTCTGCAAAGCTGATCCTGAGACACACTGAAGGATGAGTGAACAAAAGCACACAGAGCATGTGGGCTGAGGGAGCAGGAGAAGCACATAAAATGATTTTGGACAGGTCCTGGCATTAGAAGATGCAAAGGTCTCCAGTGAGGAAGGCATGCAGCACAGCTGGGACATCCACACTCACTCCTCATACTGAGGACGTGATGGTGAAGGGAATAGGTCAAGGGTCCTGGGTGCCCCCAAGATTTGGGAGCAGGATTGGTGGGGGAGTCCTTTTCAGGTCACCAGTGTGACCCAAACAGCAGGGAGTGGGGGTGTGTAAAAGCACCTCTCTGCTCTCACTCCTCCACATACGACACATTTTGAGCAACTCAAAAGACACTTAGAGATGACCTGTCTGTTCAGACAAATGTATTGTAGATGCTCTGCCAGCAGCCCAAGAAGGCTGCCTGCTATTATTGCTGTCTGTAGGCAGATAACAATGACATCATTTGGGAGACCCATTTCTGGCATCATGTCTGGGAAACGTATTCCTAAAGAATCAGTTCAGCCACGCAGGACGCTCTCTTAGCTGCCATCTATTCAGGAGGATAACAAACTTCCTCACTGACTTACAAGTGCACATATTCATAATTTCTTATCAACGAGGCTTGATGTAAAACTAAAGCTCAAACAACATGAATAATGAATGAAAATGACTTGTACTCCTACACTCAGCAGGGCCCAGGGCTTTGGCTTAAACTCGCTTTCTTCCCAAAACTCTGTATCTCTCCCTTTTCCTCTGTATCCCAGTATGGGTTATATGGTTTTGCTATGCCAAAGCAGAAAACCTGTCCTTACAGCTTGTGCTGCAGTACAGGAGAGGGGGTGGGACTATTTTGCAGAGTTCGGAAAGATGAGTGCCAAAGGACTGCATTAAAGAAATACTGCAATGAGCCTTAAGAAATACTAGCAATTATATAGCAACTAATGCCACAGCAGCTATAGCATCCTGGTGCTACAAACCTGAAATACATGCATGTACACATGGACAGACACACAGACAGGCTCTCCCAAAAGTTTAAGACATGCATCTTGGTGACTTGAACACCTCCAGCCCTAGGTCTGAAAAATCAACAACAGGAAGAAATATAAACAAGTGACACAGCTGTCAGGAATGCCAATCTGAGTATCCTGCAGTCACAGTTTTCCAGCTGATCTCAACTATTTTGGTAACAGAGTGGTTGACCAGTAACATTTTGTAAGTAGTTTTAAGTCTAAACAGAGCCTGAAGTGGGTGGAGAAGAATCCTGCAGCAAAGTTCAGGACAGTAAATTTGGGCTTAAAAAAAACAACTACAAACTATGTGCAGTAGTTTTTGTGTTGTTTTGGTGTTTCTTTGCTAAGAGGATGTATCTGCTTATGTACTACCATGTTCTGGGCAAGAGTAAAGCATGAAAAGACAATTATAATTAAAAGAAAAGTGAAATAGGAAGTTGAAAAACAGGTAAAACTGGATCTGAACAGTTTCACTTCATTACAATGGAATTCAGCCCATGGCTGGAGGATAAATGTAGGTAGCACACTTCTTTTCTAAAGAAGAAAAATACCTAAACCTGACTTACTTAAGGAATTAACTTGTTGACTTTCCATTCAGTCATGGGAGTACTCGACATTTTCTCAGTCAAATGAGTTATTACAGGGTGTTTGGAAAACTGACAGAGTCACATCTTTTCCTCTGTGCTTAAATGGAATTATTATTATCACAGACACCAAGAAGAACTCAAAAGTCCCTGTATTTTAAAACAATTTTCCTAATATAGTTTGGGTGACAAGGCAGCAGAGGAAAGGAGTTTGAGGGAAGGATGTCCCTCATAATATTACATAAGAACCATTAAAAACAATTAAACTGCCATAACAGGAGTACCAATTCTGTCCTGCTATACCACAGCTCAAAGAGCTCCAAAATTCTGCTCTGAATTTTCAAATGAAGAAAACGCAGTGCTGGCACCAGCCTGCCATTCACACACCATCCCATGTGTAACACGTGAGCGAATCCATTCAATTTAAATTCCTTTTGCGGGGATATTTTTGAGCATCAGGAGCCTGCCCGAACAGCAAGGCAGGTTCCTGCAGTCTGGGCTTCCTCGGGCTGCTGCTGCCCTTGGCTGGCTCAGGGCTCAGCACCTCCCGCTGCCCTGCTCGGGGCGAGCCGTGCCCGGCAGGAGCGCCCGGCCGCAGGAATCCCGCACCCGCCCGGATGCTCTTTTCAAGTTAATTTCGCCCATACTGCTGCTGCCCTTGGCTGGCTCAGTGCTCAGTGCCTGCCGCTGCCCCGCTCGGGGCAAGCCGTGCCCGGCCGCAGGAATCCCGCACCCGCCCGGCGAGCCCGGATGCTCTTTTCAAGTTAATTTCGCCCATAGAGGTCTCCAGAACTATGTCAGAGCAATGCTATGGAGCTGGTTGAAGTCACAATTATCCCCCTGCGACAGCTACACTGCAATTTTCTGAGCGTCACCTGGAAGACCTTATTCTAACCCAAGCCTCTTTCAAATAGGAAACTATGAGGTTTCTCAGACTGAATTTTTATCCTCAGAATAAATCAAAACAAACAAGTTTCTGACCAAGTAAAATCTGAACCTTAATTGCCTGAGTTGAAAATTACGGCAGATTTTTTTTTTTCTGCAGTGACCACAGCAAACTCTTTAAAAAACAACCCCCTGCAAAAATCCTTGTATTAAAAAAATGTCAT
This sequence comes from Passer montanus, assembly GCF_014805655.1. Lineage (NCBI taxonomy): Eukaryota > Metazoa > Chordata > Aves > Passeriformes > Passeridae > Passer > Passer montanus. The sequence goes on from NW_024371037.1 coordinate 4,872,800, forward strand.
TTCCATTTTGTGTTCCATGTAAGTGATTAACAATATTACTCAAGCTCCTAACAGCTCAAGTGGGAGGGTTTTTAAAAGAAGCTGTTTTTGTGGTTATTACTTGCCAGAGTATTTTTAGAGAGGGGAAAGCCCAAAATGAAAACAATGACCTTGCAAATAAATGCACATCAGAAAGACGACAGGAGACGTCAGACAAGACCAATCAATCACAAATATCTTCCAAAACCTAAGTGTCTACAAAACTGCAGTCAAATTATTGAAGTTCAAATTATGTGTGTCCATGTCAGCCACTATTAGGCAAGAAATTCAAAATGTGCATTTTAAGATACCTTCTTTTTGTTTTTCTCATCCTTGTCTCTCCTGCTCTCTAACCAAGTGAACAAACCATGAAATTATCTAGCTCCAAATCAACCCATCCATGCAATTACCTCACACTCCCCTGCAAAGTTTTGTTGCCTAGCAGAAGTAAAATTAAAAGCTTTACTTAAAAGTTTGAAAGTAACCAGAAGCCTATTTTACAGGCTGAGACAAAATAGTATTGTTCAAATATATAGATTTCATCACTGATTGAAGTCTCTCAATATGTTTGAAAAGGAATAAATCAAATCCACAAAGTTATTCTCTGGGCAGGAATGCTTTAACCTAACCAACAGTGAGGATCTAATTTTCCTAAAATAAGGCTTTTCTACTATTGTGCATAATAGAAGTGAAACTCTTACAGATTACATTGGACCATCAACAAATACAATTTACAAATGAAGAAAAAACCCACCACCACAAAAAGAACCAAAAAAACCAAAAACCCACCAAAAACTTGCCAAGGTGAGACTTAGGGACTTGGAAAGTATGTGACATACAGCATCCTTCAGCCTTTTCCTTCCTTTCAAGTAAAGCCACAGCACTAAATCACACACAGCTGGCCAGCTGAACGAGGGGACTGCATGTTGGTAACAAGAGTGACTTCCCTGAGCAATCTGGTGTGATCCAGCCAGGACAGCAAGGATAGCCCTCTGCTCCAGTGGAACTTTGCAGGCTGTAGGCACAGCCAGGCATGGCAGTGAGCAGCTCTACAGAGGCAAGGTCACAAGTTGATTCAAGAGGTGGAATGAGGAAACGCAGTATGCAGCCAGAGGTTTTGCAATTTCATGGGTGGCAGAGATTTCCCACTGGATTCCATTCTCTCCTTGCACTGAGGAGGAGACATGGATCCCCCACCCACGCATTGCACAGCTGCTCTGATTAGAGGGTAGCTCTTTTCTTCATGATCTTCATTTTCCATGGTTCTCTGGCACAAAATCTGTTTAACTGGACATTTATAGAAACAGAATATTGCTCCCATTAGAGAGAAGGAAAAAACCCCAACAAACCTCAAAAAAGCCACACAACCAGAATATACCCAATTCCATTTTAAGATACAAAACATGTAAGATCTAAAATATATAAGACACTCATTTATCAGGAGACATACTTGATTGACTCTACCTTGTTAAAAACACAAAACTAACTCTTTTGTCCTCAAGCAAAACTAACCTCCTGTGAGAGACAGACACTATGCTACACAGGCTTTTGCTCTTAAAAACTGTCTGGGAAAGTACTTTTCAGTAGCTACACAACCTCTCAACAAAAATACAGATCAGCTTGCATTCTGGACTTCGTGAATGATTAATGTAATTTGAAATCTAATAATAAACCCATTGCCACCTAAATATTTTAATGGAACTGACAAGTAGGACATACACTTTCAGCTAAAGAGCTTTAATGCAGCACCTTTCTATTGCCATCTTGTTACAATGGTTTCATACCTTCTTGGTGGTTTCTCATGGGCAACTCCTCTCAGCACTGATTCCATCTTCGCCTTCTCTGCACAGCCAACAAACTCCATCTCACCCACCCAACCTGCCCTTTTATAATACCCCTCTTAATTGGATCCAGCTGTGGCCTGTTAAGGGCAGGCTTGTTCTTAATGCTTGATAATTAGCACAGCTGTAACTCCTCAGGGGTAAGATTACCTTCACCACTATCTCTATTCTCCTCCCTTCTATCTATCCACACCTTTCTGCTGAGAAAATCTGAGTTTTAAAACAGAAAAAGTAATACATACAAAGAAGAGTAGTCTGGAAGAAAATAAAATCTTTTAAGACGAATGACTGCAATGTTTCATACTACTGTTTCAGAAATAGATTGTTCAGTTGACCAAGAGAAGATGTAGTTTATTTTCACTACCATGATATATTTTGCTTTTCAACCTGTAAGTAAAATGTATCATGTTCTCTGTTACTATTAATCATGATTAGATGATTAATAGTAACAGAGGTGGTTTCTTCCAGCAGTGGTTACCATCCACCACATTCTTTGAGAAACTAGTGCAGAACCAGTTATGGGAGGGTAGAGGAATGGGGATTTTATTGTTAAATGGTAGGAAATATACCAATAAGGTGTTTATCTATTGGCTGTATGCCTGAGAGATGTTAAAATTGCTCTTGAAGCTTCAGTTTTTGTGTGCTCAGCAGGCAGAGGGGTGAAAGCCATAGCACTATGGCACGAGCACCCCAAACAGGATAAGGAGAATGCAGCTGGTCATGCACTTTTCCAGTCACAGATGTAGAAATGGGGAGGAATTCCTGCTAACTACAAAATAAAGAGAAAGACAGAAGAGTGTGAAGGTCACCTTCACACTGTGTGCTCCAGTGAGAACAGAAGTTTGAAAGCCACCCAACAAGTGAAAGCAGCTTCTAAAGCCACAAACAAACTTGAGATATGGTTAGCAGATACCCACATATCAGGTCTGCTGTGGAGATGACTTGTGATCTGGACTAAAAACACGGGCAGGTATTGTGTGTTTCACACCCATGTGGACTGTCCTCCCTTCTCTTCTGCCCCATGAGGTCCTTCATTCCAGAAACCAGGGAGTTCTGACTGCAGCCCTGCCCAAAGCTGGCCAGGGTCCTGGATACCCTTATGGCATCTGACCATGTAATGATCTTTAGCACCATTTAAATGGGAGCATGTTCAGCACAATTCAGGAGAGCAGCACTGCCTTATATAGAAAAGGGCTTCAGCATGTTTTTGCTGTTAAGGCATTTTACAGCCTTTGGTATTAAGCATTAAAGGTGCTTAACTTGACTTGGAACATACCCATTTGAACATTATCAATTAATAATGTTGTGTTGACTGAGAAAGGATGGTCATTCTCCAGCAAGAGCAACTGCCAAATGAAATGGGGGATCAATTAATGTGTTGCAAGGCTCCTCCCAGACAACTCAAGAGCACTGAGGGGCCATATGTTTCACCCAGTGTTTCAAGAGATGTGAACAAGCATAGCTGGTACTGTTTTGACCTGGTGCCTCCATGTCCTCACCCTTGAGTCAATCTGCATCTGCAGGAGTTGTAATTTCCCGTTACAGGGAAATAAAAGAGAGCATCCCAGACTGGAGCATTTCAATACCTCCCCTCTCTGAAGAATGAGGACAATTTGGCCGGTTTATAACAACATGCTATCTGGCAGGATATGGGATTTCAAAGACAAGAGCATAAAGATAGAAAACAGGCAGAAGGGGAGTGAAGAAGATTTTGAAAAAGAGGCACTTGAACAGTAAAATTATGAGATGCATATGAACATCAACTTATAAAACCCCACATCAGTATGAAAAAAATATATGGAAAGATAATTTCAGTCAGAAAGGAGAGACTTGATTAATTAAATTAATCACACTTCCCACTCTCTTTCCTTCCCAGTCACACCTGCTATGCTGTGTCTACATTACATGCTAACAGAACAAGATTATCTATTTAGAGGATTGTTTACCTATCAGTTTATTTCCATCTTCCACAAAATATGAGGGATCTTGCTAAGAAATTTAGAAGGGACCAGGATAGAAGACATGTGGCTTGGCATTCTACAAAATTTGCTTCAGTCTTCTGGCAGTCTCTCTTCTGACACTCACCCACCCCACTCCCTGTATATTTTACTGGAAAGGTTTCTTCTAAAGAGTTGGCATCTACAAATCTAGCTATTAGACATTACTCCAAGAAAGTGAGGTTTATTTCTCTTGCAGGCAAAACACTTCTGTTTTTTCCCCAGTGTGTTGTATGCAGGCAGAAAGGTGGAAGACAAAATACTTTTGCTTTTTTGCCACCTCTCAACTCTTACAGATGGACTGCTCCACAAATAATATGCATGAGTTTGTGAGCATAAGCTTTTGGTTGCACTATGACCTGGCAAGGGTTGCTCTAATCTGGGTTAAGCAATTTACAGCTCTTCAGCATGTGAGATAGTGAGGACTGTAGGTATAAAATGATTTAACTGGAATATTTACTCCTGACTAACTTATGTGCCTTGGTAGCTAAATATTTTATTTGTCATCCATAAAATTAAAGAAAAAAATTAGACCTTGATGAAGAACGCATACTTTGATAAAGGCTGTTCATCTAGGCAAGAATATTCTAACTTACAATGTTACCATATTTTGATACTACATGCTCATAAAAACATCTAAATATTTTTGCACTCTGATCTAGTACAATAGACTCTTCTAATTCCTCAAAGGTGAATCTGAAAGATCAACAAAGTTTTTCTGCTTACTTTAATGAATGCCTATAAATAATGAAGGCAGCTTACCCCTATGTGCTCTGGAGGGACTGTCATCCATCAAGCCAATAATATCTGGTCAAGCAACTTTCATACATTAAATTAAATTCTCTTTGGAAAGGACTCATCAGATTTTGTATCTCCTCTCTTGTAAGAAACATGGCACCTCCCCCACTGATCAGCAAAGGAGTTGACAGGAAAATATTCTCTCTGCCATTCAGTATTGTTAGTAGAGCAGCAGAGAGGAGAATCATGGGTTTGCATAGGCAAAAAACTAGCCACAAATCCCCTGGTAGAACAGAGATGCAAAGCAACTGTGAAAAACAGAGAAGATTGATACTGAGAGCTTACAGTTAGTGAGTTTTAGGGACAAAGCTCCCCATTCCCCAAGGGCACTAATAAGACACTCAAATGGCGTAAGTAATGCATTGAGATGCTGCATAAAATCACAATATTTTTGAAAAGTGAAAAGGTATCCTCTCTCAAGGGATACTCAAGTAAAGATATTGTGCATTTCATTTTAAAAATATGCAGTATGCAGGTACTGTTCAAATACATAGCTGACTAACAAAAAATTAGTTTATTAACCTTGAACAAAACATTCTTCTTTTTTTTCTTTCTCGAGTCTTTACTTTTCCAAATTCCCAAAAACAAAACTAAACTCAGAAAATACCTCCCTCACACACTTTCTCAGTCTTTCAACTTGTCTTGTGAAGAAGCAATATATGGCTTTCTTTTCCAGTTACCCCTTTCAGAGTCACAAGTTTAATTTCAGTGCAATCTCCCTTTAAATTAAAATGAACCTGCACACAGGGCTGTACATACTAGAAAAGACTGACAGGTATTTTGGTATATTTCTTTAAAAACAGTAAGAAAAAATTTATACCCACCATTTTTTTATTAGTGTTTATAAAGTCAAATGGCAGCACTTATGTTTTAATAATATGCAATAAAGAGAACATCGTTTTCCAATGACTAGTCTAAATTAGCAACACTGCTGAACGCTAAATGCATAAATATTTTATTCCAAAACACTTACATAGCCTGTGGTTTACAGCTCAAGTAAGCTGCACATTTACAGTCGACCTGTGATGATCAAACCACAGTACGTTAATTCTGAAATATATTTAATACTATTTCTACTTTCAGAAATACTTATGATACCATTTTACAAAACAAAAAATAAAAAGATGTTCCATCTTAACCATATACGTGTGATCATGTGGCTGGCTTTGAAGTCCACCATTACACATTTCTCTTTCGAGTACTGTTAGAAATAATTTGTTCTTTCTTTTTGCATCAGCAATTGCAGTAGGTTTCTACCAATCCTTGGATGGCAAACTACAGCTTAGAATCAGGACACCTGAAAGCAGGTTTAGGACACAGAATTGATGCACTGTGTTCTAGAGGATTCTATTTCCCAGCAAAGCCCACATAATTATTAAAAAGAGCTAACTTTCATGGTATGCATTCAGTATGAGTTGGACACGAATTCAGACTACTGTTTTAAACCACATAAACAAAAAGTTTCAGGTTTACACCAACATCAAATTCTCAGCCCCAGGATTAATCACGAGAATGTCAAGGATTTTTTGATTCTTTCAAAGCCTTCCTCTTTCTCTATTGGAGGAATTCTGTGGTTCTCAGAGGAGATGGTAAATGTCCCCAAAACAGAAATAAATACAGTAACACTGATTCAGATGTTTTCTTTTCAGGAAGGTGTCTCTTTTTTGCTACTCAGGGCTCAGTCTTACGAATGCTTAACAAAGTCCTGGCTCTCCTCCCTCTCACACAGTGTGACAGCTTCAGTACTGAAATGCTAAGAGGTATCTACCTTTCCTACATGGAAGTATTTATTCAAAGGTGTCCTTTCTCTTCTGAGTAGTTTTGAGTACTCCTTTTGATCCACAAACATTTGGACTCATCAAGTAAATTTTAGTAATATGACAGAAGATATAAAAATATATAAACACACATATTTAAGGACTGCTCACAATGCTTTTACAGTCAAGATTTTTTTCATATCCAAAAATGTGTTTTGAAGTATGATATTTAATCTCTAATGTGGAAGGGTAGGGTGGCAGGAGGAACCCCACTTTGTGGCTTAAAATTTAACCTCAGAATGCAGTTAAAAATATATGGAAGCTTGGAGCAGATAATTTATCAGAACACTTGTCTGCATTCCAAGGCTGCTTTCCAAAGCATCATTTCATTAGTGTGTTATTCTGGGGGAAGAAATCACTGTAAGTCTTAAAAGAAAGCTTCAGGATTTTTTGACATTAGCTTGCTCAGCTAATGAGCTAACATTCCCTTTCAATTAATTCTCTAATTTGCCCAGGCAGTTAGCAGATATATACATCTTAATATTACCTGAGATGCCTTTCAAATTATTCCTTTCAAATTATTCCTGTGTATATACTCTTTTAATCCTTTTTGAGCCAGTGACTAAAAGTTGTTTTTAACCATGTCTTGCCCTTTCATCTATTTAAATATAACCAGCTTCAAAATAAACTTACCCAACAGACCAGCCTCCCACTTCAATAGATGCAGTTCTGAAGCTAACAAGGGCCACAGCGAATTATTAACACTAGGCTGATCACTGCACACAAAAACTGATGTAAGGCTGTGTTTACATCCTCATAGGTGTGGTTACTTAACGGGACAGAAGGGCACTGAAGAACAAGAAGAGCAAACACCTTAAACCCTGGGGTGGGGAATAGTTAGGCCATGATCAGAGAGAGGAAAATAAAAAAGAGAGAAGAGCTTGGAGGGAGCAGGGCTGGGATGCAGAAGGGAGCCAGAATAACAAGATCCTGCAGGAGGAGGTTGCAAGGAGGAGTCAGGCAGCCCAGAAAACCACAAAGTCCCATCCCAGCTGGAGGTGGTCCCTGACACTAGGTGTTGTCCACACAGGCTGTTCCTCTGCTCCCAGTCATGGCTGGGCTCCTGTCCCCATCTCTCCATGTTCTCTGACACTGGAGAGGAGCCGAGGGCAGTCAGGATTGTCCCTGATCTGAGGCTTGCTCTGGGGAGTGGCTCACACAGAGACCCTGTCCCTGTACACACAGCACTTGCTGCAGTGCCCCTTTCTAACCAGCCAGCTGCCTCCTATAGGCATAGATTATTTTTTTTACACCTACGCAGTTGATCCAAAATATATTAATTTGGCATTGAAGTAGGTTCCATTTCCCAACAAAGGCTGTCCTGCTCAAGGCTTGAGAGTCCTCTCTACTCCAATGCAGAGAGAGATTGTTGACTTTACACCAACATTTTGTCATACCTAGCAAGTTTAAAACAAACCCAGATGTCCCTGAAAGGCTACATGATTTATGTGCATTAACAGCCTTAGAAATACATTTTAAAAGCAGGCAGGATCCCACAGATGCCTAGAAGTCCTCCTGCCTCTCAGCTATGCTCCAATTTTGGAGCTATGGAGCAAATGTTCAGAGTTGCAGCCATCCACAGGAAGCTTCACCCACACATTTCCCCTGACAGACAGAACTGTATTCAAAATCAACACCCCAGAAGCACAACCAGCAGGTTATGCCAGTTGTATTTATCATCCACAACTGTGCTGCCACAGCCTAAACTAATCATGCAGAAAAGCACTTACTCCTGTAGCTTCAAAAGTCAGCTCAGGCTCCAAATTTTAAAGAAAGCATTTTGATCCTCCTAACTTCCCTCTCCATCTGACACATCCTGAATGCACTGTAAACTGAGGAACATTTTTAGCCCAGATTCCTTTTGTCCTTCATTTTTAGTATATGTAACCCACAAAGAGACAAGTCCCCAGTCTGTGCCCTAACTTTTCCAGCTGCTCTGGATGCTCAGAGGGAAGCAGTAGGTTCAAGGAAGTTGGAGGCAAGAGCACGCCATTCTGAACAATACGAATTGCACAACCTTATCAACTCATATCTTCTAGGGATGGCTGCATAACATGCTGCAATTTTGGTTTTACTACTGGCAAACAAATGCACCTCAACCTGAAAACAGTTTCTCTTGTTTGTACAGTATGTTTACCTCATTACGTCAATTAAAATAATCCTGACCTGCCAAGAATCTCAAGGTGCCCATAAGCACGCAACACCCAAATTTTTGGTACAATTTTTCAATGCCATTGTTAAACTACCAGCTGCTAACAGATGCAACAAAGTATCTCACTTCTTAAAAGAGCAGTAGAAACATGTCATCTTAAAGGAAAGCTTAAAACATTAAATACATTGCTTAAAACTTTAAATATGTTGAGACTATCTGTTGGGTTCCTGAGATTTACTGGGGTTTTAAGAACCTTTCCAGCCCTCTCTTGGGCTGGAAAAAAAAAGAGCTCTCTCACAAGCCAAGTAACTTCTCTCATTCACTTGTAACAAAGAAAGATATACAATGTGAAGTGCTGAGCAACATCAGAAGAAAAAACAAGCTCAGGAAGAATTGTATCCACTTTAGAGGCCTAAAGATTTTCAGTCGCTTCACACTAGCTCAAGAGATTTTTATCCTTCTGCCTTTTGTTTGCTACCCTGACTTCCATTTTTTCTTTTCTCCTCCTGCACCATATTCCATCCTTTTATAACTGCACAAGGCCGGTATCCCGTCTCTTTCTGCCTTTACTCCTTACTGGGTGAAGCAAACTTAGCAGCTGCCTCTGGGTGACGAGGAAAAGTAGCCCCAGCCTCTCCTACCACCATCCACATTTTCTTTTCCTCTACATGGAAACCCATCCATCAGCTCATCATAATGTGGTTTTACTTCTGGTAGTGTGCAGCTGCTTCTGGATTTGGGGTACGATCCCTCAGGGGAGTTTCTACAGCAATATTTTACAAGAGCCTTGCTACCATTCTTTTTTTCATTATGGTTTTTCTTTTCATAAGCTTCCTTACCTTCGTCTGTGTAAGTAAACAAATAAACACATCAAAGATAAACAGACACTGCAGATACAAGAGAATGCTACCCTTAGACAACTACTTTGATAAAACTGAATTGGACTGCCCACCACAAGAATACATATTTTGAATTACAAATTAAAAGACATAGTAAATTATTGATTTCTTGATATATGGAGAAGAAATAAACAAGGTGGTCTGCAGCTCTATAAAGAATTGCTTTTCATGTAATTCTATATATTCTCCTTTGCTCTCACTTTCCATATCCAAGCGAGCAAAACAACGACAGCTGAACTGAATTAGTGAGCATCCAAAAATATCCAGCCCATCTTTCTTAAAAACACAGAGGGATGTTTCTAGTTTGCCAAAAAAGATGCAGTATTTTTAATACTGCAGTCCTCAAATAAACTGCCTCTTGACTGTCTGAATTACAAACTACTGTCTTAGGGAGATAAAACAAAGAATATGTGAAAATACAGCCGTGTATAGAATGAGCAGCATGGGAATCAGTTGGCAGCCATATCTATACTGTCCCCATCATATTTTTACTAATTTTTATTCAAACCAATGACCTGTAAAGTCAAGAGGATTTTGCCAGAGTATAATCTCAGTGTCTAACATGGGATTTGTTACGTTGGCTTTTTTTGTTTTGTTTTACATAAAACTTTTCCTCCTTTCTGCAAATTTGGACTCATCTGCAGGTATTTTTTCCTTCCAAGACCAAGCTGAAATTTTTCCATGGGATTAGGGGCAGAGGAGACAGCAATGGTAAACCTCATGTTGAGGAATTCAAGGGAAACAAAAAATTTGGAAACACTAGTCATGCTGGAATCCATATATTAATATCAGAAGACATGCTCTCCTGTGGTGTTAGGGTCCAGAGGACACATATTTGAAATACTGAGCCTAGTCATTTATTTACAACAAAAACATAGCCAAAGCCAAGTTTCAAAAAACTACAGGAATCTTAACTGTTGCAGACTTATCTGTGAGCCAGCACAATGCGTGCTTAGGCCATATAATGAGTATTTACAAGCAAAAATCTTTTCCATCATCTTCAAAGGGAGTTAGACATCACGTATGAGTGGTTTAAACTGGAAGAAGTCCATGCATAAAGAAGGGAGAACTTTATGGTTGGCCACAATCATGGAACTTTCCTCTTGCAGGAGGAGATTAAAATAGAACCTCCTAGACAAGCAACTACAACGTGTAGCATTTGGAGATACCTTCTCACGGATAATACATGCAAATAATTAAGCAAGAGACTTTGTTGTTTCTATACTGTGATTATTTCTGGTTTTAAATGCCCGGGTGGTGTTTGGAAACTATGGGCAAAAGGTAACTTGGTAGAATGACAAAACAGATATGAATTTTGAGGTAGGGCAGGGCAGGGCATTAAAATAAAGTGGCATCTTCCTACCATATAAATGTAGATATGTTTTGAGAGAGAAAAAAAACAATTACAGTGCTGTAGGCTTAACTAAAGAAGCATTTGTCTCTCTTTTATTTTTTTTTTAAAACAAACAAAACACCTCTAACCATTGCATCTTGGTCTGTTCTGTTACGTTGCCTGCCCAAACACACTTAAAAAAGACTGGGAAGCTCTTGAACGGCCATACAAGGCTCACTGGGTAGCAAGGCAGGAAAGGTGAAACAATGGCCAGCACTTAGAAACCAGGGAAGCTCTTGAACAGCCATACACTGGGTAGCAAGGCAGGAAAGGTGAAACAATGGCCAGCACTTAGAAACCTCTCTTCCAACAAATTAGCTGGGTTTATAGCTTTGAAGGACACCTCACACCGATCCTGATGGCAGGGCTGTTTGCCAAGCCTGGGGAAAGAAATCAAAGGACAGCAGCATTTCAAGAGTAGGAAGCACTGAGCAAGTTCAGAGTCACTGCCCTGTGCCTCCAGGAAAACAAGCCGGCTGGCTTGGAGCACCAGCATAGGAAAAGCTGCACCATCTGATAAAGAAGCATGAGCAAGTCAGATTGGTCTGAAATACAGGCAGATACATCCCTTTTTGCTCTGCTGAAGTGCAAAATATGATTTTGCAAGTGATAGTTTTTGGAAGGACTTTTCCACTCGCTCCAGCCAGCTGCTAAATGAGACTCTCAAAGAGAAAGCTGGACAGGTACCCACCCATCAGACCTGCCGGGTCCTCGGGAGAGCCCAGCAGGCTGCCCCCCCACAGGCTGCTGCACTGGAGGATGCATTTGGGCAGAGAGGACAAAATGCCCCACCTTATCCAGTATCCAGCAGGAGCCTGAGAGAAGGAAGGTATGCAAATGGTCCAGGAAACTGTTTCCTTTCAAAAGTGAAAAGCCACAGATCAAAGCTTACTTTTTCTGCTATTACGCTGTATCAAAAAATATGCCTGCAATCATGAGTCAGAGACCTTTAAATAATGTATTATAGGCCCATCTATTTCGAAAAGTGCATTTCGATACTAAATGAACTAAGATATTAGCTTTATATGTATAGATATATATATCTATATATGTATGTGTATGTATTTTATATATATAAATCACTACTTGATGTATAATGAATTAAAATAAAACACATGCAATGCATCTTTGGAAAGCTTCCATCTGATACACAACTGAAAAAGCTAAGAATATTTAGTTAGTAAAGAAAATGAATAAAATTAAATCATAAACAATATAGACCCAAGCACATCAATTTACCTTGTGAAAATTCACAAGCTAATAAAAGAAAATACATTTTGAAAAGAAAATACATGAGTGCATGAGTGACTGACACTGTCATCAAGACCATTAAATCAACACAACAGAGACAAAGACCAGACGATGCTGGCAGGAATTAAATCAAAAGCACCAGCCTGATTAGAGGATTGAAATTCAGATATAAGTGGGGCTTTGGACAAGTTCTTTATTCAAGGGGTAGCTGGAGTGGTACAGGATTACCACTGCCCCCCAACACTTGCCACGCTGGCTCAGCACAGCCCACAGAGGAAGCCCACTAAAGTCCTGTGCCTTTCCCACAAGACAATTTCTTTGCTCTATCAAAGGAAGTATCTCCTGTTACTGCAATTCTCCTTGGGCACAGGAGTTGATTAGAGTTATCCAGTGGAGCTCACACCACCGTGGATGGGAGCAGACCAGTCACAGGAGGACAGCTATGGCTCAGCTGCTCTGCCTGGCCAGTTCTGCCTGCCCACACCAATGTCCTCCAGCAGCTCAGCTGTTCGTGGAGTGGGCATGGAGCTTTAGCCTAATGCACACTTCTCCCTACTGCCTGCTGCAGGATACCATGTATTTTCATATAAAAATTCTATGCAGTGCTGTGTGAGACTAAATACAGGTGGAAAACTGCACTGATATGGGAGGGAAAAATCCTTTATAACATATTACAGGTGCAAAATTGTTACTGTCCTAAGCATTTTCCATCCTTGCCTTCTGTGCAAAGTTTGAGACAATCTTGAGGATAAACAGCTTTTCAGAAGGCCACCACCAGCCCTTAATACAATTCATGGAAGGCAGAAGTCAAAATTATGTTGATCTTAAATAGTGCATCCCATTTTCTGCTTTATAGTGAGAATAAAAAATATGTGAAATATAAGATAGTCTCAAAACGTCAATTTGGACTGAGTTCCCCAAGCATAGCAGGGAAAAGGCTAATGTTAGAGAATAATCTGCTTACTACAAGTATTGGTAAAGCTTTCCTGGCACTAGTGTGCAAGAGTTCTAAGGAAAGGGATATGAACAGCTTATTTTTGAAGTACTTCAATAAAAAGAAATCAGCTTCAGTTTGAATATTCAAACTTTAAAGCAATCTTTTAAAAGCCAAGCTTGCCTCCCAGAAATAAAAACCAGACAGGGTAGGGGGAGGAGAAAGGACCTCACAGATCAACTTTGCCATGTGAACTGGAGGCACAAGCTAAATAGTTTTTAGTACCTATTTATTTGTAAATAGAAACATGGGAGAAGATTCACAGGTCCTTGCTCAGCTGTTTCATTGCTGAAACCAAAATGCTGGAATTTTTTCCTAATTTTTTCCATTGCACAGCAACAGCATTGCAAATAGCTCTCAGAGGGAGCCAACCAACCTCTCTTTATCAGCTGAGAAAACCAGGAACTTGGAGAATGCAGTTACTTTTCTCCAAGGTGGAGAGCACAAGTGCTGCAGTGGATAATATTCCAAAGTGTTCATTTTTCCTCGGCTGATTATGAAGAAAGCCTGGATTCTTCAGTTTCTACTGTACTTGTATTTTCACCAAGAAGCATTTCATTCCATTCATGAAGAAAAACAAGCAAAGCTCTCAGCTCCCAAACTGGAACATTCTTGTCAAAGAATTTAACACATTAGACTGTCAAGATTCAGGAGACTTGATGTGAAAGAACACAACCAGGCAGTGATGACAAAAGGGTAGCTTGACAGCTTATTGACTGAGAATGGCTTTCACACCAGGAGGAAAAGAATAAACATATTTTTTTTGCATGCCAGATATGAAACATGCACTAATATAAGTAACCATGCAAATGGCTGACTCTATGGCAGACCTTACAGATAACTGCAGGGTAAAAAATAAGTTTTAAGCCACAAAATACCCTTTAAGCATTCGGCCATCATCTAAAGATCATGAGGCAGATGGAAAAGTTGGAGACCAAGGATAAAATTTTGAACACAGAGTCCAGAGAGTCAAGTCCCTCTGAAAAGGCTTGGAGCCCTACTGCTTCTTACTTCCCTAATGATGCAATGTGGCTTAACAAAACCAATTCTGTCTCCTCAGAAGCCTGGCTTCTCTTATGGCATGCTACCATGACATAATCAATTCTCTGTTCTGTTCTAAACTCAAAAAATAGTTTTGTGTAAGCCTATACAGTTTCCAGAAAGTTACACTAGGTCAAGCTCTACACAGCAGAAATGTCCCTATTCTGAAGTGCTCTGCTAAATTTTTATCCATCCTCTTCCTGGCTTCTTACTGTTCCTGCCTTTCTGTTATGAATTGCTGCTTTCTGATGTGTCAGACAAATTGAATATATGTCATGCAGAAAGGCAGATTGCTTTTATTTGCTCTCCTGTCCAGCTGTAACCAATCCCTCTGTCACTCTTCTAAATATTGTCCTTCCATTTTAAAGCTTGCTACAGCATTTGTGTTGCTCTTAGTGATGTGTGAAATTCTCTCACTCCCTTCTCCTTACCAGCCCCTGGCTACATGCATTCATGCAAAGTAAAACGTTAATATAAGGTACAGGATGGAGAGGAGTGTGATCAGGGTCCAAGAATGGCACCTCAAGCCTGTTAGTCCATGAGGAACTTAAATTACAAGATTTACAAGGGGTGCACTAGTTGATATGAGAAGCTGGATGCTGCCCACTGCTTAAAAAAAAAAACCCAAATTACTGTTTTTTCAAGGTGTTACCAAGGGATGCAGAGTCCATTTATAGAAGCACATAACATTTTGGTGGCCCATAACCCAGGCTAAAACTAAACTAAACTAGAAAGTGAATTAATACAAACCATTTTGCATCAAGACTCAAAGATCTACAATTAAAAAGAAGAGATTTTTTTTTCTCTATAGTTTGCCAATACTTTTTGGCAGTTATGAACAAAGAGCCACCCTTAAACAGAGTGTTTGGATAGCATCTTTAAGCAGGCTCTTTCATTCCTTTTTGGGAACCTGAACAACAGCAACCATGATAAAAGCAACTTCAAGTCATAATAAATACATTGTTCCCATTTAATTCATGTTTTCTCAACACAAGTGGTGTGTAAGAGGTCAGAGGAAAAGAAATTTATATACTAGGATGATCATGCTGTCAGGTAGCACATTAAAAACATTTTCTATGACTGTTCCACAATAATAAAAAATGCTTCCGTAAATACATAAGCAACAAAAGAAGGGCTAAGGAGAATCTCTGTCCTTTACTGGAAGTAGGGGGAAACATAGGGGCAAAGGATGAGGAAAAGGTTGAGGTACTTAGTGCCACCTTTGCCTCAAGCTTTAAGACCAGCTGTTCTTTGGGTACCAAATCCCCTGAGCTCAGAGGCAGGGATGGGAGTAGAATGAAGCCCCTGTAACCCAGGAGGATTGGGCAGTGACCTGCTACACCACTTACACACACAGGTCTGTGGGGCTGGATGGGATCCACCCAAGGGATCCACCGAGGGAGCTGGCAGAACTTCTCACTGAGCCATTTTCCATCATTTACCAGCTGACCAGGGAGCTCCCAGCTGAACGTACAGGTGGGCTGAGATAGGAATGGCATGTGCACCAACCAATAAAAATGAATACAATCTTTTTAGCTTCACCTAAGCTTAGCTGCACCATTTCAATTTGCAAACACCACCTTGAAAGTCTTATCAAAGACCCTTGTGTTTTCCTTATAACCAAACCTCTCTTTCTCTCTCTCATTCCCTCACCTCTAAATACAGTATAAAACCCTTAGAGGTTGGAACAATAGAGGAAAGTCACAGGTGAAAGAAATCTTCCTGATACACACTGTAATGCTACCATCCAGAGCACAGCAACCACAGCTTAACATGTGTTTTTGTTCAAGATTAACAAAACTCTAATGAATGTTTCTTTTCTTTATCAGCACTAAAAATATTCCAACATCCTCATGTCAGCAGTTACACATTTTCAAAACAGAGATCTATTAGGCTTGTTTATGATCAGCAAAAGTAATTTTGCAGTATTTTGCTTTCCAGATCCCCTCCCCCAAACAGCAACCACCAAGCACTGCTGATATCTTTAATTTTTTTAATAGTTTGTCCAAACAAACATGGAAATGAGTTGTCATTCAAATGTTCAATGAACTCAAGAGTTAGTTACAAAGGTCTTTCTTCATGAAGTAGTTTTTTTTTCTTTTCAGGTTAAACATATTCTTTTGTATTTAAATTGGATAGTAGTCATGGTTTGGTTTGGTTTTCAAAACATGCTTCTAATCCAACAACTAAATTAAAAAATAAATCCAGAACTGAGCTGTAGCTAAGTGTGAGCATATGTAAAACTGAGCACACTGAGACCATGCAGGGCTCTGTTGATCTTGGACACTCAAAGGAATTTTACTGAAAGTTCAATGATCTTCAGCAGTGACTCCCTCAACCTCTTAATTTTCTGTGTTACCTCAGGACACTTCATGTACAGCAAAATGAAAAAAAAAAACCAACCAGAAAAACCTGAGTCTCAACTCAACTTGTTCAATAGCTCCTGGATAATTTTTTCCATTTCTTCTCTTAAATTGACAAAATCTAGTGAACTGGGGAAAAGAGAGGGACTATATGGAAGGAACAGCTTTCTTCAGGGAGTATTCTAAGCTCATCTGCACTCTAATGTAGTCCTTTCTTGGGACAGAAAATCCATTCAGAATGTAAATCTATCAAATATGGGAGTATATAAAAGACAATGAGAGCACTGTGGGGTGAAAGAAAGGGAAAAAAGTAAGACAGTGAACGCTGCCAGCAGTCCCTATTTGCACCAGTGTCCTCACTAAGGAGCTGCCACTGAAGAGGAAAGTTAGGCACCATGGACTGCCCATCACCAATATATAACAACATCTGTGTGGCATCTACTTGGGGCCAAAATCAAACCTAAGATTTGATGGTGCAGGAAGGCTTTCCACTGCAGCACCATTCTCCACAGTCCTTCCTCTTTCAAAACCAAGTTTAAGCAGTATGAACAGAGGTGCTGTCAGCCAGCTAGACACGTTAACAAACGGTATGGTAATCACCTACATATTAAAGGGGGAAGTTGAAGCCAAGATTTTATAGTATGATTAATGGTTTCTGGATGTACAGTTCAAGGTACTGTGAAGAAATGCTGAGTTCAGCTTCTGGAGAAAAAAAAAAAATCAGGCTCCTCTAACATCCCTTAAGCTAAAACAGCTTTGGGTTCCCCAGCCACTGTTTTGGGATACTTGCCATGAGGGCCTTGAGAGAACTACCTTCTACCTTGGGAAATTAATTAAGCTGCAATACATCACATTTAAAAGCCTTTGTCCTCGCTTCAGGCTGCACTTCGATCTTTGCTCAGCCAGCCTCTGGGGTGGGGTGAATGTGCATTTAGAGATGGGAAAAATAAAAGGTCTTTCCTGAGTGCCTGGACAGGTGAGTGAGTTTCCATGAGGTAAGCAAGGGTGGGAGCCCATGGGCGTGCTGTGATGGCCCCAGTGCCTGCTCGTCCCCAGGGTCCACAGGGCACCCTGCTGCCAGCAGAGCACACAGACACTCACACACACACTCACACACACTCACACACACACACTCACATACACACTCACAAATACTGACACACACATTCACACACACAGAGTCACACACACTCACACACACACTCACATACACACTCACACATACTGACACACACACATTCACACACACACAGAGTCACACACACTCTCACACACTCACACATACTGACACACACACACACTCACACACTCTCACACACACACATACTGACACACACATACACTCACACACACATACTGACACACACACACACTCACACACTCTCACACACACACATACTGACACACACATACACTCACACACACATACTGACACACACACACACTCACACACTCTCACACACACACATACTGACACACACATACACTCACACACACATACTGACACACACACACACTCACACACTCTCACACACACACATACTGACACACACATACACTCACAAACACTCACACACGCTCACACATACTGACACACACACTCACACACACACACTCACACACACTCAAATACACACTCACACATACTGACACACACACACACACTCGCACACACTCACACACTCTCACACACATGGTGGGACCATCCCTGCTCACTCTGCAGCTCCAGCCTGCGCTGCCTCAGTGCCCAGGCAGCCACTGCCACAGCTCAGCAGGGACAGAAGGCTGGCTGTCCACCCCAGCCCCAGGCGGTGCTGTGGGGAGACACTTCACCCAAGAGGGGAGCGAGCACGTGGGGGAGAGCAGCGGGCTCATCTGGAGGGTGGGCTTGGCCTGCTGATGCTGTGTGACAGCAGGCAGACATGGGCAGTGTAGGTCAGCTGATTTGCTGGTGATGACTGTGAGGAATGGGGTCCAAAACCACCTGAGAGCATTTGGCTTTGGCTAGGTCACTGTATGCTTCTCACACAGTGATGATCCCTCAAACATAAGCACAACAGCTACAGCTTGGTATTCATAAAGGTCTATCTGCTCTCCATCTCTGCTTCCCAAACCTGAGACTGTCCTTTGCTGACCTTCAGAGCAGCTCTGCTCTCCAAGCATGCAGTATGGGTGGCCACCAGAGCCTTCTGGCTGACACCCAACAGAGCAGCTGCCCTGCAGCAACAATCCAGGGGTACCAAGGGCAGCACATGACCTCCACTACCTTTGCTGCCTTGATGGGCTGGGACTCTGAAAGAGCCGAGGAACACCTAGCATGTGCTTGTGGAAGGGGCAGAGATAAGACCAGGTCTGTTTTCGTCAAGGCTAAAGATAAATCAGCAGAAAGGATAAAGGACATCTGGACACTGCGATGAGTCTCTGTGCAAAGGCAGCTGAATCCCTGCTGAAAGGGGATTTCAGGGAGCTTATGACAGCAAGGAATAGTTGTCTCAGTCCACTGAGCTTCAAGTCTCCCCCTCTCCTGACATCTAATATACCCCTCAAAGTTGATCTCTGTGTGTGTAGGGGCCATATCAGATAACTACACTGTTTAGCTGCTCCTGGGGATATTTCTGCAACAAAAAGATTAAAACAGCAAGAAACTCAGATCACCTCTGTTCTGGCATTGCCTGAATACCAGAAGGCAGCTGGAGAAGATGCTTCCTTTGTCTTCATATTTAACTGCTTGTAGATCTTGGATGTGTTTATGGCTCAGCCTGAAACACCTGAAAATGTCTGTGTACTAGGCACACTGGACTCATTCAGCAGAGCCCAGTTTTATGAGTGAGATGAAGCTCAGCCTTCTCTCTACACTCACAGAAGACACACATTCAAGCTTAAAAAAAAAAAAAAGCAATCCTTCTTTTGATAACCAAAGACACGAATCAAATGGCACTGGCAGACTGTTCTCTTTTCTTGGTTCTACATAATTTTCCATGCAGAAAATATTTTATGTACCCACTGAATTCTTTCTTCCATGCTACTCTGTTAAACTTTTGATTAGAAGACAAAAAACATATTCTTGCAATAGCTGTTTCCATGTACAGGTGGGTCAAGAATCTTCTTCATAGCCACAATACCTACATAGTGCAACTATCCACCAAAGAGAAACATAAATTCCATGGAATTACTGCAGCAGCATTGAAGTGCATAAAATGCCAAACCATACAGAAAGTTAATAGATTTGTTTATGGACTAGACAAGGTTTAATTAAACCAGGCAGCTCTGAAGAACAGTAAATCCTCTCTCTTTTTGTTTTCCCCTCCCCCACACCCCTTTCTTTTCTAGAGTATCTTTCTCCTAGTGGCTTTCCTCTTCCTAATAATCCCATCACAAATGACAGATATGTTATCAGTCATCACTGGGATTTGACACATTCTTAATACCTGTCATGACAGCTCTGAAGTCTGCATGCTACTCCATTGTATTCCAAAGCATTTGCAGGAGGTAATGGACACATCAAATACAAGTCAATGGCTCTTCTTTATTGAACTGCTGAAGGATTGCAATATAGAAGGAGATGCTTTAAAAAAGCCTAATTGTGATTGTTCAAAATTACAGACATAGTAATTAAATATAAAACTGTATATAATGTGGCAGTGGATTGCTGTCCTCAAACAGAGTCTCTCCTGGTACCTTGGGTCTCTATTTTACTTTAATAGAGAACCTAATGCAGAAACGAGGTGCGAGTCATGGCTAGAACCAGAGTCAAGATCAAAGGTGGACACCTGAATTGACACAAGGACAGTGGGATTGTGAAGTGTGTCACTCACAGCAACTGCCAATACTGCCGAGGAGTAAATGTGAGTGCAGTAGAACATGAGTTTGAGAAGTGTTTCCCTGATGGGGACACAAGGAAAAGACAGCATCTTACCACTGAGCAATAAGGACAAGGAGCACTAACTAATAGGTTTTGTATGAGTCCATTGCTAATGCCTGTTGATTTCTGTGGACCTCTTAACACAGGTAGTTTTGTTTTCTTTTGTTCAAGCCCTCAAAAGAGCTGCAACAGATACAGCATCCCACAGAAAAAAATCAATACAGAGCTCTCCAAGCAGATAAATTTTATTTTGATCAAATTCTAGTATTATTTCAGGTGACTCTGCTCATCTGTGTGTAATATTTTTCAGGCACAAAAAAAAAATAAAAAATTACTGAAACATTTTTTCCAAGCCTTAAACTTGCAAAAGCTTTCTCTCAGTTGAGCCCAGCTGCTGCAAAGCATCATATAGCTGCAGTCTCTGCCAACAGCATATGAGCTGCATGACAGCAGTGTGCTCTGCCATTAGTAAATGCAATGGCTTGTTGTTCTCAATTCATTTACAATTTTGCACAAAAGCAGAAAAAACCCCACCCCCAACAAAAACAAAAACCCCACACAGATTAGAGACAAAGCAGTCCTGTGTAACTCAAGGCCCTTTCAGCAAGGCGATAAAGCCAAGGCAGAATTGTGAGCTGGAGTCAAAAGGAAGTGTCCCATTGACATAATGAGCTTTGGAGCAGGTCTGCAGGGAAGAAGACAGGCAAAACACATTCAGCCACCTAAGTGATTTCATGTCCTCTGGACAAAATTAGTTAACGAGTATGTTGTGGTTTAAGAATCTTGAGGCATTGTTTGCATGTACAAGAAATGGATGAGCAAACTGGGATTCCTTACGATGCAATTTTATTTAGGAGAGATGCAAGAGTAAGTTTTGCACCTATCAAGCACTTGGGAACAACGTGATGGTATTTAGAGGGGTGGGAATACTCTCAGGATGCAGCAAATCCTATTCCAGCGATCTAAAGCACTGCAATAACAGCACTGGTCGAGTGTAAGCTCATCTACCCAGCTGAAGCACTTTGAAAAAAGCTGAAAGGTGAAGTTTACTTTAGTAGGCTTCTCACCAGATCAGATACTGCCACTTCTTGAGTGGCCAGTGTGAAAACATAGCACAAATGAACATGGTATCACATTTTCTGATGATGATCTTATACGAGGGCCAATTACAGATCAAATTTGTACTGTGAGCTGAGCTTAGGTTGCATGGAGGCAAAATCGTGGCAGCACAGCCCCACTGAGAAGTCTCCCAGCAAATATTCCTGTCTGGCTTCGGTCCAAGGAGCATTACTGCTTCTCCTGCTGCCTACACTCCCCAGTTATTCCTTTCATACACTCTCTCAGCTGTAAGCAAATCAACATGCCAATCCCTTGGGACACATGGCTTAGCTTATACTTAAGACTTGCCATTCTGCTTTGTGCTTTGGACATTGATTTCCATTGTCTCAGCTATCACGCAACAAAAGGGCATTTAATTGCTGTCTCATTTCGTCTGGGGGAGAAGAGGAGAACAACTTTTTCCAGCCCTGATTGATGGCAGCCATTAGCACCTCCTAGCACAATACTGACTTACTAGAAGCATGATTTACATGTGAAGTTCAATGCCACACAAGTGAATCAGATTTGCAGCTATGCTTACTTGAACAACTTCAGAGACAAAATCTTCACATGAAATGAATTTGCAGAAATGCTTACACTGGCCACCTATTTAAAGAGAAAACTTCAAAGATTAAGGAGGTTTGTTGAGACCTCCTAGAAACAAAAGAAAGTTCAGCAGAGATCTCCCAGTTTTTGTTTCACTTGTCAAGTGCTCTACCATGTAGGTGCTTTAACGGTTGTAAAAGGAAAAAAAAACCCCAAACCCCAAAAACACCCAACCAACATGATTTATACTTATTTACATACATTTATCATTAGGAAACACCTCATATCCACTAGGCATCAAAATTCCCAATTGCATACTAAGAAAGGCAATGCTGAAGAATCCCATAAACTGTTTTCCCTTTTTCATGTGAGCATTTCTATTTTCTTTGTGATGGAAGAAAGAAGAAAATTAATATCCACATTTAATATCCTCCAAGTTCTGGAGAGCAATAAGCCACATGCCTTGGTGTTCAAGCCAAAGTGCTGATAGTGGATTTTTAGTACTTGTCTCATTTTATTAAAAAGCAAAAGGATGCAAATCTCCTTTTCAAAGAAACAACTAGATTAGTGAAGGCTTCTTGAAATAGCACCTTTAATCAGTCCTGTTATGTGAAACTTGCAGTAATGTCAGTAAAATTTGATGTAGTTTGATGCAGCTTATCAAAACATTTAATAATTGCAAAATATAAGATCAAGCACCTTTTGAACACCAGACTTTCCAGTCAGACATAGAAACGAGCTGAGGTACTAGATATTATCAGACACACGTTTTTACATTTTTTGGAAGATATACCACAGGAGAGGCAGATTGAGAAAAGCTGACTTTCAGCAAGGCAGTGATGTACAGCCAAACACGCAAGCACTCATGTTGTCTCATCTGTGGGAGCACTAACCCTGGCCAGGCAGAGGCTTTCTGCAACCATGCTAGCTATACCCACAAAAAACCACTTCTGACTACTTTCAGAACATATGCTCTGTTGTTCACATAATTGGTTTAAAATTCCACAGCAAAAATTACTCTGCAATTACTTGCTTTCAGTGAGTCCACTTCTTACATTCGCATCCCCCACAGGACCCACCTTTGTTCCTCGGTGATACTCATCCTGCCTGATGTGCATTTCTAAATAAGCTTAAATAGTGGCTATTTCCGTGTTATTTCATGCTTTCCCCTACTTTTTGAAAAATCATGATTTTAGGTACATAAATGAGTGTGTGGTGGCAGAATGCACATTTTTGGTTTAGAACAGCTGTTTTCACTTTTATTCATTCTGCAGCACATATGCATGGAAAACTGTATTTTGATTCTTCCTTTCCCCATTTGTTTTTGAGGGAAAATGAAACTTAACACACAGAAGCATCCAAAACAAACAAACAACACCACTCAAAAAAACCAAACCAAAACAAAAAACTACTAAAAAACCTAAACAAAACCCTTCCCAAACTAGCATGAGGTCAGATATTAAACACTAGAACACACTTGTTTCCTTAACTTGGCTCTTCCTAAATTTTGTTTTCCCCTCCCACTGTTTCCTTTCTCTTTGATGCTGGGCAGGAGACACGTGTTTCTCTTGCTGGAAAGGCTGAGTGTTATATTCCAAAAAGTTCAGTCTATGGAAGTCATTACTGGTAACTGAGAGGAAGGTGGCTCACAGGATCCCAGTCTCTCCTTCCCCTCCAGGCTTGTGCCAGACTGGAACTAGAACTCTCAGTGGCAGCACCTCCAGGAGAATCACAAGCACCAAGAAAGCTGCCAAAATGGATTTAAACCACTTTGCAGCTAAAGAACAGACTGAGAACCATGTTTGTGCAGCCCATTTATCAATCTTGCTTCAGATCTCTTTGGCCACTCGAGAATAAAGAAGAAGGTTTTACATGCTGGTTTCTGAGAAGCCAAGCCAACACACGCTAATCAATGTGAACAGGTCCTGCAAAAGAAGCTGATCAAATCTCTCCAATCATCCTCAGAGTCACAGTCAAACCCACACACCTTCGAGATTCAGGTCAGCCACACAGCTGCTCAGCATCCCCTGGGAGACTCAGAATGTGAGTGCAAAATTAGGGCAAGCACAGCAGTAGGCTGCAGCGTGTTGCTGGCAGAGGCACAAACCTGCTCCTCTACCCAGCACACCATCTATAAATAGGTTTATGAATACAGAACCTCTGCCAAGCTATTCTTGCTTTTTTTTCCCCTTTGCGAATTTTTAATGCCTCTTGCAAGACTGAGTCCTGGAAGTTTTATCTCCATTAGTAGTAATAAACACTTATTAAATGCTCCAGCAATGGCCGGAAGTCTTGATAAATAGCAACAAATTTGTCTAGGAAACTAGAATATGATTTTGCATTTAGAAAACTCCATTGTATTAAAAAAAAAAAGAAGAAAAAAATTAGCTTACCTGAAAACAGAAAATTCACATGAAAAATCTGTGCACACTCCACAATTTGGGAAACAAGAACCCACTTCTTCTGGCACTTCAAGAGGAGACAAGGCGGTGTCAGTGCTTGCTCTTGTTCAGCTGTGCTCCTGGGGGTAGCAGCTGAGCCCCAGAACTGAGCCCCTCACTCTTCGCACCTGGAACAAGAAGAGAGGCTCTCAGCTCCCTCGGCACAGGAGCAGCACGGCATTCCACAGCCCAGGCACAGCGAGGGATGCCAACACTGCCCCACTGCTGCACACTCAACACAGCCCCAGAGAAGGGGAAACTCAGCACAGCTGCCATTGGTGATAAGCATGGTTCTCTGCTCCTCTGGATCGCAGGTGCCCTCTCACATGCAAAGCTCTCTACAGAGCATCCTAACTCTCCCTCAGAGGGACCACTTTTCTAGATAACAGTAGCCCCACAACAAACCTGCTAAAGCCCAGACTACAACAAGAACACTTTATGGTAAGAATTTTGCCAGTTTTTGGGTGACCAAACCAACCAGGACTAATTTCTGACAGGGACATTAACCAAGGACTTAAAATACCTTGTACTTTCATCTGGTATCATTCTCTTGCAACTCTGTTTTTTCCCTTTCCTTCTCAACCCTTACATATTTCACCATCCATTTTCAAGGATGGATGACTAAATGAAGCCCTTTATTAAGGCTCAATTTCAAAAGCAATGTCACCTTCCAGTTTCCCTTTGCTTCAGAAATTAGCTTCTAGGGGCATTTTCTTGAAAAGCCTACATCTATACTTATTTAAATTTTCTGGGGAATTATTGAATGTAGAAAGTAAGGTTTAGCCTGATTAAATTTTTATTTCCATCTAAAAATAAAAGGAAATGCATAGTGAAGAACTCAGAAAGCTTGAGTCTCCCTATTTTTTTAAACTTCTGAAAGATGAAGACAAGGGAGACTTATTACAATAAATTTTTTTCTTTTCAAAATTCCCAAGAAACTTATGACCATATTCTTACGTTTGGAGCTATGTAGAGTTGACTGCTAAATACTTCATATCTTCTGAGCTAGCTGATCTTACTGGCCCTGACTTGAGCCATAGGACTGCACAACCTCTGGGGCTCCTTTCCAAACCCAGTTATCCTATTATTTTTTTCCAAAGGGAACGAAGACTAGTCTGTGCTTTTCAGAAACACAGCCAATCTTTTTTTTTCATGTTTGCCACCACTTTTACTGGATGCATCTTCTCCAGCAAGGAACCTTTCAACAGCCAAAATCTATACTCATTTTATATATGAAAACTCTAAGTTATTTCAATTCCAAATTATCAGAAGTACCTTGTCACACATACAGATAGGATTTAATGCATTTAGGTAAAACTAGCCTGGTAAGAAAACTAGGAATGAATCCCAAGTCCTCTACTAGGTAACACTAAAGAAGGAACTGGGGGTAAAAGGCTGTGGTGGATATTTCCTGTAGAAGAAACTCCAACTTTACAGGAATACATTTTCTAGCTGTGATTCTAAAGGCAGGACAGTATTTTTTAAACCAGCTCTCACGTCACATGACTGTCAGCCCTGTCTGCAGTGAAAGCAGTGGAATCCCTTGCACAGTCCACAGCTCTCCTTGCCAGCACCACCCTCCAGTCACAGCTCCCTGTGCCAAGGCCCAGGGTCACACACAAGCCCCATCTCCTGTGGATCATCACACAGCCACTTCCCAGCCCTCCAGCTGCCTCCATCGTGGCTGTGCGTCAAATCTTTTAGCTGGCCAACAGGTTTACTCCACAGTAAAAAGCTGACTTTTCAAAGAGTCTCTTGGAAGATAAACATTCTGAGGCTTTCTTTCCCCCCAAAATTCTTAAGCGTGTGTGTTTCTTTATTAATACTAAAAAATGTGCAATGCAGCAAGATCTTTTTCTGTTTCTCTGTGTACCTGCTCTCAGCAGAGAGGAATAGAGACATTATTTAATAGATAAGATATTCAGGGAATAAAGTACAGGAATGCCAGTCCTAAAATATCAAAAGGACAAGATATTAAAATAAAAAATAAAAATACTTTCTCCATCATTAAGGTGAAGGAATGCCATACAGGGTTGGAAATGTCTCCTCAAATCTAAGTGAGGCTTATTCCTGTTGCTCTGACACTTCTGTCATGGCTGTCTTCTCCCTTCCCCTTCTCCAAGGAGGAAATGCCTTCTATCTTAACCCCAACAACACACTAGCCATCAGACTCTGTCACTGCTCTGCTGCAAGGGAACACTGAGACAAGAAAGGGGTAATCCCTTCAGAAAGCCACTCACGTGGGTCTACCCAGCAAGTGGATCCATATTTTTTCTTCCCTCATTTTTCAAGAATCACAGATTCTTCTCTATTCTAATAAAATTATTTCAAATAAATTAACACCATGACCACTTTTAAAGTTGAGCCTTAGCCTCAAACAGATTCTAAAAGAGACTATTGTTAGATATGAAGAGCTTTTTCTTCAGCATGCCCATAGTCTGCTTCAAAGCTCATTGTTTAAATAGGAACAGTTGACATGCAAAGTCAAATTTAAGGATCCTGGGAATAGCTGTGCATGAGGGGCAGCTGGCAGGCAGGTCTACTGAAAGGATGCAGTTCTGCACATGAAGTCACAAGAGTAAGATTCCTAATTATATGCAGTAACCAAGGCATGGAAGAAAAACCAGTTCATCAGTTAGCATCCAGCAGCACAGTGAGGAAGCTTTGTTCTCATCTCTGGAAAGAGGACAGTCGATACTGCTCATATCAAAGCCTGGATCCACAGCCCTCCAGGCTTAATTAGAAAATCATGAAGAGTACAAAATGGCATTGGATACAAAAATGATCATTTTTCATGTAAATTTAGTGGAGTGAGCACTCTTACATTTACAATCCACACTCCCTTATCCACCCTTTTTTCCTCGTTAATGATACAGAGTTGGCTGCAGATGCAACAAAACCTGTCAGCAACTGCAGGGTGTCCTAAAGCAAGTCTTGCCTATTATTCCAGCTGTATAGATGAAGGTCGCTGACACTGCTAACACCTCTGACATTTTATAATCAATTGCCAACATTTACAGAGGAGAAAATACCACTAGCTTTGAACACACTCAGAAAGAAAGAAATTCTTCTCAATTAATTTTAAGCTTGCTCTCTCTGAGCCAAAACATGAAACATGAGGCAACCTAACAAGTCAAATATTAGTGAGATTGTTTTCTGGCAGCCAATGTCATATTCTGTTTGTATATAAACAATTGTAGTTTATCCATCTCTTCAAAACAACTGCAGTATGAATCATTATAAGGACAATGTCAGAGAAAACTGCCAATTATTTGTAGCTGAAGAACAATAATAATTTAAGTTTAAAAGCAACTATGAATATTAGACTATCAGCATTTGCTAACACCAAATACCTATCAGAGAAATCTAGTATTTTGTGGATTAGACTCTTGGAAGATGAAAGGGGATGACCTTTACCTATACCTTCACTGCTGGTAAAGAATGATGAAGCTCTTGCCATACACTGCACATTCACCTTGTGCCTGCTTCTCAGAACAGGAACAGAGATTGCTGCCTTTTAAACTAGCCTTACATTGATTTTTAGCCAGCTACAATATTCCACTGCTATAGCTAAGGATGGAGGGCTAAGGAAGAGATTTTAAAACAATACTTTGTAGAGGGTCCACAAGTCCTGTCTGATTTATAAACTGTCAATGTGCTTGATGAGTTCAGCAGCTGAGAAGCCCTGGATTTGACATTACTGCCCTTACTCAATAGTTCAAAGCAATCATTTTGAGTTAATACAGGGCCTCAGAGAACATGGGGATCTCTAACTTAAGACCTTCTAAAGACCTATATTTGGTCAAATCTCTTGCTCCTGACAGTCCTTCTTACCCTCCAGCTCCTAATTCAAGCAATCAGTCCACCCTTGCTTTTCACAGGAGCTTGTTGCTGTACGTTGTAATATTTGCATCAAATACAATTGCCAAAGGCACTCCAATTTTCACTAATAGTTATCATTAAGAGGAAAAAAAAAAGTATTTTTGTCCAAAAAGAGCCATTTCCTGATGTTCAGCATAGGCAGGGTAACGGTCACAGGCAGCATCTTGGCTCAGCAGGCAACAGTAGTAGGTGGTAAATGAGAGTGCTGGGGTGGAGACAGATCTTTTTCCAGGGGGGAGAGGGGGCAGTGTCTGCTAAAGGAGGCACCCTGATGGCAGTAGATTTATGCATCCACTCTTGTCAGTCTAGGAGGAGGGAATCATTATGCAGGGCCAGCTGCAGGGGTGTGCTCTGCTGTCGGGAAAAATTAGAAGTCTAGCAATGAACTATAAAGAAGAGAGAAATGACAGAGTGAAT
This sequence comes from Passer montanus, assembly GCF_014805655.1. Taxonomy (NCBI): domain Eukaryota; kingdom Metazoa; phylum Chordata; class Aves; order Passeriformes; family Passeridae; genus Passer; species Passer montanus. The sequence continues at coordinate 4,901,610 of NW_024371037.1, forward strand.
GAAAACTCCATGATAAACCCATTTAGGCTCTCTTCACCCTGGGATGAAATATGAAGCATAATCTCTTTGGCATATATGCTGGCAGTGACTCAAACAAATATGCCTAGGTACTCTCAGGCACACAGCCCAGAATGTGCAATGACAGTGTCCCCCCAAAGGACCGTAATGTGGGGCAAGAATCCTTTCTCAGCACGTTCAGCTAAGTCCTGGGGAAGGACCACGGCACAATCAGATGCTTTTGGAAGAAATCTCTGCTGCCGAATGCCTTCTTTGTGCAAATACCTTGGAAAGAAAGCTTTTCCATCTGAATATCTTGAGGGAGTGTGAGGGGTCCGGGTGAGCAGAGAGAACAGATGACTGGACTATAAAGAGTGAAAAGCACCCAAATGAAGGCCCTGGTATTTCACCCTTATTTTAGAAAATGATAAATTTCCAACTTCATGTGGCATTCCTTCCCCTAGGAGAGTTTCTGAGGTGGGAAGGTCTGCATAACTTCTTGCCCTGTTTAAGGCAGAAGTGTGGGTTTTTTTCTCCTTTGTTAATGCATTCAGAGATAAGAAATATTCCAAATATTTATTCATTGTGCTGCTTATAAAAAACCCGGTTTTTTGGTCATACTGGTATCGGAAAACAAGGGAATAGGGAAGGAGCAGACAAGGAAAGCAGTGCTCTTTAATACACTCCCAAAAGCCCCTGGTTACAATTCAAGCCCCAAGCCTAAGAGGGAAAGTGTTTGGTAGCTTTTCCTTCTGCCTGCCCTGACCACTGTTCAAACCTAGGGGCTGGTGAAACTCTTTCTGGAATGCTAATGCCTTGCTGAAAGCCAGAAGGTACAAAATGGGAGCTGTTTGGAGAATGCTTTCCTGGGGGAAAAAGGGAGGGAGGGATGTACTTCAGTACCTTATTTTAAGTTACACATAAGGACCCACAGCGTTATATTTTTACCAGGAACAGAAGAAATCTATTTTGCTCAGCATGCTATCATTGTAAATTCTGCTACTGTATGTCCTTCAGTGTAAGCCCTTGGAGATACAGTTTGATGAGAAAGGTTTGTTCAATTAAGTGTGTGAGAATCAGGGAAACAAAAACAAAAACCACAAGTAGTTCTACTGTAAAAGTCCTTCTTTCTACTACACAGCACATTCAGAAAATGGGTAGTTATTTAATTATCTGTAAAATACTTTGACTCCATCATCTATCAAGTGTAAAAAATATTTATGCTACCAGGTGTCAGATTAAGACACCACTGACCACATTGTAACTACTTGGTGTGTTTTATAAGCATTTATTACCTACACCATGGAGGTCTAACAGCTTAAAAAACTGCAAAAGCTCAAAAGTACATTAAAAAAAAACACTCCAAAACAATGTTGATACATTGTTTCATTAACACTGTGAAGGTGTAAATGGAGTACTGAAGTGAAGAATGGGGTCTTCTGATGAAGTAAATGGAAGACATCTACATGCATAAAGGCTCAAAGAACATAATTCTGAAGGCCACTGTTTGATCAAAGCTTTGTGAGAAAACACAGAAATAAACCACGAGCTGTTACAGTGAGCAACAGAAATAAAACTGGCAAATTCCAAACTATGAAACCATATAACTGTCAAAGTGCAAACAATACTTTTTACAGCTCCATGGTTATGTTTCACTTTTTTATCCTAAGGAAAGGAAGGACAGGCAAATGTATAATTTTAACATCAATTCAGGAAAAGCTTTAATAGTAAGATATCAAATATATTCTGGAAAAGGAAAAAGGAACACAGTTATTTATCTGACTTGAAAACAGCACAGTGTCAAGTTAATTTAAAATTCAATTTCAGTTTAAAGCATTACAAGGAAGAAAGAATCCTATGTATCATAGGCTGTAAATTGAAATCCTAGCAAGGTTTTTGTCTGCCAACTAGCTGTGTATCAGCTATAAAGCCAGATTGCAGGTGCTTCTTTTAGGAGATTGGGCTGCAAGGCTCATATTCCGAGAAGTTTGTCATTTACTATTCCCAAAGGCATTTTATTAAAATTTTTTTATAGTCAGTTAGTTAATGGAAAGCTGGCAGTACAATAACCCAGAGGTAATTTCAGCAAGGTGCAGTACGTGATGCAAAAGCACAGAGGGTCCTACCCTGTGGAAGTCACCAAGAAGGTGCACATTCATATAAACACATCTTTTATAAAAGCAAACATGCAAAAGCAGTTTGTCTGCAAAAACAGCTTTTAAGGTGACAGGAATTTAATAAAAAAATATAGAAATCATGGAGGTTTTTTTTCCCCTTTCCAGAAACTATGCCTGCACAAAGATGTTTCATTTAAAATCTACACAAAACCTTGAACACAATGGTTTGAGGGGAGAGGCAAGATAATCCTCCCAGTTTTCTGAGCTGAGGGATAAACATATTTGATAGAAAGGACATTTAATTCACCCCTGAACTCCAAACTGAATGAAAGCCTACTCAAATTTGGTACATATCATAAAAATAGTGACTCAAGGACAACCACTAGACTTCCAGCTTCAGAAGGTTCCTGCAAAGTGCCCCGACCAGTCTGATCAGAAAGGCAAATTCTGCTCAGAAAGGCAGATTCTGCTCCTCAGCCACTAACAACCCAGCTGGCCAGCAGACAGGAGCAGGGCTGGAAGGGCATAGAAAACCTGCACCAACAAAGAAAATAAATGTATATCCCTGACCTCCACTCCTCCAAAAGAAAGGCAAAGAAAAGCTGCCATTTACAGCAGCTGGGCTACTTTTATTTAGTCACACAGGCCTTGAACCTCCTTGTACAAACACTGTGAAACCTCAAAACCTTGCTGAGGGAGCAGATGAGCACCTTGGAAAGCTTTAGTTTTGTCAAAGTGGAATTTAAGGTGTGTGCAAATTGGTACTCAGGAAAGGGTAATATTTGAGGACATGAATTTATCTCCACTGACATATCCACAGCTGGGAATCAGTATGAACAGCTTCCTCATGCTGATACATTCCACTTCTTTTTCAAATGGAAAGATGTGGAAAACATTATTAGAGGTGATAGAAAGTTGTTTTCATACTACAGTAATGGCTTTTATCCTATCTTTGAAAATTACATAATTTTGTGTAAATTTATCATATATACCCATTATATAGAGCTACATTTTTCATAAAACAATAATTTCTAAAAATGCTGGAAGATTTACAAACACTAAGGAGGGAGGAATTTGATACAGGTTGAGATGGAAAAAAAAACCTTCTGCCCTTAAATGTTTTTTTTTAAATACATCTGGGCCTCTTCCTGCTCCCACAGCAATACATAAGTCTGTGGTTATGCCCCTCCCCAATCCCCTCCAATTCCCCACTTAAACCCTCACCATTTAAATGGCTTATTCACCTTTTTGCCTTACCATGCATTTTTGGACTTACGGCTCTAAAGTAAATTTCGAAAAACTTTTGCTGGGACTTAATAATATGGAAACTACCACCACTGCACCACTATTTGTACACATGGAATTACAAAAATATACCATTTACTCTAATGTACTGCTCTTTCCCTGCTTCCTATTCTAGCAGAAAACAGAAACAGGTTTTGCAGCAATAAAGAATTGACTTAGGACATCTTCACTGTGCAGTGCCCGAGTGAAAAAGGTTTAGATCTCAATTATGCAGTGTCCCTTGCAGAGTGGCCAAAACAAGCCTCAGTTTGCTTAAATTTCTGTGAAGACTAAGAATCACTGTTTAAAAAAAAATAAAAATAAACCCACCAATATAATCCAAATTTAATAGCATGCTTCATCTTTTACTAGGAAAACCAGGCCACAGCGCAGGGATGTTGCACACAAGAGGACACAATAGTTGCTTTCTTTCCAAGCTGTCACTGACACAGCATGTGACTCTATTCTAATGCTACATTTTAGTAAAACATTTTTTGGTTGCCAGGTGTTGCACAACCCTAAGAAGGAGGACTGGAAGCTGGAAATGCCAGCTGCTCCAAGATAACTTGCCTTGGACCAAAGCAGCCTGAGACTGGAATGTTCCTCACATGATGGAGAGAGCCTTCTGTGCAGGCTTGAGGCTCCAGATTTTTACCAGTTTGATGGAGTTTGGGAATTCAAGTTTTACCAGACTGTGTAGCGCTGTCTGATACCATTTGATTGTGATATGGGAAAAACCAACTAGCAAAGGTGATCAGAGATGATCGTACACAGACACGACCACAGGGTTTTCATAGGAAGGCTCACAATGTACCACGGAGTGGGTAAAAGGATTAAATCCTGCATCAAACTCCATCCCACTGCACATGTAAGAACAAACTGTGGTGCAGCAGAAGACTAAAAGCAGCCTAAGACTTTATATTTAATTGTCAATCATTTCATCTCGAAAAATTAAAAAGAGATTGTTTTAAAATAATTTTAAATGTTTCAATTCTTCCCCTTACATTTGGTTTGCACACCAAAGTGATAAAAAAAGCTTAAAATATTCCAGTATTATGCAAAAGAAGTTTAAAGTATTGGTAGCACTTCAGAAAAAAAAATCAGATAACCAAATATATAATCAAATTCTTTGAAGGCACTTTCTGTTCCTCTAAGACTTTTATACTAATTGGTGAGACCCTCATTTAATCTCTTATCATTACTGATCATTTCTAAATGACTGAGATTTAGGATACACTATTTTAATACTGATGGTGTGCCTAATGAGATCAGATTTTTAATAAGATTCTAGGCATTTATATTAGAGAAAGGCTTTGACAAAAAAAATAGGAAGGTAGCTGTATATCATTAAGAGTGAGCCTGTTCAGATCATTATAATTACATTTGCTATTCTTTTTTATACTCCATTACATGGTATAGGTGAAAATCACAAAAATATATAAATCCTTGACACAAACACAAAATGCCTGCAGGTCCATTTATATCTCATCCTCAGTATATACACAAAACTTTCAGTCAAGAGATGTTATGGAGGATAAACACATGCTACTTGTGATTAACTTAACCAGATCAAATTTGGCCAGCAAAAATGTTAGCTACTTCCTAACTTGTTTATTGACCACTGTCAGAAAAATAATTCAACATCCCTGTCAGTACTGATATTCTAATTTTAGTATGATCATTTTTTATTCCGTATCTTGCCTGTGAAATACATAATTATTAAAAATAATTATCATAATTTTATATATACATATATACATATACATCCACACGCACACACATATATATATATATATAGGTGTCAATAACTACTACTAAAATTCTGCTGCTTCATTTTTGTGCAGAAGTATATCTAGAGCTACTGCAGGTTGCCAATAAGACTGCAGTGTGTCCATATGTTAGGTTATACACAGCCTAAGCAAATGCTGAGGCACATCATCTTTCAGTAGTATAGCAATTTCAGGCTTGAGCTGATTTTCCTACAGAAATACAACCAATTAGTATTCAGTTTTGAGCCATACCAGAAACACTCCTTCAATAGATTCAAGTGCCTTGATCATTTGCAGCAGCTCTTTTGAAATGGCTAACCTGAAAAAATTAAACAGACAAGTATGCTTTATTTCTGTTCATTCCTGAGTTTATTGCAGCTCCTGTTTCTGTGCACTTCTCTCCTTCACTGGGGTCCAGTCCAAGCTATCCAGTCCTCCCAGGACAGAGAGGAATCCTTGACCCACATTTGGAGGATAAACTCGTGGTGGGCTTCTGGGCTTTAGTGCAGGCAGCACGAGATCACCTGCACTGCTGCTCTTTCCAGGCTGATGACACTGAGGTCTCTGTATAAAGTACTGATTATTCAGAAAGACAACAATGTGAAGAGAGGCCTGGCCATATCAGGGTAAAACAGATCTGCTTAGCTCACAAGGAGTCATGTGCCTCCTGAAAGAAAGCCCTGGAAGAGCTTCCCTGGCTGCTCAGCTGAGCCTTGAGACTGTGTCTGGGAGATGTCATTTGCTGCAGTTTTAAGTCCTTTTACCACTGTCTACATAAAGGTAGGGAATATCTATAGTTCCTCTACAGGAAAAACTCTTTAGAACCTACAGCGGTATTTTACCACTTCGCCTATTCAGGCTAGAGCACAAAGCCCAAGAGAGCAGAGAGAAAGAGATGCACATGCAGTCAGTCAACACCACAATCCCTGACGATGCAGTGTATCTCCAAAGCACCTGCTGTTGTCCATACTGACTTCCCTGCTGAGGGAACGCCTATTCTACACCTATAACCCAATTGTTCCTGCAGAGACAATTCAAAGGTAAATGTAGACAGAGTTCTGTATGCTCCCAGCAGTCTTCCAAGAATTGTCCACAGATTTAGTCAATTGAGTACCTACTCAGTTTGCTATCTCCATCTTAAACTGCTTATAAATAAGACATGAAGGATAAGAAGTTTTGATCCAACCACAAAACATAATTTGTGCCGAAAGCTTGTGTTAGTGCTAGTTACCATTAAATCTCACAACTACACTGCAAGTCAGCCTGAAGAGAACATGTCCTTCTATTGCTAGGTATTAGTCAGTTCACAAACATGGTGTGCATAGAAATAAGAAATTTAAGGTCAGGATCAGTGCCAGGATACAAACATGTTATGCCTTCACATTGTTATTCCAGTTCAAACACTCTCACCTACTCTAGTTCTGAATTGTATTAGCTTCACTTACAGTAAATACAACTGTAATGAATTAGTATTCATTAAATAGACTACAAATAGAATAGACTACAAATAAATAAAGATGAGATTTTTTTTGTCTTTGATGGGGAACTATTACAAGAGACTTACATGCAGACAGAATGGCCATTTCCTAATACAGAATCCATCACTGTCACTTAACATATGACTCTCTTGTAATGTTGTGTTATGAGACAGAAAGTCAAATAATCTCTTTTGCTTTGATGAAAGCATGAGGAAGTTGACTCAGATAAAAGCAGAGAGTAATCTGTTTAAACAGCTTGGGTCCAAAGTTGAAAATTAAATAAAATCAATAACAAATACAGGCCTGCTCTATTTGGAATATGGAGAATCTGCCTTGAGCATTAAATAAAAGAAAAAAAAAAGGATTAAATGCTACTACAAAAATATTTCAGGCCAGAATATTCTATATATGAGGTTTGTGAAGACCCTCCTTTGTTTGAATTTACATGAGTTTATTCATGTATAAATTGATATAACACACACTATTTGCTAGTAATTATGTAGTTTAAGAAGGTTTTGGCTAATCTAGAAGTAATGAAGAACATCAGGGTAAATTGATACTTATTAGAAAAGCAAAGAAAAAAAACCTGAAAGGCCTCAATATGTTCTGATTATTTAGACTCCAATCTTAGGTAATACATTTCTGGCACATACCTATTCAGGTCAGGTTTTTATCTGAGCTAGTGATGTGTTCAGAGGGAGCACAAAAATGCCTGAATCTTGGGTCACAAAACAATTTTTAAGGAACCAGCCATTCAAATCTTCAGGGAGAGGTATACAACAAGTCATCTCTGCCTTTTTAGATAAAAAGCAAAAATATGCAGGTTACGTTTACAAAGTAGAAAAGATAATTCCTTCCCACTCCATCCATAGAAGATATGGCATGAGTACTTACACAGTGGTATTAGTAAGAATACTTACACAGAAGACAACAGCAATGTTGACAAAACAGCTTAAAATTGGATTTGAATTTGGTTTACTACAACACAGCCTTCCTACACCTTAATAGCCAAAGGTGTGAAGAGTTGCAAAGAGAGTAAATGTGCTGACTTTAGTTGATAAATTCAAGTATTCATGAAAGAAATCAGAACCTAAAATCATCACTGCAGGCTTCTGAGAAAAGATATTAAATGTGCATGAACCTTTTCTACACAGACAACCTGCAAAAACCTCCCCATTAACCTGTCTGAGATCTTCTGAAGTAAAAGCAAACTCAAAACCCCCAAAGCACCTTTCAATTTTCAAAATTATTTTTCCATGATAGTCAGAGAGAAAGACCAGTAACAGTTCATGCTACCTTAGTGAAAGCAGGGAAGTGTTATAACATCCAAAGTGTGCCTGTGAACATAGCTTATTAAATTCTCTTAAAATGAAGAATTACTGTAATCAAAACAAGAAGAAGCATGTAGCACAAATCATCAAATTTATAACTGACTTCCTTTTACCATCTGAGAGAAAATAACTTTTCAGATTTTTGCTCTTCTTCTCAGCAGCCCAAAATAATGCTCCTCAAGGAATTGGACAAGTGAAAAGGCCAAATTTTTCCATAAGAAAGATGGGGAATAACATATTAAGCTGGCCAAAATAAATAGTTTCAGATTCTGATTCATCAAGTAGAGTACTGTGAATGGTATTTTATCATTATGTAGCAAAAAAACCCCTCAACCCAAAATCACATTCCTTGAACAATGTTTGTTCTTCCTAAATATTTAGAGAGGCACATGTTGATCTGCAGTCCTGTGAGCGCAGTAACTTTAGGCCTTGTGGTTCCATTTGTCTCAGAACTCGAAGTGTTTGAACAAAACCCATGACACCCACCTGGCCAAGGGTTAAAGCAACCTTTCACAAGGAAGAAATCAGTCTTTGTGGTTCTTGGGATGGCTTCAGGCCCATAAAGAAACAATTGCATTACGCCCTAATTACTCCAGCTGACTCAATGCACAAACTGGGATCCCTCTGAAAGCATTTCAGAACATTTTGTAATACAGAAAATTAAGGTGTTGCATTATATTTCCCAGACCTGACAGCAAGTTTTTTTGTAGAGCTCATTTAAAGCAGAGCCAATATAAAGAGCGAGGATCAACAGGCATGACAAAATTATGCAGAGGACAGGACATGCAGAGAACAAATTTCAGCTATAACAATGGACTGCAGTGCATGGCTCTCAGAAATGGCAGCACTATGCTCCTATTGCCCTATTTTCCCCTGCAAATTAATCTAAGTAAATTTCAGTTTAAAAAGGTTTGTTTTTTACCCTCACTAGTTAACACCACTGTTGTCCTTACCTCCTGGTATAAAGGAGCAACACCTGCAGCAGATGACCTATAAAGTTTCCCAGCATGCCTGTGAGGAACAGTATTTAATTGTTCAATTTGGTTTATCCATAATATATATCTCCATCTTCCATAGTCATGGATAAGGAGATTTGATGTAGCAATTTATTACTGGGGAAAAGGAACTTGTATTTTGTAGGGAGGAGATACATATAAAGACAGAAACATACAATACAGAATTATAAGGAAAATCTGCAGTTTCCTACATTCATATGTATCTCTTTCTGTGTATTTTTCCTGTGTGTGTACATGTACATTACAGATATGCTAGGAGTAGTAACTCTACAGGGTTGTATCTCTTTCTCACATTGTATGTATTCCTGGAATTCAATCATTTACAAGGACAAGCAAATATCTACACTGGCAGGTAGCTGCTCGTATTTGAGGCAAGACATATATATTGCTGGCTAATGCCAAACTAAAATCATAAGGTCTATATATTAATTCAATATAAAATAAGGTTGGGAAGCACTTGCAATAAAATGACACCCTGTAACATAAGCCACTATTTCCATTTCCACACCAGCCTGCAAAGTGAAGCAGCCAAGGAGCAGGGAAGTGCTTTTAGCAGCCCTGGCTAGTGGGCTCCATTTCCCTGACGGGAGCAAAGCTGCTGCCAGGGAGGGACAAATGCTGCAGCTCACCCCACAGCATCTGCCTGAGTCTGGAGTCGGAGCCTTACACAAGAGATCTGAGTGAGGACTTTAGTGGAGAGCGAAGGCAAAAAGCACTAATGCACATTTCCAACCTCAACTGCTGGCTCTGCATCTGCAACAACATAATCCCTTCTCCCATTTCCAGAACACTATCTGGGAACCTTGTCTATGTTTTGGCATTCATTGCAAAGTTTTCATTCCAGTTCTGTACACAAAGACTTCCATGATGTACTTTCTTTCTTTACACCCTAAAAAAGTGTCAACTTTGATCTTTTCAAACCACCTTCTCATCTACAATCCAATTCCACAGCAAGCCCTGGACAAGCACACTGTGCTTATGACTTACAGATGTTCCTCCTGGGCAAGCATGTTTATTTATGGATTGCAATGCAATCCTGTAGCATAGAAGTAAACAAATGAACAACCCACTCCTTCCTACAAAGACACGTGAAAACCTAAATTTAGTTCCTCATCATGAGAACCCATCAGCAGTTAAACTATCCATCTTCATCACCATAATTCAACAGCAGGCTTCTTTTTGTACAACAAGATGAAAATAAAGCTGCTAGTAACTATTATTTTGATGTATCTGGCAGATAGAGCATAGCACATCTATTCAGCCAGTGCTCCTATTGCCCTATTTTCCCCTGCAAATTAATCTAAGTAAATTTCAGTTTAAAAAGGTTTGTTTTTTACCCTCACTAGATAACACCACTGTTGTCCTTACCTCCTGGTATAAAGGAGCAACACCTGCAGCAGATGACCTATAAAGTTTCCCAGCATGCCTGTGAGGAACAGTATTTAATTGTTCAATTTGGTTTATCCATAATATATATCTCCATCTTCCATAGTCATGGATAAGGAGATTTGATGTAGCAATTTATTACTGGGGAAAAGGAACTTGTATTTTGTAGGGAGGAGATACATATAAAGACAGAAACATACAATACAGAATTATAAGGAAAATCTGCAGTTTCCTACATTCATATGTATCTCTTTCTGTGTATTTTTCCTGTGTGTGTACATGTACATTACAGATATGCTAGGAGTAGTAACACTAACTCTACAGGGCTGTATCTCTTTCTCACATTGTATGTATTCCTGGAATTCAATCATTTACAAGGACAAGCAAATATCTACACTGGCAGGTAGCTGCTCGCATTTGAGGCAAGACATATATATTGCTGGCTAATGCCAAACTAAAATCATAAGGTCTATATATTAATTCAATATAAAATAAGGTTGGGAAGCACTTGCAATAAAATGACACCCTGTAACATAAGCCACTATTTCCATTTCCACACCAGCCTGCAAAGTGAAGCAGCCAAGGAGCAGGGAAGTGCTTTTAGCAGCCCTGGCTAGTGGGCTCCATTTCCCTGACGGGAGCAAAGCTGCTGCCAGGGAGGGACAAATGCTGCAGCTCACCCCACAGCATCTGCCTGAGTCTGGAGTCGGAGCCTTACACAAGAGATCTGAGTCAGGACTTTAGTGGAGAGCGAAGGCAAAAAGCACTAATGCACATTTCCAACCTCAACTGCTGGCTCTGCATCTGCAACAACATAATCCCTTCTCCCATTTCCAGAACACTATCTGGGAACCTTGTCTATGTTTTGGCATTCATTGCAAAGTTTTCATTCCAGTTCTGTACACAAAGACTTCCATGATGTACTTTCTTTCTTTACACCCTAAAAAAGTGTCAACTTTGATCTTTTCAAACCACCTTCTCATCTACAATCCAATTCCACAGCAAGCCCTGGACAAGCACACTGTGCTTATGACTTACAGATGTTCCTCCTGGGCAAGCATGTTTATTTATGGATTGCAATGCAATCCTATTGCATAGAAGTAAACAAATGAACAACCCACTCCTTCCTACAAAGACATGTGAAAACCTAAATTTAGTTCCTCATCATGAGAACCCATCAGCAGTTAAACTATCCATCTTCATCACCATAATTCAACAGCAGGCTTCTTTTTGTACAACAAGATGAAAATAAAGCTGCTAGTAACTATTATTTTGATGTATCTGGCAGATAGAGCATAGCACATCTATTCAGCCAGTGCACTGAACTCAGTATTCCTGTGGTCAGAAGCCCTTTGACTCATCTCAACCTCTACCTTGGTTAAATTTCTCTTTTGGTTTCTCCATCATGACTGTGGGGCAGACAGCAAATGCATTTGCCTCTCCAGGGAGGCATAGAGCACAGCTGCTCCATGGTGACGTGCAGGGGAAAACTTGCTCTTTTATATTTTTTCTCTGCTCAATCTCAGGCCAGACACACAGGTCATCCTATGTACACAGGATTTTAAGTGGAGGCCACCAGCTTGTCTGATGCACGTAATTAAATTTGTTTTACAAGCTTGTAAGTAATTAAATATCACTTCTCAAACTGAGATTTTAATTGTCCTGAGTTGCCTGACAATAGCATTTTTCTCAATCTAGTTTGTTCCCAAGTAAATGTGAAATTTTAAAGGAGCTACCACTGATAATTCTACAAGAACTAAAAAGCAACAAAAATGGTCAACTATCCTTAGCTTTAAGACAATAATTATTAAGTATTCCTAATAAAAGTTTCAAAAGTGTGTCCACATTTTCATCAGCTTCTTGGTAATGGAAATGTTAAAAGACAAACACAGAGCATTCTGCCTCTGTTTTCATGATGCTCACAATAAATTCTGATGCAGATCTGAACCATGGTTTTAAATCCAAATCCAAATCCACGTTTCTCAAGTCAGAACTACCTCTAAATTACCATAAGAGTGCCTGTAGATACTTTCTTAATTTGGAAAACTCATTAACTGTTTGGTTATGTAGAATAATGAAGCCTTAATTTCAAGTATTATTGTAAATTATTCTATTTCACAATATACTAAGCAGCATCTTAAATTTTCAAAAACCTACAAACTCCCTGGAGGAGCCACTACCACACAAACTTGTCAGATGTGGGACAGAACTCTTTTCACGATCTGAAATGCAGCATACAAACTAATCAGGTTTGTACCTGCCTCCACTGCAATGGCACTTAAACAGTCACACCCTTGCAAAGTCCAGTTATAGACATAACCACATTTTCCAAACTTGAAAAAGCAGTCTGTTTTTCTCTTCAGCTGTCTGTATTCAATCCTAAATAGCAGACAATCCACATTAGGTTTCGGAGAAAAGAGCTTGCTTTTGTGTGGCCAGATACAGAAGAGAGATACAGATATGGCTTCCCCCTGATAAACAGGTCAGGACTGTACTCCAAGCAGGCAGAATCTCCTGCTCACTTGTACAACTGCCCCAAATTTCTTTCAAGCCATGGTAACTGTTCCCAAATTCCCTAAGCTAAAAGAGGAGGAGGGAAGAACTGCTCTCTGTGCAGTTACCCCATGTTATGTGGGTGGAGACATAAACAGGTATCTCCTGGAGAAAAGAGCTTGCTTTTGTGTGGGCAGATACAGAAGAGATACAGATATGGCTTCCCCCTGATAAACAGGTCAGGACTGTACTCCAAGCAGGCAGAATCTCCTGCTCACTTGTACAACTGCCCCAAATTTCTTTCAAGCCATGGTAACTGTTCCCAAACTCCCTAAGCTAAAAGAGGAGGAGGGAAGAACTGCTCTCTGTGCAGTTACCCCATGTTATGTGGGTGGAGACATAAACAGGTATCTCCTTTTAGAGTCCTTTGGGGGGAGCATTAGAGTCATCCCTTCAGGATGCTTTGAGAAGATCAATTCTCGCCTTTGACCTGGAATGATGTTAGAAATAGGATTAGGATACAATGACAGGAGTGGTTCCTCACAGATTTACACCAGAACAACCAGGCCAGTGCAAATTTGCAGAAGATAAAGGCAGAATTAGAGGGGCACCTTCGAATCTACCAGCAGGACAGAAACTTAACTAGAAGCTGCATAATTACCTTTCTCCTTCTCAAAATATTGAAAGACTCAAAATATCCACATGTCCTGAAGAAGGCCACAGAATTAAAATATGTATATGGACAATAAGAGAGGTAAGATTTGTATCAACAAACCCTTAGACATGAGACTAAAGAGCTTAGAAGTTGAATGCAAAAAAGATGCAGAAGGATATAATCAAAGCCAAACACCATCTCATAATATTGAAAACTACAAGGTCATCTGAAGTCAGATGTGCAGATAGCAGCTCTCCATGCAGCTACAATCTGTGTCAGAAGTTGAAAGTCAAAAAGAGCTCATCAGAATCCTAAAATCCTAGATTGTTTTGGGTTGAAAGGGGACCTTGTTTTGGGTTGAAAGGGGACCTTGAATACCATCTAGTTCCAACCCATCTGCCATGGGCAGGGACACTTCCAGTAGACCAGGTTGCTTAAAGCTCCATCCAACCTGGCTTTGAACACTGCTAGAGATGGGTCATCCACAACTTCCCAGTTCCTGTGCCTTTCCACCCTCACAGTAAAAATTTTCCTCTAATATCTAATCTAAACCTACTTTCCATCAATTTGAACATATTCCCCCTTGTTCCCCTTGTCCTGTCCCTTGTAAATAGTCTTGCCCCATCTTTCCTGTAAGCTCACTTTGGGCACAGGAAAGACACAATTAAGTAACCCGGAAGCTTTCTCTTTTCCAGGTCGAACAATCCTAATTTTCTCAGCATTTTCTCATAGGAGACGTGCTCCATCCCTCTGGTCAACTGAATCACAAACTAAATTTTGAAAGAAAAATGGATACTAAAATACAGAAAAGGCATGTGGAGTGTTCAATTTGGATGTTTGTTCTTGGAGAATTTGATTAATTGATTTATTTAATTTTTTAAAAATCATTGAGTATGAGCCTATCCTTCAAAACTACTGTATTCTCACAATGGCTCTTAAATATTTTATATTTCCCTTGTGAGATTAAATGATGATATATGATTTAACTCCCACATAATGTGATGAAGGGAGATGCTATGTGCTTCTCTTTCCTTATTCTTTTCTGTCTAGTTTTGGATGTTTGACCACTTGTGTGCTGTCGTGTTATTAGCCTCAGCATTTATGGCATCCTGAGAGACAATATTCACAGAAGGGAACTGCTAAGATGTAATTGCTTTAAAACTATGCAGGGGAGGGGAAAAAACCCACCTTAAATAAGGTATTAAAACCTTACTACAAACTCCTGGACCAGCAGCACCAATATCTCTTAAGCACCTGCTACCTATTTAACAGAGACAATTAACCCAATACCAATTACTCAAACTACCTTCTGCTCTACACTGCAGCTCAGCAATTGTGATGGGTAGTAGACTTAAAAACCCAACACTTAAATTACTATAATACTTCAGAAAGTGGTGACATATCTTCACGGACACTGTTAAACTGCAGGAAGTGATTGCAATAATGAGTGTATGTTTACTATATAATTACTGTCTTTCTAAATCCCAAGGGAACAGTATGTGAAGTAAAGTATTATGTAAAGTATTAATTCAATTTTTGAAAATTATCTGAATGCATACTGAGCTATAAGCCCCTAAAAACTCTTACTTACATTTCAAATATGTGTGTTTGACTCAACCAGCTTCTAACACTAAAAAGCCAATCATTATAAACTGCTGACTGTAAAAAAATCCAGTCTGTTAAATTATTTTTATTATGACAATTACAATAATTTCTTTCATGGGGCATGCTACCAGTTGTGCAGGCCATGATCTGAATAAGAAACAGTGTCAGTTGAAATACTGAGGCAACAACATTCATCTGCAATTCCACACACGTGCACTCTGGGCTTCAAGATATGCACAAGATTGTACAAGGTATGCTTGAAGCTGAAACCCTGAAGATGGTTTAAGCTCACCATCAGCTTGCGTGAATTATTGATGATTATTAAGTATTTACTGTGATAAACACAGAAACCCCCAACAAGGTTTTCTACTTGGCCAAACCATACACATGGTTTCTACAGTTTCACATTTATAACTGCTTCTCTTTGAAGAATCCCTGAAATGGCCTGAGATCTCAGGTAAAACTTCTGGAAAATTTTGAGAACCTACTCATCCTTCTGATGAGTAGGTTCTCAAAATTTCTGGACTTGTAATGATAATTAAGAAATTTCGAAGCACTCTCAAAAGGAGAACAGCCATGGCAGCTGTTCTCTCTTGCCCAGTCGCTGGGGAGAAAAATGTAAGGAATGTATTTAACTAATGCAGTTGAGCAAAACCCACTTCATCATCTTGAATTACTTATTTGTAATGAGTTACTCGTTCAGCACTGGCCAAAATAAAGTTTATCCACTTACAAAGAACTGATCAAGTCAGAACTCTTAGAATTCTGTTGCAATACTGTTAATCTCTTATTGTTAATTCAGAAAGTTAAGAGAAAGGAAACTGATTTTAATTCATTTAACAGAACCCCAAAGACAAGATTGTTCTGTTATTAACAAATGCTTCAAAGATTTTCTGCCAGTCCTGTTTCCTCTCCAGCTGGGAATAAGTTTTCTTCCCTATTAATACAAGTCAATCATTCTCTGCCTCAAATTCATCTTTGAAGTTTCCAGTGATGTCAATGTTCCTTTAATGAACACAGATTTCTTTTTAGTACATAAGAATTCCTTCTTATTACAGAATATTTTAATTCATATTTGTTGGTTAAGGTTAGAAAAGTTGAACAGTAAGTTTCATATGAAAAGTACTAAAAATACTGGGAATTATTTATGATACCTATACACACATTACGGTCAAAGGATGTTGTCCTGGTACTTTCAAAAAGACAGCCATGTTCTGCAGTTGCAAAATACCTATTTTTCTTATGAATTTGGATACTGTACACTGTGCTGTGAGGTGATGTGTCATATTTTCACCAAAACCCTCTGAAAGGTGGTGGCTGCAAGAAAAGTTGTCTGACACTAGTAACAAAGAACAACAGCCAGCTATTCCACACAACAATCATTTAGCCTCAGAAATTAGAGCAACAAAGTAATTAATTTCCATACTGCTACCGAAGGCTAGCAGTAATCTTGTCTCTGGAATTCAATTTTAACATGAGAACATACTAGCACATGGAAGAGTGCCAGTATTTTGGTTTATACTACAAAGGTGCTTACACAGATACCTCTTGTCATAAACAACCAGTTTGATTAAGAGTTTAATGGGGCAGACTGTCCTCACTGTGTCTAGGCTCATCACCCTGAGTCTTTACACACTCACTCCAAACTCTCCTCAGGGAAGAGCAAGTCTGCCATATTTTAATCTGATATTAGTCTTCAAATATAAATAATACATGGAGATGAGCTAAAATGTCTCATTGATTAAAATTCTACTGTGAGCTTGTCACATTTCAACGTGCAAATTGCTTCTGTCTGGCCCGCATTCAGAAGTCAGTCATCTAAATATATATATACACAGTTGCTTGATTTTAAGTTTAGTATCACAGCTGAACCACAGATTAGAATCAGAAGAGATTTTTCCCTACAATGAATTTTTAAGTAATGATGTATCTGGTCAACTGATTACCTAATGAGATGACTGTATTACATGATGTGGCTGCCTTCACACAGCTGTGAAGAGCTCAGCCAAGCCTTGGGTTGAAAGCAAAGCCTTAGGTTTCTACCATGGTTTGCAGCACTTTAACTATAGCTATAGTCCTCAGAGAGTCCAAGAAATCAGCAAAACGGAAAGGCTGTGGATACTAAATTTGCATAGTAATAGCTTTTTACATGTTTACAAGCAATTCTTAAACATCCCGTGTATCTAGGTAGTTTCCTTGGGAAGCAAACACAAAAGTCAGTTCTAGTAAGAGCGAGGATTAATTATTTGTCCTCACATACTTATGATTAGTACTGCAGAGTCTGTACATAAAGTGGCAGAGAATTATGATGTTACCCTGCCACATGCTCAAAATGTTTGGATTTCAAAGTCATATACACAATATTCAAAGACTGAAATGTTCCCCTTGAAAGCAGTGGTCAGACTTGCTTAGGCACCTTTAGAGAAAAGGGATGTTAATGTGTTAAAATGTTAAAAGAATCTATACATTTGTCATGCACAATAACTTGTTTCTTAAAACCACCTCAGAATGAGAAGCCATTTCAAAGTGACTTCTGCTATTTGAAAGCACTATGTCCATACAAGCTCTTCTTTTAGGAGTTTGCTTTTATTTGCAGGTCAGATACCAAATTATTTTCGAGATTAAGAAAGTATCCAATAAACTCAATACTTCAACAATTGAGCCATGAGCTCAACAGAAGAAATACAGTCCTGCCTTGCCCAGAATCATATTTAAATATATTGCTGTGTGAAGAACCTTCTCTCAGGAAGGCACACTGATTGAAACATAAAAATGGAAGTAATGGCATTAATGGCCACCAGCAAAAGAAACAGGAGGAAAAAATAGATATAAACCACTGTCATGCTTTCTGCCAAGAGCAGAAGGAAAAGTTTACTAGAGCTAGGACCAATAAGGTTTATTCCTTAACCTATTATAAGTTTGGAACAACTGATATTGTCTTTAACTGGTGAACATAAGGCAAAGATTGGTAAGGTCTCCATGCTTACCTCATAAAAAATAAAAAAACACCACACAATCACACAGCAATAGCTAAGAACTACAAGATGCAATTCTTCTAGGAATTAAGGTTACTAAAATGAAATTATTTTTGAAGTATTATTTTCTATGGCTTAATCTTTTAAAAAATGCATTTTTTTTGCTTTTTCAATTCTACTTCATGCTGTCAAACTGATGGTTTTGAAGAAAATATGGCACCTGCAGAGACATCTTTCCAAATGAGAAGTTAAAAAACATTTATTTGACTTGTTATTTAGTTACCATTGCATGATTATATAATGAAGGGAGTAGAAGCTACTCAAAACAGAAGTAATATATTGCACTAGATCCGTTTATGAAAAAATCTAACTTATATAATACCTGTAGCCCAAAACCACATATGCACAGAAATTCATAAACAAACAAACAAACAGAAGTGCAGATAAATGTCTGCTGGTAATTTCAGATTATACATGACACATTCTGGCATGTGCATCATATTGATATGCACAACAATTTCATGTTTATCCATTTAGCTGTGTGCAGTGAGTGACAGTGCACAAAGCAAGAACCATTTCAGAAAGGCAAATTGCATGGAAATAAAGTCTTTTTCAATTGCCCAGGATTTTCTGAGGGTCAAGGCCATGCACTCTGACAGACAGCTATAAGGATGGAAGGACTGATCTGCAGCAGTGCACACATGCTGCATTGACCCAGGTTATTAAGATAATGATAGAGTAGCTATTTCAACATTTTGGATGAATGAATAACCTGAATTTTCCACGGTAGTAGAAAATACTGAGAAGAAAATGGTAAGTAACCTCACAGTAAACTGACAAACCACACAGCTATAAAGGAGTTTTGGCAGGCAGTTGTCACCTCCATAACTTTGTCTTCATGGCCAGTCATCAAGACACAAACCAAAGATACCTAAAAAGCATTAAAGTAATTTGAGAAGATGAGTGTATGCCTCTGTTGGAGTTCATAGGAAAGACCTGAATCCATCACATTTTACGGGAAAAGGCAAATCATGAAAAAAGGTAATAATTTTATTTTTATTTGTGAATCCTTCTTGCATGTTGCACAGTTCTGCTGAGATAAAACAAGACTTTGTTTCTTGAAAGCTGTATACTCTTCAAAACATCGAATGGTATCTAGCCAGCAAAATTAGTGCAGTTTATTCCCAGGGATCAGATCCCACAGAAGGAAAAAACCTTAATAACTGACAGAAGTCCATGAAGAATTCCTGTGAAACTAGTCCTTTAACAGCAACACATTCCTCTAGTTTTCTAAAAGCTTCAAAACCTGTCTGACCTGAATTTATTTTATGGACCTGAGAGGAAAGCCTTTCCCTCCCTGCACTTCTGTGAATAAACAGAAGAATGCCTTCAATAATACAAGTGTTTTAAACCCTGCTTTACATGTGCTGAAAGGTTAACCTCACCTGAAGCCCTGTTTTGAAACAGGGCTTGAAACAGGCAACACAGCATGCTGTAACAAAAGGAAAGAAAAACAAATTCTTGGTTGTCTTTCTTCAAAATAAAAGAAAGTACTGCAAGGGCTCTTTTAAGAGGTGAGCTAAAACATGCCCTTCCTAAAGTTCTGAGGGAAGTCTGTGACAGTGTGGCCAGACACGTACACGTGTGTTTGCCTCCAGGGGCTATTGCATCTGCTAAAGGTTACAATTTCCCATAAGCAGCATGCTCTCTGTTGATGTGAATATATAATCTGTATAATTTTGGTGAAGTTGTTAGTGAGATACCACAAACACCAGCCTCCTAGCCCTACCATAATGTAGTGTGGGAATATGAGTCCAAGTAGTTAATGCCTGGTGGCAGATGCCACCCTATACTGTCAATCCTACCCATCTGCTGGAGGTTGCAATCTCTGGAAAAGGATGGCCAGCATATTTCAGCACAAGTTAGCATGCTGGGATGTGAACTGCAATGAGGGGGAAGTCGACTTTCATTTCCTTCAGCCATCCCAGCTAAAGAAACATAGCTGACAGCTGGAACAGTAACTTCTTAAATCAATTCAGCGTGAAATTCCAGAGCACTTCTCTTGGTGCCCTCTAAAACTAGATGGCTTTAATCAGCAGCTGGCTGGGTTACTGTAAGTAGATAGGCAAGGTGGCATGCTTGGTGTTCCCTCTTGTTATCTCTTTATGCAGCAGTGTCTGCAGGAGACCAAGTATTCATTAACTCCTGCCACAGTCAGCCAACAAATGCTTCCTGCCGCTTGCAAGGGACTGGCTAGCACTTCAATCTTTTCTTCTAGAAAAGAAGGATGATTAACAAAACACCCTGTAAATATGCACAATTCAAGCTTTTTTTTTCACTGCCAGGTGAAGACTAGAACTCCAGTCTAATTGCTCAGCAGCACATGGTTAACACTGCGGCAGAATCTTTCCCATAAAATATCTGGAAAGGTTTTCAAGCATTCAGACTGAGCTGATGTACAACGTTAGAATAACATGCAACCCTACTGCAGTCTGAAGCACTGTCTCTGTGAAATATTTTTCAGCACAGGAGGTTCTACAAAAGAAACAAACTATCACATCCCCAAAGTGATACACTTCCATTTTTTCTTCTCCCATAGTGATACAGCAGACTTACATTTTCCCTGAAATAATTTTTCAAAGTTTTGTTGAGTTTAATTAACCAAATGAGGTAAAAGAATGTTCTTTAAAATCCATTTCACCGCGAGACATGGGCATTTACAGCAGTCAGTGACTTGTAGAAGCTGTTACTGTGAGATACGGAATTACTGAGCTGAAGAATAATACTTGCCACAGACTCGACTTTAATATTTGAGGGTGAAGGATCACCTGTGCTGACAGAGTCTGCACTCAGCATGACTAGGAAATAGGAATAGCTTCTCTAGCATCCATCCATTTTTACAGGTTATAAGACAAATGCTTTTATGAGCACTGGGATAAATGAAATTTGTTGTCTAAACCAATTTGTCCTCTTCTGCTTGACTGTCTCTTTCAACAGACTTGCTTAAAAGTAAAGCATATTCCTCAAAGAACCCACATTGAAAAACACATGAGAGAGGCACAAAGAGATTAATGTGGTTTCTCTACAGTGTGGGTTTCACTGAGTTTGCATCTTGGTGGATACCCAAGAAGGAATGCTTTGGGCACAGCTCTGAGTCAGCTGACCCAGATGATCCACACCACCAGGAAGGGGGAACTTCTCCACTCCTTAGCCTGCACTGTGCAGTCTCACATCTTCCTTGCAGTTGGCCCTCAGAAGTGAACTGATTTGACTCCCTAATGTCACAAAAACCTCATTTTCTTTGGACTCGTGCAGTTCGGCTGTGTAACAGCTGAGCTGGCTTACTATGCAGACAGGCAATCTGCAGAGGAGAGAAAGGGAAGACTGGGGACAGCGCCACTGCTTTGGGCAGTAGGAGTCAGTAGGAGAAAGTGGCTGAGAGGATGCCAGAACTAACATGGAGATCACCAAGCTTTCCTGACCAAGCTACAAAAGATTTAATAAAACATGTATTACAGTACCTGAGGCAAACCTGTAATGTCTTTTCTAACTGTACACCCAAATCAGGAAAACCTCAATGGTTCAGTGGAGGTTGGTCATTCTCCTTTCAACTCTCTCTCATCTTCATCTTCCCAGCACAGCCAAAGAGGGGGTAGAGCACACACTGTGCTCTGTGCACAGCAAAATGGCTTCTCCAGCCCCCAGCACTGAAACACAAGCAGGAAGTTGCAGGGATGGGCTCTCCAGACATCTTCCAGGAATGTTTTCCTCTCAGACAGGCCAGTCTCAGGGCCAACAAACTCCTGGCAAACATGAAGCATTTCAACTGGATCCTGCTGAACAATCTGAATAAGGAGAATGTTCAGGGCCTTGCAATGGGAGCGGCTTGGGGGTGGGAGCCCTACAAAAGCCCAGATGTGGTGAACAGCTGTAGGATCCATCTCACTTAGAGCTTACAATTTTGTTTCCAACTTAAGCTGGATTGAAACCAAGTCATTTGTCAGCAAAATGTAAACCACTGTCTCGCCACATTTGCGGGTACACAAATAGCCACACTGTTCCTGTGCCTTCCTCCAAAGTGTTGCACAGGGCTTTTAACCTCTGCAGGGCCAAATAAGTGTTCCCCCCTCTCCCCACTAGCTTCACAAGGGCTAATGTGGGAGGACCGTCTCAGACATGAACCCTGGGGGAAGGGCTGCACTTCCACTGGGCAGTTGGACTGTGTGATCTTGGGTAATGTGATCTCCTATGCTCAAAGGATCACCTCAACCCACCGTGCTGAGGGACAACTGGCTTTTAAAACACTTGCCAAAACCTTCTCAAAGGGCTTTTCGGAACAGAAAAGACCTGAAGAATCATCCCACATGTTGTTCTAGATTATTTCCTTTTGTGAGTCTGAATTACGCCCAAAAGTTATTTATTTGTTTTCCAAATTGTTATGGGGATAGAAGCATTCTGTCATCCAGACTCTTAAAATTAGAGGCACCATGGATAAATCAAACAGGTATGATTTTAAATGCAATTTTTTTAAAAAAAGCAGGTATTGATACATTAAAACTTAATAGCTTTTTTCAAGACATTGCATTTCATAATCAAAACCTCCTTAGAATTTTCATTTAAAAATGAAATTGCTGATCCAACAAACCATAACAGCTGCAAATTGGGTCTGAAAATAAATACTTATGCATAAAAACCTACTTATTAATATTCTGATGAGGCTGAGATGTATTTGAATGAAGAAAAGGCACTCCACAAATTAAAAATCCACCCAATACCAACAGAAACAACTATTGACTTTCATGCGAGAATACTCAAGTGGCTTAAAAACTTATCTCAAAGGTGGCCATTAATGGTGAAAATAACTTATCAAAATTGGATAACTTGTTCCTTTTTGGCACTGAGGTTGGGAAAAAAACTAGGGGAAAAAGATTCCAGGAAAGGTATCACTATACCCAGTAGGAAAAACACACACAAAACAAAAAAACAACACTACAGTTTTTTATACTCTTGAAATTGAGATCTTGACTGCACCAAACCCGTTAATAGGATGCCTGGAGACAAGAAAGCAAGAAATATTTTCTCACTCTTGTCAGGACCAGCGTTTTAAAACACTATTTATGAAAAGTCAAGCTTGACTACCCAGTAGGGCTCCCCTCTCAGGATTCCTCCAGCTCAGCCCAGCTCCCTTTGCTGGAGAGCTACACCACATCCTCCTGTCCCAATGAGACTGTGGTAAAACATTGTGCCTCAGGGAATCCTCAGGGATTAATTTCCGTTCCTTCTTCCACAAGATATCCAGAGCTGTTATGCACTTCAGCCTTCCCACCTGAATTAGCAGGTTCTGGATCTGCAGCAGTGGCTGGAAACAGCACTGCAGCAAATCAGCAGCCACAGCCCAGAGGGAGGTGCTCTTGTGTCCACCTCCTCCATGGTCTCTCCCAGAGAAGTTTAGCACCAAGGGGCACCGGGCACTCACCTAAGGGGGCTGTGGGAGGAAGAGTTTGTCCCCACCTCCTCCATGGTCTCCCCCAGAGAAGTGCAGCACCAAGGGGCACCGGGCACTCACCTAAGGGGGCTGTGGGAGGAAGAGAGTGGAGGATGAACAGGAGGTAGGCAGGGTCTTCATGGTCTTGAAAAAGCAAGAGCCCAGGCTAGGCAATGCAAGGAAGGAGGGAAGTTGTGGTGGACATAGACTCCCAAGCAGCTGGCAGCTTGGGACTTCTGGGGCAGGACAGAGACTCTTTCTCTGCCCTCAGGTCTGAAGAGACAGGACTGGTTCTGTGATATAATGGCCTGGGTTGAGGAGCAAACTCCAAGAAGTGGGGTTTCAAGGTCCACAAGGCCTTAATTAAGTATGACCACCATAAAAAGGAGCTCAATAACAGTGGTTGGAGATTCCCTTTTCTAGGGCTCAAATGCACCCACCTACTGAGGCAAGATGCTGTCACAGGAGATAGTTTATTTGTGGGGTGCCAAATTTGGGGTGATGAAAAACTGAAGCTTGCTATCCTATAGCTACAACTATCACCCCTTGTTGCTTATCCACGTAGGCAGTGGTTTTATTGCCATGCTAGGCCTGGAATTGAAGAATCACTATGGGTAAAAGCTATGGGTAAAGGCTGGAGTCCAGGCAAAGGTCTCCTTGATCCTAAATGCAAAAGGGAAAAGTGCAGGTAGGAGTGCACAATTCCTGCCAATCCATGTCTGGCTGCATGATGACTGGTATCTCAGGCAAAGATGTGGCTTTTATGACCACGGAAATCTCTTAAGCAACAGAAACTATGAGAGAGATCCACCTAAGAAAACAGAACAATGCAGAATTGTTGCCCTTTACAGAAAAGGAACACTCAAATGTGTGGAGCTCATTTATGGGATGGACAATAGCCTGGGCGAATACTTGTGGGTTGGCATTAAAAGAGAGACCAGTGAGGGTGGCACTGTGATGGAGGTTACTGCAGACCACACAGTGAAGAAGTTGATGAAGTCTTCTGTAAACAACTCTAGGAAGTCTCTAGACCACAGACCCTAGTTCTGAAGGGAGACTTCAACCTCTCTGAACTTGAAGAGGGAAAAGCATCCCAAAACAGATTTCTGGAAGGTGGCAGGGACAACTTAACACCATTGCTAGATGGGCCACAAGGGATGACACTCTGATGGTGGTTCTTAAGGTTATGGTGGTATGTCTTAGCGAGATGAATTAGTATCGAGTAATATGCATACATAAAATAAATATCATATATATATATATCTATATATATATCTATATACAGATATGGTTATATCAACAACACTACATTTCACATACACACGACTCTCTTCTTGCATTCAAATAACTTCCATGTGTATTCCAGAAATGTGGTTTAAATCACATGCACAGATACATACAGGGAGTAAGAGATTCTTAAACTGAGTGCAAAATCCAGGCACTTTCTTTTTTAAAAAGCTGCCATCTTATCTTCCCGTTATCTGTTTTAAGGCCAACAAATCAGACCATGTCACATAGCAAAAGGAAAACCTCTATTCAATATTTAATCATGTAACTTCAGTATGGAATACAAATAGCAAAACTATCCCCTTTTCAAAGGCTTCAAACCAGTCATTTGGGCAAGCATTACTTTAAATTTAGAGACGGTCACAAACAGCAAACAAACTACATCTTCTGTTAGATATTGAGCCCTCATTGTTAGAAAACACAGCTGTTAAGCATTACCTGAAGTAATTTAGCTATGGAACTCAAGTAGTTTAAATTAGCCAAGTCCTCAAATAGACTTGCACACCCTCTAATCATGACACGGAGTATCAGAGGGTTCTCAGGGTTGGTAATCTACATAATTTCCCACTTGTAGTCAAGATACTCAGACCTTATTTGAAGTAGTTTTTATTATTATTGGCATTTCTTTAAAAGAACACCTTTCTGCCAACAGGCATAAGAAAACCCTAGCTAATCTTTTCATATGTAAAGCCAAGTAACACATGTTCATTGGACAGCAACTGCCTCTCTTTTGAGGTATCTTCACAAACTAGAGTGACTTGCCTCTGGAGGATAAGACATGAAACAGATCCAAAACACACAACCACATGCAGTGTCAGCAGTTACCCGGTGGGAACAGTGCAGACCCTGCAACGGGAGCCCTGCAAACTGGCTGTTCAGGCAATGCACCTGCAACAGCTGTGCCACACTGCCAGAAACCATCCACTGCACTCTCTGCAGGCCTGCTACCTCGTGCTTCTAAGCAGCTCCTAAGAAAAGCCAGCATGTTATTAGGAGGTTTAATTTCACTGTAGTGGCTTGGCCCAGGTTTGCATTAGAAACTTTGATGGTGTCAAAAGGCAACAAGAGATTGCATGATCAGACAGACAATGCTGGGACAGACAAGACTGTTTCCCACTCTGCTTTCCCAACACAAATTTTAAATACTGGAATTCTACAGACATTATTAAATACACATCAGACTGAACTACATGAGTTCCCCTACCTAAAACACTATCCAAACGCCAGCCAGTGGATGACAGCAGGTCTCATTTCAATTAATTTTTTATGGAGACCAAATCTATGATTTGATCTCTCCTTCAAAGACTATACATTACTTTGACAGAAAATGATGGTCCAGAGAAAATACCAAAATGCAACTTTCTGAATTGTTTCTCCAAAATTAAGGGATTTATTGGCTGACTACAATGCAAGAGATGAAGTAGATTTGAGTACAGACAGAACACCACACCACAACTGAATTAATTATGGATTTACTTGGGAGAGAAAGAAAAGACTTGAAGAGCTCATTTTCACTTGAGCTACCTGGGAGATATGTGTATTGCAGTGGGATCCATTTTTCTCCTGTTGGGAGAGCATCAGTCAAAGACTCACCAAATTCTTGGAAAATACCACCATGAATCAAGGAAGGAACAAGCCTGCAGTTTCACTTGTTCAATGGTTTTTTGTTATTGTTGCTGAGTCTGAAGACAGGCTTCAAGGAAAATGAAGACTTAAATGAATTTTTTTTTCAAAATAGACAGACACCTTTGAGAGCAAGAGACGCAAATTACAGCTAGGGCCCACAGGGAAACTCAGCTCCTTCAGCACTAAAGGGAACAATGCATCTTTGTGCAATGAAACAGATTTCATCAGTCTGCTTTGGAGGAGAGCACAGTTATCTCTCACACCATGGCACTGAGAGGACAGGCAGCAGAGCTGTACAGCCTTACTCCCTGGAAGGGATCTTCTGGGCACAATGCTGACTGGAGGCATTTTCAGTCCTTCCTCCTCTTCCACAGGCATCAGTTCCTACACCTTCCACACCTCTGCTAGAAGTGACCACTCTTGCCATGGCAGTGCTTTTTGTAGTACTTCAGGGACACTAGAGCAAAGGCATACAGAAAGCTCTACAGAGAGATGAGGCTGAAGGTTCACATCAAGGTCCTGGCAGCACTCTCTGCTTACACTGCTGATGTGTCCTTGCTCCACAGCCCATCAGCAGCTGTGCTGCATGAAGCAACTCAGCTCACGAAAAGGCTGCCAAAAGTAGGGGGGGAAAAGCACAGGCTGGAGCAGTTCTGTGGGATACTATTAAAAGAATTTAAAGGAAGGATATGTGTCTGTATGGTTTTGTCTCACACACACAGACCAAACAGACACAGGACAAAAATTTTGTCCCACAAAAAAGCAGTTTGACTTGGTGGTGAACTTCACTGGGGACAGAGAAGAAGTTTGAAAAGCTGAAAATTTTCCCTCTGGTTTTGCTGATGAAGGATACAGAAAGTTGTCAAATTCTTCATTCTGCAAGTACCACCACATAGTGTACTTCCAGCTCACAATGCTTCATGAATCACAGAATCTTTAAGGTTGGGGAAAAAACCTCTACAATCACCAAGTGTAACCATTAACCCAGCACCACTACATCCACCACTAAACTGTATAGCCAAGAGCAAAATCTACATGCCTTTTGAGTACTTCCAGGGATGGGGATTTCCCTGGACAGTCTGTTGCAATACCTACCTGATCAGATTTTCAGTGAATAAATTTTTCCCAATATCCAATCTAAACCTTCTCTGGTGCAGTTTGCACCATTCTGGCACTTGTTACCTGACAGGAGAGACTGACAATCCAATGAATTACCTCCTTTTCTGAATCCATACTCGTGCATGCCTGTACCATGCCAGAAGAACACTCTGGTCTAACTACACTATAAGATCAACAGACCCTTTTACACCTTTACCCTGACTTAATTCTCTGTTGATGACTGCATTTGTTGTTATCTTGAGGTTTTCAAGCATCAGTTGTATATTCTGTAGATCAGCTTCTCATAGTACCAAGTTTTGTTTTCAGGCACAGCCACAATGCTTGCTGTACTCCACCCACCAAGGTCTATACTGAGGTGAGCTCAGTGTTCACCTTCTTTAAAATAATATGTTCTCTGAACATTCAGAGAGCAAATAATGGCCACCAGCTGTGACAAATCCTCCTGGATCCCATAACCACATACCACAGCTAAGAATGCATACGACAACACACCCCTCAGTTTGAAGTACACACTTCCTTGATTATGTTCTTACCCAAATTATTCAAGCACAGACCAGGAGAAGAGTTGCCATAATGCAAGTCACAAGCACTAGTCACAACTTGTAGCCAGACACCACCTCCCAGGTTCAGTTCCACCAGCTAGAGCAGTGACTGTCTTCAGCAGAGTGCTTGTCTAGGCTCCTGTGGATATTACCAATTTTCAAAGCTTCCAGCAGAGCCATTTGGATGATGCTCTCTCCCTTGCCTGTATCTGCCCAAACCAGCCAGGTATGTGAAAACCTATTATTCAAACTATCCCTGGTAATTCTGACCAGCTGACAGAGTTGTCAGAAGAGGAGCTGTGCCCAACAGCTCTTGACGTCTACTCTTGTGTCCCTGGAGGATGAGAGAAGAATAAAAGCAAAACTAGATATTCACCTCCATGACCAAAGGGGAGCACCTCTCACCATCAGCTAGGGAATGCTGGCAGCACAAGATGTGTTTTATCTTCAAGCAGTAATGGAAGGGAACAACTGCAAAATCAATGAAGTGCAGGAAAGACCTGAACTGACTGTGTGTTCTGACAGAGCAACTGAGGCACAACACCTTCCCTAGAGCAGCACGAGGAGGCTGTGGAGCAACTTAACCTTATACCACCTTCCCTAAGTAGACCACAAATATATGAGTGGTTGTGGAAGCTACCCTTTCTAATTGGAAGAGTTGTGGGGGAAAAGCAGTGTGGAGAAGGCACAGGGTAGAGAAAAAATAGAATTTATTAATTGGAAAAAGGAGTAGAAGCTGAGTACTCCTGTACACTAGTAGTCCTGTCATAAACAAGTTTCCCTCAATACTTCCCCAAACTGCTGTTGGGCCAATCTTGTTCTCTCTCCAAATACTTCTATTTCTTAAAGCCATGCCCCTAGCCCCTGTAAGAGGAAAAACTGCTGGTGCCACAAAACATATAAGTAGTAGAGTGGTGAGGAAGTCATTAAAACCAGAACAAGTATATGCACTTGGGGAGAAAGTGTTCACTGCTTACAGCCCAGAGAAGGTCATAAGGAACAGTGGCACATAACCAAAGAAATGATAAATGGATTTGGCATGTGCATTAACTTCTTCTTGGTAAAATCCCATGAAGACTTTTTCTGGCTTTTATTACTATGTGTGCACAAATCCAAAACACACATGCTGTGTTGATTTAATCCACAACCACAGTGCTTTTATGTGTCCATTTTTGCTCGGTTCTGAGGTCTCACTGCTTCCTCTTTTTTCCTGCTGAAGTAAAAATTTTCTCCCTTTCTTGCAAGCAAAACTATTCCTGAAAAATAATTCTGTTTACCCAGAAATGGTTCCCAGCCTTTACACTTGGTGAGCAGAAAGTAATACGTTCTGTGAAGGATTTAGACTGAGAGAGCTTTGGGGAGAGAGCACTGCAGTGCTTAGGCTCATTTCTCACACTCCACCACAATGGTTAGTCCACACAGCATGATGAGTATGCGCAGGGCTCCTCTGCTTCCCTACTCTGTGGTTTCAGTTTCTAAATGGATGACTCTAACTATAAATGTATAATGGGCTTGAAAAATAATCTTATCCAGGGCAAATGGAAAACCAAAATCATCAACTTTGGAAAATGAAGGGTTCTGCTAAAAATAACTGTGGTATTTCTGGTTTTGCCAAAACCAGTATTTTCAAATAAGATGGGGACTAATGTATGTCAGTGGCCACTTCCTGAGCTTGAAGACAGATAGCAACAGTCTCCTTCTCCTTCCAAACAAAAACCAGCAGAATGAAATTACTAAGTGCAGACAATTTAACTCCTCCATGATAAACTCACCATTAGCACTAACCAGACAGGCAAGAATCACACCAAATATAGACTGCTGTTCTTTGGAAGACCCATAAAGAACAGCTGAGAAATGGGAGAGGAGGTGATTGGAGAGGCAGAAGGACTGGAAAAGACTGAAGAGAGGACCAAGCAGCAGAGACTCTTTTCTGAAGCCTCAGGAGAAATGCTAGAGGGATGGGGAAGTTAAAGCTCCTTCACTATTAGGGGATTATAGCAGCAGAAGAAGCAATACCTTTCCCCTCTGAGCACTTGGAATACAAGGGAATAATAAAACTTTTAGGCATCTACAGGCAAGGCAAAATTCACAGTGAATAGGCAGCATTTATTCCTCAGACTTGGGTCAGGAATGATGGCACAGCATTACCTCCCCAAACATCTGCCTCCTGGGAGAGTCAGTTGTGTGCCACCCAGCTTCCTCAGAGGTGGGAAAATTGCTGCTTTCCTCCTTCTTGTCTGTTTTTTATTTCACGCTATAGTTTTGTCAAACTCAGAAACTGCCGAAACCCCAAGAACTTTCAAAATGGAACTCAGAAGCTTAAGAAAAACAAAGGAAAGCTTCAACCTCCATGGCTCAACTGCTATGCCAAAGTGCATCTTAGGTAATTTTTAAAAATTATAGCTCCAGAAGGGTGTCAAAAATGAAACCTCATAGCTTGATAGTTGAAGTATGACAGTTTGCTATTAATGCAACAGAAAAAATTAGCTTCCTCATAGCATTTGTTCCATGGGTCACATGAAAAGAAAGGGCAAAGACTTTTTTATAAGTAGTATTTGGTAGCAAATGTTAAAAGAAGTCAAATACCTAATTATCTTATTTGAAGAGAGGAACAGCTGGTATGTTTCAGTGAAGATAAACATCCAGAGTCTGTCCTTGCTGTGTGAGAGTTGATCTTTTTTCTTCACAGGCTTTTCTGAAATTAGCCACTGCCTTACTTGGCAGCAGAAGAGGAAGCTACTGCTAAGCATCAAGTAATTAATTCTTAAGTTCCAAGAAAGGTAATATTAAATATGCTTATCCATATATTTTTCTGAATTATGTATGCATGGAAAGATAGGAATTGTGATGAAGCTGTGGAGGGAAGGGAAGGGAAGGGAAGGGAAGGGAAGGGAAGGATGCAAGATTCCTCTATTTTAGAGGGGTTTTTTTTCAGAAAAAATGTTAAATAACAGCAATTAAAAAAAAAAAAAAAGTCCTGCTAGTAAGATGAACTGTCACACTTTCTGGAGAAGAGTATAAATGAGCATTTTAAAACAGAAGACTTTGTAGACACAGATTGTGTTTTCCACATCAACTGCAACTTTTGCTTTTGTAATTTATACTGTAATTTGAAAATGCCAATTGAAGGGTTATGCAAGCTTCTGCTGTGAAACAAAAACTGGAAGGTGCTTCCATATTTCTCTCTAAATTAAGATGAAGCAAAGAGATGAAAAATATTCTAATTAATGGAATTTCTAAAAAGCCTTATTTTCAAGAAATTGTACAGTAGCTTCCTTCTGTGATCAGCTTTATATTCTTGATTGAATATCTCAGCTTGTTTTCTTCCTACTGATCAAAACCATACCCACCCAGGTCCTCCATGTTTGTGCACTAATCTTTCAGATGACAATCTTCAGTGCCCATGTCAGAACTGGCAGCATGAGCAGTTCCTGTGCACTACATGGCTCGTGGCTTTTGAAGATGGCTGAGTGAATGTCACTCATTCCCAGTGCTCCTCTTGGAGGTTACACACCTCTCTTACAGGAATGCTAGAAAATACTCCATGCTTTCCTGTAATGCCCACTCAAGTAGCCAGTAGTGGGGACCCCAGTGGCAAAGGTCCCCCCTTACCTCCTCATGCCACAAGCCAGCATTTGGCACATCTGTGCTCTGAGAGCCAAGCAGAGGTCCCTGCCTGCCTGTCTCCCTTGTTCTTGACACCATCTCTCCTTCTTTCTGCAGAAGGCTGTCACAGGTTGGTTCACACCCGTGCTTTGTGGCTCCTGCTGGAAGCCCAGGGCGCAATGAAGAGTGTAATGCAACTAGTAGTGTGAGCAGCTGCTTCCTACCACATGCCTGCCAGCAGATATAGGTGAGGAAGCCAAGAATGTGTGTGTATAGAGGCACATATGTTACCACTCTCCTTCCTATTGTCCTCCCTGGCCAGCTAGGTCAGAAGTCAGCAGCAGGGGTGCCAGCAGGGTTTGAATGGGGCACAGCAGGATCGAGGGCTCGGGGCCAAGGGATCTGCAAGAGGCAGCATTTCCTGGCTCCCATGGGGTTCGCCTAGACACAAGGCATGATGGCCCCCAACAGCATGATGTCTCTTCAAGGGACAAGATTTCTCAACTCTTGAGTTTACAGGCATAGCCTTTATGGGTCAGCCTCTCATTTGAAAAAGCAAAGCCTGGCACAGCCCTCTGAAGACACTGCCAACCTACAGCTGCTAATTTATGAATTACTAATTCATAAATCTAGAGCTTTGGGGAGGTCTCTTTGTCAAAAAAGCAGCACAGACTGTCTCTTTCTGACAAGCAGAAGCAGTACAGCAGGGAGTTAGAGGAGTTATGAGACACACCCCACTCCCTGCTCTCCAGCACTCATATGTGTGGGTTTAAGTCTTTTTTTTTTTTTTTTTCCTACAATGATTCAGAGGCACCACTCAGCTGTTTGACCTGCTAGACTTAGGACTACTGCAGCACCTCATGAATATCAATCCTCTCCCACCCTATTCACCTTCATCAAATGAACATCAAAGACTCTCCTGAAGTGCTTGGGAGGGAAAGTTAACATTTACTGTATGTTAAATGTGAACTGGATACACTTCAGTTCACCTTTGCTTTTACATACAAGTCAGAAGGCTGAATCATACTGGGACAGGACTGACCTACTCAGGTTTTTCTCAAGTTATTGAGGTTGCCTAGTTATTCCTTTTAAGTCAGACTCTTAAAGAGTCTGGCAGACAAGGCTGCAGGGGAGCTTCAATGTTTCTGAAAATCTCATTAGGCATCTAGCTGTAACCTGAACCCACAGCCTTAGCATACAAGTATTTGACCTTTCATTACTAGACCCATGTTCTGCAGAGGAGATGCTATTGTGAAAGCTCTGCCCTGTCTCCTGTGAACATTCTCAAACAGCTACATTACACATCCTGAGGTACTGAGAAACTGCTGCATTGCAAGGAAGAGAGGACAACGTAGAAAATTTAAAGAGGGGTCCTTTCTGCTTCTAGTACCTGGGACTAGATATACAATCATTCTGGTTTCAGAAAAAAATTGGACACTTCCTGATGCTTAGACCCATTTATTCAGAATTAACTGCATGTCTCTGTACTCAACTGAGACATCTTCTGCACAGCCAGTCCCTCTGCCAGCTGCTAACTAAGCCTCAAGGATGGAGGGAAAGAAGAAAGAAGCAAGCTGCATTTTTGCCTTGTCTGCCAGACTTCTCCCTAAGACTGAAAACCTAACTTGCAAAGAATGAGTTTCCTTACATGAACATTTTTAAGGCATAGTATAGCAAATGCTAGTCCCCAGCCCTGCAGCAGCAGCTTCTGCTAGGGCAGATGTAGGGATCATAAAACCAAGGGAGGGAAAAAAAGTAAATAAAAATCTTGATTCCTTACATTCTTGATTCCTACAAGGCAGTGTAAGAGCACAACAGGATTCTGAACTGCATAATTTTATTTTTCATGCTAAAGGCAAATAAACCACCCTAGACACTGACTCCTTAACCCTCAGGACAGATTATGAGCACAACTCGCTCATCACTGGCACAACCCCCCAACTCTGAACAGTCAGTTTATTTAAAACCTGCAAGCTAGATTTGAGCACAGAAAGGTCTAGTATGCCAAGTTGCAATCCAAAGTGACTCTTACTACCAGACTATAAACCCCAGAAAATAGGGCTAAGAGTTCATTATGAAGCTGGTGACAGACTCCTAATTATAGTGGTGCTATCAAGCATGATAAAGGCTGGTTGGTTTTATTATAGTCTCATCCAAAGACTTGTTGGATGCTGGATTAGCTCATCTTTTCATTCCTGTTGAACTGCCATATGTTTCTTTTTCTCCTTTATGTAGCATTTGGCAGGAGTTATTTGTCAGCATTTAGAAAAAGAAAACATGTCTCCAGAAACTTCATTTCTAGTTCTTTCCCTGCAAAGTTTCTTGTTTTACCTGTTAAAACCTTAGAAATTGCATTTTCATGTCTAAAGCAAAACAGGGTAAGAAAAAGTTACCATTAAAACATAAAATATAGACAGCCTTAAACCGTCCTGATCACAACACTGCAGTGTAACATCTCAGTATACTTTAAGGAAACAGATACCTCCATAAAAAGCTGTCTCTTTCTCCCTCCCCTTCCACATCAATTCTGCCCGATTTCATATCCACTTCAAATATCTGCAAGTAAATCAGAGCAAAATGCAGCATTTTACTAACAGATTTCATTATTTATTCATCACTACCACCTACCAGCATTGTTGCAAAGATCCGAGTTACACAGAACAAGTCACAGGAATAAAAACAATTTTAATTCAGGCTTTTTTAAAAAGCCTCGTTTGCAACTGTAAATCCACTGAATGTCACAGGCTTAGCTAATATACCACAGGAGAAAGGATTTAATTGCTTCTAATGCAGGATATCAGAGAGCTGGAAAGAACTAAGCAGCACCTGTATGGAGACAAACCTGGAAACCAGAATAGTACTGTGGCTGGACAGAAAAGAGAGCTCCAGGAGCCATTTCTTGACTTCATAGACTTTGGAGAAAAACTGAAGCAACGGCAGAGCTCCACTGCCCTTCCTCCCCTCCCTCAGCTTCCTCTTCAGTAAGAGCACTTCTGCTATGGCAAACAAGGCATTCTTCTGAAGGCATCTCCTGTGAGTGACATAGCCCCCAAACAAATGTCATGGGCTCATCTCCAGACAGAAAGAAACACAGTTTATTTCAGAGGACAAAAAAAGAAACAGCCTTGAAAGGGCACAAAAAGTGACCTAGGGGCAAGATGATGAGAACTAATAGAGCACTTGTGAGAAAAGGAAGGTCACCTGCCACAGTTGCTATTCAGCTCTGCTAAGTGGTTTTATTGATGGGTCATTAAAGGATTCTCATCCACCTTCAGCCTCAAAGCAGTTTTATAAAACAGACAATCAGGAAAAAAAAAAGAAAACAAACAAAAGTGCCTTAGGTTTAAAGTGTCTTAACCTGATATCATTATGCACCGAGAAGTGCATAATGACGGTATGAATTGTAATTAAATTTTATTTTTAAATTTAAATGCAGTCTTCCTGCAGCCATGCCTTATCACCAAATGAAAGTTCATGTCTTCGGATAGCTGAATCCCACAATAATCCAGTTTGTCTGAAAATAAGTAGTATAATTGATTTCATGGTTCTCTGAGCCCTTTGGTGTAGGCTTTCAGCTGCCCCACCATTTGCAGGTGTAGATATGTAGTAGATAAAGATTAATGCTTGTGTGCCAACCCAGAGATGCTGAGCCTGCCAATTTTAGGAGCTCTGCAAAACAAGCTGTGAGATGCTCCCACAATTTCAATGTAAGTAGGCCAATAGAAAACTGAATGAATAAGACCATTTTGATGGCTAGGCCATAGCTACTGTAAGCAGTGGACTGGCAGCATAGTTAAAAGCAGCCAGACTTCCTTGCTTTCCCTTTCTTTTCCTTCAGACACTGGAAATGAGTGCTGTAGGGAGGAACTGAAATTTCACTAGCACCTGCAGTAACATGCAGGGATGAGTAGTACCCAGCTTCAACAGTGTCTTTATAGAATACCAAAGAATTACTAAAGAGCCACATGCTAGTGGTGAAAAACCTACAGTGAACAAGAGCAAAAGTAACTTCAGTGTTGATTGCCTGTAGTGTTCTATGATAAATAATGTTATTTCAGCCATTATATCCAGAAAAAAAAAAAAAGATTGACAAACACTATAAATAAATTTGATTTTTGGCTTGCATTTTGTAGCTTAACAGACAGCAGTTACAAGGAATGTATTAAGCTAACTGCTACTGTGAACAATGTATAGGTGCACACACCTCTATTACCTATAGGGTCCTCCACATAACTTATACACACCCTAAAGCTCCCAAAAGCATTCAAAAATTGTCTTGCAAACACTAATGCATTCTGCCCCATTTAAATTTGTCATCCCCCTCCTTTGTATGGCCCAGGCTCAGTCAAGAGCCATAGGGACTTGGGCACTGAATGTCCCCAGTGTCTGCACACAGAGCCAGGCTCCTGGGGCTGGGCAGGAACCATTCTCCGCTCTGAGGACCAGACTTGCACAGCCCGCAGGCATCACCTCTATGGGCAAATTAGCTGCCATGAATTAAAGACCTGCAGGCTGGTGTTAACTGAAATGTTTTCAGAACTTGCACGGCAACCTGTTTTGGTCAATATTCAGAGAAAAGGCACAAGCATCTGTGACAGCAACTCCCCTCTGCTGCCAAATACTGCCTCTGAGCTGTTAAAAGAAAAGGTCACTTAAATTTAACAGGACTAACAAGGTATTTTCTCAGTCCTCTTTCTCAGAAACAGCTGAGTTGCTCTGGCTAAACGCTGTTTTTTTCTTTTTAAACAATAATAACAGAATATTCAGCAAGAGGCAGACACCAAGTTAAAGAAATCTCAATGCAAGCTTTTAAAAATTGGCAAACTTGTAAGTGGCTGAAAATAGAGTCTTATAATGGGAAGTGTCAAACAACCTTGATAATAGGCAGCATTACCAGTCTGCTCTGTAATTCAAAATTATGTTTTATTATAGTGTTAAATATGCCTAAGCTCCATTTACCAGTTCCACCATTGCCAGCCCAAGAGCAGCTGCTGGCCGATGGCAAATTAACAAGTTGTAGTTTTCCTGGTGTAGACAAGAGGATAGTTGTTTCTGGCTTTCAGCAGTTGGAGCAGGTTCATCTCAGCAGTTTTTACAGAGCTGAGCATGTTGGCATATGGCCATTAACACATTTCTCAGGTGGCTCCCTGCAGTAATAAGGTGGCCTGAACATATGAGAAGTAAGATCAAACCATGTTTTTCCAGAAGCTGGTGTAAATGTAGTCAGCAGGTGATCTTGAAGAAAGTAAAAGTACACACATTCCAGAGGTTTTGCTATTTCGGAAAACAAATTATGACTCCAGTAGACACTCAGTAAGCCCAGGGCCTTTACTGTACCACAGGATGAGATTTGTATGGTCAAGTTCACAAAGGGGTCTGGGGACATTTCTTCTGAGACAAAGTAAGAAGTGGTCTGTTCCTGTATTTCCTTCAGGAGAGTGAATGGCCGTTACAGAGCCAAACCATGAAGACCACCAATATTTTCCTGCAAAAGATGACCCACATGAGTTCCCAGTCTAAAAGACTGTCGCTTTTCAAAAATTCAAAAGTTTTTAATGGCCTCCAAGAAGCTCTTCAGATAAATCATGCAAAAGGGCCTTTTCCAAGGTGCCAGAATTGCATGACACCAACCAAGCTTTCACCACTCAGGGCCAGTCTGCAGGAAAGGCTGCCAGTTCTAAGTCTAACATTGAAACTGCAGCTCACATTGTTCCTATGGAATAAAAAAAGGCGGGGATGGACACGATGCTTTTCCTAGGCTGCGTGCCCTGGGGAAGCCAGATTTTGGCCAGCACAACCACCCTGGAAGCAAACAACTACCTTAGGTGTGCCAGAGAGCAGCTGCCCAGCACCAGTGGTACAGAGGATAACACTTCACATGAGGATAGACAGGAGAGCATGAAAGATGAGTAGTTGCTGTCAGCACTGGGCTGGGCACCCACTGGCATCTCTCCCAGACAAGTCTCAGCAGGGAGCTGAGGCAGTTGCTGGCACAGCATCACACTGACACAAACATGACCATATCCCCTTCTTGCCTCCCAGTTAACTCCCTCAGCCACTTTCACACTTTATTCTTCCCTCCACAAATCAAATGGCCCTTCTTGGGGGCCAAGGTTGAGGCATGGTGATGATTTGGAGCTGTGACACATAAGATCCCAGAGGTACCAGGGCTGGACCACGTCATTCAACCTTCCATTTCTATGTCTCCAAAGTGATACTAGTGGTCCTCACTGGCACAGAGTTACAACAATTCATTTTTGAAACTTCAAAGCATCCACTATAACAGTAAAGAATCCAGAGAAAGATTCTGCTAGAAGTATAAAAAAGCAAAAAGAATGGATTCAAATCAATGGTGCTGCTCAGCGCAGCAGTTCCGTCAACTGCACCTTTCGCCCTGGGGATGTCAGGAGGTGCATCCCTGGGTAGTGGGACAGAAACCACTGCAAACACAGGCAGGTGCTGCCCCAAAGGTGGTGAGCATTGGTTTCATCATACTGGCACACAGGGCCAGGGGACAGTTTCCAGCTACTGGTAGTGCTGGCTTCTTTTTTACCTGGTACATGCACAAGTTGAAATGCAAAGTGGGCACTGGATGTTTTTCAGAGAGATTAAATAATCTTTTGATCTTGAGAACAGAGGACAGCATCTTCAGAGGCTGCATGTGCATCTTTTTCTGATGATCAAATCCCTTTGAGGTATTTTAGAGAGGACATGCTCAAAACACCTCAAGTCTCAGGCTGTTTGGCTAATCTAGATTCCAGAAATCTTGTCTGTATTCAGCAAAAGTATGATTTGTTTCTTCAACATCTCTTACGGCCTCTCAGCTACATTTCCCCCATCTCAGAAGCAAACTCCACTTCTCTGATTCTTTGTATGTCTTCCAAAAGCAGAATCTTTTACAAACCAATTCTTGTACACTGGTCCCAAAGGATCAGCTCAACATCTCTGTGGCTTCAGAGTCACGTGTTGCAGGACTCCTGTTGCCCATGAACAAAGTATACCCTGAAAAGCATCCAGAACAGCTGAGTTTTTAATTCTGAGAGGGCCAAGGTGAGATGCTGGTGAACTCTCAAATGATCCAATATGGGAGAGTGAGGAGAAGGGAGAAACAAGCTGTTTTATCATAGGAGGTAATGGGGTAATGAAATAGATCCAAGTTGGACTAAAAACCAAGATTCTCCTGCAAGAAGGAAGCAGTAGAAAATACTTTTTACAAATTGTAACACCATGATAATAGGACAGAGACTCACTAGACTATTTCTTCTCCGGGACTGAGATGCAGCAGGCTGGATTTCTCTTTTAGATTCCAGGTAACTTTTCCATGTACAGTGACTGATGGCTACCATTTTGTTCTGAACTTGTCACTTCTACTTTTCAGAAAACAATCTTAGAAAAATAGCCTTATGAGGCAGAGAAGAAAAGAATTGCAGTCCTTCTAAATAGAGGCTCTAACAAGTATCAAGTGCTGTGACTGAAGGAGTAGCTGTACACTAAGTTTTTTTAAGCAGAAAACATGGCTTAAGGAATTCCCACATATGCCTCTGTATTCTTCAACATCAGCTGTGCCCATTCTTGTACTATACATTGTTAATTGGCACCCACAGCACGGGTCTAAAAAAATAAACAAAACTATAAAGTTGTTTATATTTTAAAATAAATTAATACATCGACTTATTTCAATTGTCTCTGGCCATGCAAGCACTGAGAGCAACAGAAGAAGCAGACATCCTCCTTAGAATGACCAGTAGAAAGGCACTAAGGGGAAAGCTTAAGATATCCCAAGACCACAAAGAGATGTGAAATTTGGAACACAACTGGAACCTGTGTCCTAGTTCTGCCTGTCTGCCTATAGCACTGGTGTGGATATGGCAGAGCAGTCATTTACAGAAACATCTTGCAGTGCTTCAATATGGAAATATTCCTGGTAACTATGCCAGTCCAAACTAAAAATAAAATATAACTATTAGTCATTTGATCTCTGTCCAAAATCCTGGACAACTCATTGCAGGAAGTTTCCCTGTGAAGCAAGGACAACAGTAATAATACCCAACAGCTCTTGAAGCTATGACCGCTGAGATGGTATTTTTTCCTTATATAACTTTCTCTCCTATAATAGGATTTGTTATAAATATATATATATATATACATACACACACATACCTCAGCCTCATGCTATTGATAAGGGTTTTTCTTTGCAAACTACTGTTTACTTCAAAGGAGCACTGTCATCAGTGGAGAAGCAACTTGTTCAGGCAGGAAGGTGTAAGAGAAAATGACTGTTCAGCATTCAAGGAGGAGAAATAACTACTCTGCCCCAGTTCTCTTGCAAAAGAAGTACACTGCAAATTGAGAGAGCTCTTATAAGATAAAAATATGTGTGTTGCCACAGAGTGCTTTCTATTTGAAATGCAGGAAGACTTGGGGGTCAAAGTGGGAGAGAGAGGGACATACTCCAATCCTTTGGCTGTTTTAGGGAAGGGCCCAGCTATAGCTCTGTTAAGAAACTGAAGACACTGAACAGGGGAGTGAAATAAAGTGCTGCAGCAAAATTTTGATGGAGCATATTAGGAAATTTGGGCTTTTTTCTGCATGAGAAGAGAAATTAGCAGAGGTAGCATAAGCAGCATCTCTCATGTTTCCTCCAGGCTGGGGAGAGCACGGCCACCTCCCAGCTTCCTCCTCCCTCCCCAAACCACAAACTCCTTTCCCAGCCTGAAATCTCTCTTCCCACTGCTCTGGCAAGTCTTTCTCTTTCCTTTCTTTGTCTTAGCTCCAAGTTGCCAAGCAGGTTAAAAAAAACCAGAAAAGAGCTGAACATATCTGCAGAAGGATGTGGGGGTTAGGGAGATCCTGTGTCATTTTAACAGACCACAAGAGTTTTGTGCAATAATCACCTTTCTGATACTGTTGGGAAAATTATTAACTTCTTTTAAAAATATGGATGGATGGATGGATGGATGGATGGATGGATGGATGGATGGATGGATGGATGGATACCTATTTTCCTCAGATAACATTCCACTCTGTTTCTTTTCTCTCCAGCACACACATCATTAAATATAACAATTTCTCGTTAGCAATGCAAGAACATTCAGATTCAAATAAAATGGGAAGCAGAAGAGCAAAGTAAATATGGAAGAGCAAAATACCACACAGCCAACTGAATTAGCATAACTACTCATTTTTCTTTATGTCTAGCTGAAATCTGTTTCAAGATTGAAAGCATTCAACAAGACTAAGTGATGCTAAGAGCAGGAGGAAAGAGTTTCAAAGAGCTCATTTCATAAATATCCCTTAATATGGTAGGATATTACCTTAAATTCAGTTGAAGCAAGCCATATCTGTAAGATTAGACTATGGCTGAATTGCAGGTACTAATAGCAATAGAAAGCAAACCATGCCACCCTGACTGTGAACAGGTCAGCATTATATTCTCATCAGACACCTTTCAGAAAAATGGAGAAGCAAATGTGTCCCAAAAGCTGCCATTAGCACAGCATGGGTTGCTGGGTGCATCTGGCTCAGATGCCCCAATTTTGGCCGTGGCTTTCCATTCACCAGCTCTTTGCTGGAAAACCTGAGGCTTTCAGGCACACCAAAATGGAGACTCGGGCACCCACTCAACCTGCCACAGCAGTATTTCACTTGAATACCTTGAGCAGGTACCATTTTCTGAGAAAGTCACAGAAGAATTATACAGCATTTTTAAAAGTTAAAATGTTGAGCTGTCAGCCCAAATCATTTGCTCCCACAAGTTTATAAGTGTGAGCCGAGAAGCTGTTGAGGTTGAAGACTTGTTAAATATCACATTATAAGAATGCTTCAGACAACCAAACATGAAGTGTTTTAGCAATATTTAGGGACTGAAAATAAGTTCACTGTGGAAACTGCAGACCATTTAAGACATTAATCTTGAGCACCTAAATGTTCATAGAAAATGAAGAACATACAAAATTAAGAAACAGAATCCTCAGGAAAATAGTCAATATAGCTCTAGGAAAATCAGACTTATAATCCTACCTAGAAAATGTCCCCAACCTGACAAATTTAGTTAAAGAAGGCACATGATGTCTTTCAGCACACTAAGCATCTTATAACTAAGCTCCTATAACTAAACAGTTCTATTTAAAAACAGATGCCACACAAATTAACAAAGCAGATTAAACAGCTCATCATTCTCAATGATTATCATTCAATCCTTGGTATACCAGCTCTCCTCATCTTCATAAGAAACAAAACCTGAAGCAAAAATCTTTCAGGAACGTGAAAGTCCTAGTTGAGAAAGATAATGCTGATGCAAATCCATCATTCCATCAATTTTCCTGCAACCTGAACAAAAGCACAAGTCAAGTTCAAAGATATGATGACGTGGATCACAAGGTACAATAAACTCAATTGAACAGCAGCACCGCTACTGTAACCAAACAAGACCACACAGAAAGCTGATTCAAAATTTAGTTCACAGTGTTGGAATATTATTTGGAAGAGAGTAACGTAAAAGATCATTAGGGTCACAGTTGTTTACCTGCTAGCACAATCACTCCAGGAAGTGTAGAGAAAGAGGAAATGTGATACTCCAACACACACAGTATCAAAGCACCATGTTGAAATTGTGAGATGTAATTACATAATTTAACACTGGACTTCCTAAAACATATCTGTTTCTGACATTGACTACTTGAATCTAATGTCATCACATCACTAAGAGCTCAGATGGGAGATATACTCTCTATTTAGAACCAGACTTAAAGACAGACACTATAGCCAACCCATTTAATTTAGTAGAGAAGAGGTAAAGAGAGAATGATAAAGAGGTAATAAGCATTGTCTGTGTCAGCTCATAGATGTTAGCTCTTTTTCTTAGAGTTGATTTTATCAGAGAATGCCAATCCACTGGATCAAGCTGTTCTTAGGAATTTGGCAGATTTTATAAGCACTCCCACACCTCATTGATTAAATAAATCCTTGAGGAAAGGCCACTGGCTACTCCCCAGTCAATTTTCTTCACAAAAAAAACCAAGGCAAACCTACATTTTGGGTACACCTGCATCTGAACTGAAGAAAGAATACAAAATGCCTTTTCATCTCAAAATTAACCATTGCAGACTACTTGATTTTTCATGTTTTTTCCAGTCAGCCTCTCACCTGTCAGACAGTGATCATCAACTGCTTCCATGCGTCCCCTCTGACCGTCAAAGCAACAAGTGCAGGGGCTCATTTCCATGAGGATCTGACCCCAGCCTCTTCCAGGGCCAAACCAAAAGTCCCCTTTTTGGATAGACAAGTTTTGCTGCTCTGACATTGCTTCCCTCACAATGTTTACCCATATTCAAGGCACACCAGGAAAAACAAAAATATGACTTTAGCACAGGAATAATTGAGAACCATTCAGAAACCATTCAACAGATGTGGTAGAGTAATATAATGCAACTAACTTCTCTAAAGCCATGTCTTTAGCTTCCAAGCTTCATCCTTACTGAAATATGGCACTGAATTTTTAATTATACTGCTATTATGAAGTGGTAATGAGCATTAGCCGATGACTCAGAATAATAATTACTAGGTGGTGCTATCATGAAGGTACAATTTTAGAAGCCAAGCAGGTGTTACTTTCCTGAATGATTCAAAAATCACAAGCAGCCAATCCTCCAGCTAATTACACGCGGAAGCTATGCACATCTGAAATGCCTTTTTTCACATGTCCAGAACAGGTGGAGAAGGAAGTTTTTCCTTAATGCCGCTAAGCTGATTGGTTGTCAGTGTTCAGAAATAATTCCCCAAGTACAAGGTTTGGCTTTTTCATGATGTGTCAAGCATCTCTCTATTAAAAAGGTTAGGTTGCCTTGTCTTGCAGAAAGAAATATTTCAGGCTTGCTTCCACCTAAACCTCCCACAGCCCCCAATTCTGAACGTCAGTCATTTTGTATCAGTGGCAACAACAGCAATAAATGCCTACTTATAATTACAGCATATTGGTTTTGACATTACAGGGTCTGTAATAAATGAATATACATATGAAATGTACAAAAAACCTAATTAAAAAAAAAAAAACACCATTAAAAGGGGGGCTATTTTTGAAGTAGCAGAAT
This sequence comes from Passer montanus, assembly GCF_014805655.1. Classification (NCBI taxonomy): domain Eukaryota; kingdom Metazoa; phylum Chordata; class Aves; order Passeriformes; family Passeridae; genus Passer; species Passer montanus. Next base: position 4,945,470 of record NW_024371037.1, read on the forward strand.
ACATATTTGAAAACTCTAAGTAACCCTGCAAAATTGTGCAGAACAGCCTTATAGCTCTGAACTCTGGTAACTTGTTGGAAAAGACCTATTATAAAAGGCTTCCCTTTTGTCCTGAATTATTCTCCAGGTTACTCCACTGCACCATAAATTGAATCATGTGAAGATTTCCATGTCTCCATTTCTAATGAAAAGCCAGCTGACTAGGGATATATCTATGATATTTGTAATACTGAGTACTTCAACATGAGATTGTTTGTGACAGCAATCCAAAAGTACTCAATCTCGCAACTCCCTTCTCTCCTGGGTGTTTCAGTAGCTCTTTTTTCACTCTTATTTCACTTGAAATGGCAATATGATGGAGTTACATAGGACTTGTTATGGGGCTTGTTATGGGAATGATAGATAGCTGATTAAGTGTGGGGTTTTTTTTAAACACAGCTTTTCCTTTTGCATATCTTAAATCCTCTCCCACAGCACTGCTACTTAAAACAATTCAATTAAAATTTTGGGTGATAGCATGCTCTTAATTTCTTTATCAAATTAAGTGGTGTGCAAAAAAAAAGGATGATTGGAAAGCTTTCCCCATGATATGGTGATTTTTCTTTTTTGTAATGGGTTTGCAGGGAGTCAGTGATACAGGCAAGAAACAACAAAACCCTGGGCATGTTGGGCCATCAGTAGTGACGTGGGCTGGTGGAGGAATCCTGTCTTCCACCACAAGCATGCCCACGGTGACTAATGCCTTCACACCCTGCAGCATGGGATCGCACTCACCCCATGGTTATGTCATTTTTAAAGCATCTGGTGGTAATTTAGAAATACAAAACTAAAAACCAGACTGGCACGTACTTGGTAGGTCTACTATTCATAAAAGCAGTGATACAGTCACAAGTAAAACAAATAAATATTGAGGTTCACCCTTCTTTAAATCTGAGCTGGGGAGTTTACCTGTTTACTACCTTGCTTTGAACACCAAGAAAAGAAGAATTATTCACCTGTTACAACTGGCAGTTGAGCAACACAGAAGAGATGTTTGCAGTGGTAGATAGATGAGCTTCATTACTTTGAAAGTAGCCTCTTGTACAGAAATGCTGTACCCATTTTAGGCCCTTACTAAAGCAGATTACTTTATCTATTATCACTGCAAGCAATCTCCACTATATTTATCACATTAGGCAAGCTGCCCTCATGGATGGTATACAGCCAATTAAAACACCACAAGAACAAGGAAATCTGACCTCCTCCAGATCCCTCATGTGTACACACTGCCTCAGAGCTCCTCAGTGGGCTCTTCCACTGGCTCATGCCACCAAACCCACATGCTGGTGCTCAGCTCTAGAACCCCCAGCACAGAACTGCAGAGCTCTTTATTACTGCCTGTAATAAATATAGCAAATAAATAAAGATAGCAACTTTTTATGAAATTAATGACATTTGTTCTCTTGGGCACCTCTGGAATGTACTGAAGTGAACCTAATGTAGGATGTAATTCAGGAAATTTAACTACATTCATTGAAGGCATTTAAATGTTAATCTGTAAGCATGGTTTTCCTTATTCCATCAGGATTTGTTTCCATTTCTTTGAGTGCTTGAGCCCCTCATCAGACAACACCATCTTCCTTAGAAGGCTGGAAGCAAAAGAAGATGATACTACTGAACCTGGCCATTTCAACTAGAGCCCACCTTCACACACACAATCATCCAAAACCATCCCTTGCCACTCATTGCTGAATGAGCTCAAGACCCTCTTGAAAAATAGCCCAACACACCCACTGTGATTGTGCTAAGCCATTTTTAATTAAGGCCCCTGGTACCATCTACTTTGATGCACAGCTTTGTGTGGTTCAGAAACCTGAGAGCTGCCCTGATAAGACAGAGGAAACATCCTCTAGTCCAGCACACTCCCCTGAGAACAGACTTCATCTCACTTTCTGCAGAGCAGCCCAAACTAGTCATTAGGTTATTTCTGTTTTCAAGGAGACTGAGCCCTCCCAGGGGCAATTCAGCTTCCCTAGTTTAGGTGCTTATCTCAGGCTTGCATGAATCACCTCAGCCTCCCCTCTTCCCATCCCCTGACGATTGTTTGCTGTAAATAAATGTACAGAGCTAGAAATTAGGTGTCTTGCTGAAGACAGTCAGGGAAAATGAACCACATTTTAACAGTAGCCAGCAGCAGCCACCGTAGACCATTCATTTTTCATGCCAGATATCTTCCCAGATTTCTAAGAAAAATGAGTTTCAGGACTTCTTAAATTGAAAGTTGCATCAAGGCATTAAAGTTACCAAAGGCCTTATTTTCTATGTATATGCCTAATCTTTTTTCCATATCACTGGCATCTAAAAGCTTCCTGCAGCAATTCTGTGATTTAGCTTTCCCTTGAACAGGAGACGGGGCAGAAGAGGGAACTGGACTTTAGGCCTGCTGTCTGGTAATTGTACTGTTCCTAGTCGGTAGTTTTAAATTACATAATATTTTCTCTCTCATGCTTTTTTTCACATCAGCTGAAGTTTTTTTTTTCTAAAAAAAGATTCTGAAATGCTCAGAAACCTCCAGGGTATCTAAGATCCGAAAGTTTATGGATCTATAAAGTCACAGGGATAATTATGAGTTTGCTCTCTACCCTTCTCCTAGTATTTCTCCCTTTCTATTTATTTTACTGATCACCACTGCAGACTGAACTGACATTTAAAAAGTATTATCCACTGCACCTCCAATAGTGTGTTGAGGATTTTAGCCCCTCAGAAAGAAGAGGATTATTTCCTTTCCCCCTTCATGCATTATTTTGCATTCCTTGACACTGAATTTCATTTCCCCATATTTTCAGCTCTGTGTTGAAAGAGTCTGCAACTAATTTCAGGCAGCTTCAGGTCAGATTACTGTAAATAATCTTAGTATTCTCTCCAAGTTCTGTCATCTACTTAAAATCAGATCATTGATGAATACGTTGAACAGCTCCAACAACAGATCCTTGATGGACTTATCCCAGTAATAGCTGCTACAGAACAAGGATGCTAATCAGATATTCCATTTCTTTGTTTCCTATTTTTAATCACTTAGCACTTTTTTTTCACTCCCTGATAACTGTGGTTCTAAAATATTTCTGTGAAATATAGCTTGTATTTTAATTTTCAAAGAAGCTTTTTACAAAGTACCAGCTAGATCTGCTATATCCATATAGCAGCTTCCCTCCAAAACTTGCCCAGAATCACAAGAAGCAAATTCCCTTTACAGAAGACATTCTCTCTGGCTCATTATATTTCTATCTACTGCTTCTATTCCTACTCTGATTTCTACAAAACTACGTAATACAGGAGCAAGATTTACTGATAATCTCCTTACATGACCCCCAGAATCCTTCACTAGACTGGTATATTATTGGTTCATTTAAACAGACAACAAACTAGGAGCAATTTCTTATTTTTATTCCTCTAGAGCTCTGCGTGAACAGCATCCAGCTCCAGTGCCTTGTTACCAGAAATTGTTTGCTTTTTTTTTTTAGCATGAAAAGCCTTTTAGAACTGACGTTTCAAAAAGCATCAGGCGACTATCAAAGAGACATGTCTGGTCCAGTGAAGGCAAGTCCCTGCAATCTGGCTGCCTTGAAGATACCAACAGCAGTTTTAGCAAAGCTAAGGATCTGTAGCCCAAGAGCAGCAAAGGCATGAGAAACCCCAGAGTACAAAGGTAAAAGGATAAGGGATGAGTCATGCTATTTAAAATAACTGACATCTAAGCTTCCCTTCATTCTGGCACCTGATAACATGCGTGTCCTCAGCCCACTCAGACTGGAGGACAGGGGTGTAGGCAGGAGCTCTGCTATGAACCTACCACATCCAGGTGCCACCCTTAGCCCCCTGGGCTGGGACACCTTCATGCATGTTGAGTCAGCCTGCATTAACACCTCGGTCAAGGCGGGTGCATCATTTCCCATGTGCAGCAGCGACTTCCAGTGCTGAGGATCCCACACCACCCTAACAAGGAGAGGAGGAAAGATGAGCTCTCCCTTTAACTTCAGTAAACCTGGATCTGTCCTCCATTTAGGGTGGTGACAGCTGTAGCTTAGGTCCATCAGAAAATTATGGAGGAAGGGATCAGAGTGGAATTTGAGCACATTACCACTATTTGCTTTGGTGAATGGTACCGCAGTTTGCACTGGTTGTGCCAACCCCAAATATTTCCAGAGTAATGACTCAGATGACTTTTCTTCCCATGGAATAAAAAATCAACCATAAAGTCAAACATATGGGGCATCCCCATTCCTATTCATACGTCTTTATTTTCATTGTGTGATTTTTGAGCAGTAATGCACTTCCATTGTTTTTGTCTTTCACTACATTTTTTGAAATATAGGAATTCAATTGAAAGCTGGAATTATTTATAGTGTGACTTAAGGGAACTGTGCTTAAAGAAATAATATCCCATGAAATATTGCAAGATTCATGGAAGAAGTTGTACTTCAGAGCATACTTAAGAGATGCAGCAACAGTGGAAATTTAGCATGTGTATCTGCCAGTAGACAATTAAATAGGTTTGCATCTTTCAATCATGTAATTTCATAAATGCATTTCATAAATACACTTGCCCAAGCATTGTTCAACATCACATTGACCATCCTGGCAAAGAGGCCAGGATTTCCAAGGCTGGATTGGTTTTACTGTCCCTCTCAGAAAACATATAATTCAGGAAAGCCCAAGTGCTTAGGATTTATTTTTCTGGAACAAAAGGTCCAAGCAGAATATAGCTTTGCAGTTCCCTTCAATAATTTAAACACTCTCAACATAAAATATAAGTACTGCAGTTATAGCCTCTTATTTAGAATAAATATGATTCAAAAAGCTACGAAAATTGTTATTACACTCAGATGATTGTTAATTCTTCCATCTTGAAGGAAAAAAAAAAACCAAATTTAGGAAGCTAAATTAGTAGCACATAACACATATAAACAGATTTTTAAAGAAGCTATTTGAATTCTTCAAATTAATTTTTGCCAAGAGCCCATCTGGGACTGACTTCCATCACCACACTATGAGAGCTTCATTAGAAAGGTGTTATAACAATATTCCAGAAACAGCAGCAGAACAGAACACAGGTTTTCTTTTCTCCCTTTAATACAGCTTGCAACTTTTCACACAGAGAGATGAGCAGGAACGACTGTCTCCCCTGTCTGCCTACAAAAAGCCTACCTACAATTTTCTTCTTCAGCTTCATATAGATGTAGAAAACAAAACAGATTACTCCATGAATGAACAAGCAAACTGTCAGTCAGACCAGACAATCTCAGCACAAATAAAGGAGGATAACAGGAAAATACACAGTTTGATAGGGTGACAGAAATCACTCTTGTCAAGTTGTATTAATATACAGTGACTTGCAGGCTACTTTGGGTGCGTTACTTCTCCAAACTTCTTTTTTTCTCATGCCTGTAAATGCTGAGCTACATATTTCTTATGACCCCAGTACAGGGTTCTTGGATTGGATTTGGTATGATTCATAATCAACTGCTTTACAATCTTATTTTTTCCCCCATGATTTAAGTGAATGTGTCATTGTCACTTGGGAACAAGCAACAAAAAGCATGAACAGGAACATGTTCAGCACAGTGAGCAAGGCCAAATATTTTTGGATCTCTGTCTTCCAGCATAACTAGAATAATTTCAAAGTTTCTCCTGTAGACCTTGCTGAAAACTCCTACCACTCAATGAGAATTCAGAAGTGGCTGTGCCAGTGCAGCCTTTCATTTTAATTAAATCTAAAAATCAGGAGTTATTTAACATTATTTTATACTGCTTTGAGCAGTAATTGGACTCTATGTGCCTTTTTTTTTTTTTTTTTTTTTTGCAGCCAAGGGCATAATTCTGGCAGGTTCACACAGCTTTTGCTCACAAACCAATTGGGACACAGCTAACAGATGCTCAGAGACGATGTTATGGGTGGTTTTTATAAGGGCTAGGCTTTCTTTGGCTGCTAGACAGGATTCCTCACAGAGGTGAGCCAGGAAAACTAATACCTAAGTAGAAGTTCCTTAGCAAGGCAATTACAACACAGCTAATGCCCATGTCTTTTCCAGGGCTATGATAAACCCAGCTCCAATGCAGGAAAAAATGAGGTTACTGGAGAGGAACCCAGGCACAGGCACTGAAAATCTCATTCAGAGTCCAAGGGCCTTCAGCCTCAGCCCCTCTCCAGCTCCATTACAGCACAACCATTTCCACTGATCTTGTGACTCATCCTGCATGAGAAGACTCGTTGTGTTCACAGATACAGCCCAAGCTTGATCACTTTGTTTTGGACTAGAACAAAATTGGAGTGATTTAGCTATAGAAGTGTGTACAAGGTGGACAAGGCACACCTGGCTCAGCACTGCTGTCACACTGTGGAAAATGTCCCCAGCTCCCCTCCAGCCTGCTCGGGCTCTCTCTGTACTTATGGCAGATTGGGCTATGTCTTCAGTTCTGTCACTGAGGAGTTGAAGTAAAAGTTTCTCCAGCTCTCAGGGAGTTCCTTGGACTCTGTTTTACCAGCTTTTAGGAGCAACTTTGGGGAGGGGTGGAAAGTGCAGAAGCACCTGGGGAAGGATGCCGCTGCACCTTGCCAATCCTCTGGCAGCGGCAGAGCTGGTTTGGGGAGCTGCCTCCTTCCCACTGCTGCCACCCCTATGCCTCCCTGCCTGCACAGGAGAGCTACCACACCTTTCCCCTGTGCTAATTCAGCTGCTTACCTAACCACAGGCAAGTTGGGTACACGTTCACACATAGAGTTTAAAAATAAAACCTCTAAAAGAGCACTGTGTTCTTTAAAACAGCCCAAACAAATCACCCCCAAATCAAAACATCTCACAGGTCTGGCACAAAGCACAGCCCTTCCAGAAGCTGAATCAGCTGGGGAGGAAGCAGTTCCCACCAGCTGCAGAGAATGAGAAAGAGGCACAAGGAACAGGGGGCAGGATGGAAACCACCGAACTCCACCCCTGCCCATAAAGAAAGGGGAACAACACTCAGCCTGAAAGCTACTTTTGCAGACAAAGGATGACTACAAGCATATTAAAGTCTCTTGGAGGTAGCCCAACCAGCACGACACATGTTGGCATATGCACAGCCAGCAGCAAGCCTTTATTGTGGGGTGCCTGCAGTCCTGCAGCACCTGAGCCACCCAGACCCATGGGTGTGCAGGCTGCAAAGCCATCTGAGTCCTGGCCATATTGATGATCTCAGGTTCACTGGTGGCAAATAAGGCATGTTTTTATTTACCTTTCATTTTTAAGCATTTAGATTTAAATTGCTCTTCCTTCTCAAGTTAATACCAGGAACAGGGAGATTAATATTTTGTTAAGAAAATGCTTACATTCCCTCAGTCATTTGATTCCAGAAGCTGGGCATTTAAGCTGGTGATAAACTATTTTCAAGACTGGTGATAAAATTGTCCAAATTGGCATTAACCTACAAGACAAACACACATCTCTCTCTGAAAGCTCTCCTCCTCACCTGTCAAGCAAAATTTCTTGCAAACACTGCCCCATCTCCCTGTGTCTCTGCATCTTGCTCACACAAGCAGTCTGGCAGAAAATGAGCTGGGGGTCCAGGTGTATACCGGGTTCAGCATGAGTGAGAGACATGCAAAGAAAACCTACGGTGTCTTATGCTGCATCAGATGAAGTGCTACCAGTAGGTCGAGGAGGTGAGGCCACACCTGGAGTGGCCTGTACATACCTGGAGTAGTATGTACAGTTCTGGGCTGAGTACAAGAGAGATATCAGTGCCTACGGTGTCTTGGGCTGCATCAGATGAAGTGCTACCGGTAGGTTGAGGAGGTGAGGCCACACCTGGAGTAGTATGTACAGTTCTGGGCTGAGTACAAGAGAGATATCAGTATACTGGAGAGAGTTCAACCAAGAGCCACAAATACAACTGAGGGACTGGAGCACTTCTCCTGTGAAGAAAACCTGACAAAGCAGTGACTGTTCAGTCTGGAGGAGAGAAAGCTTGTGGGGGACCTTGTCAATATATATAAATAGCTGAAGAGAGAGTGCAAAGAACATGGAGCCTGATGCTTTACAATAGTGCCAGTGACAAGAACAGAGGCAAGGGACACAAAATGAAACATAGGAGATTCCTTTTGAACATCAGGAGACATTTTTTCACTGTGACAGTGACCAAACACTGGCCCAGGTTGCCCAGATGTAGAGTGTCAATTCTTGGAGATATTTAAAATGGCTGACTTTAGGAGGAGCAACTTGAGCAGGAATGTTGGACCAGATGACCTCCAGAGGTGCCTTCCAATTCTCAAGCATTTTCTGATAATGTGATCTCAGGAAATAAAGACCACACCAATCTGTCCCCAAAACTTACTGTTAGTGGTGGTTAGTATGAACCAATACCTAAACTAGGATACCCAAACACAGTTAGACCTCTTCTTGAAGATGAAAATCAGCAGTGCCCTTCAGTAGTAGTGCAGGAGTAAGAAAGCCCTGCAGGACAAGGGCAGTGGTTCTCAGACCATGGTCAGATACTGGGTGCCATGGGAAATGACACCCAGTTAGTGCCAAAACAATAAGCAGTCTGCCTCAGCCGTGCCTGGAGAGCATCACCTGTCAACTGTTCATCCATGCAGCAGCACAGCAGAGAAGTGAGGGAGGTTAAGAGGTAACAGTATGAGCTGGTTCAGAAAGCTTGGAGGCTGGTGGGATGGGAAGGTGAAAGGGGAAAGAAGAGTCCGGACCTTCTTCAGCACAGTAGCAAATGTCCAGGGTTACAAAAACTATCAGCACAACACACTATCTAGAGGAGTTTTAAAGGCCATGAATGTCTTTAAGTTCCATAATATTGGAAAGGTGAACAACAGAGAAGTCCTTACTCAGCATTCACCCTATGTATCCATTCCTATGAAAGAAAAGGTTAAACGTAGTATTCAAAGATGCCCTTTAACCAAATCTGCAGAAAAGCACCACTGCTTTGCAATTTGGCTAAAACCTATGTGCTGTCTGAATTGGCAAATGGCTTGAATAGTCCTATGGATGTTCCCAGGTAGGAAGGCTGGGGACAACTGGAACATATGAAAATATCTCTTATAGACTACTGAATCAGCCTCCAAACATGTCCCAAAACCACTCAGTGCTGCCAGAGCATCTTGGAACTAATCATTGCTGGAAGTCCTAGGAGATCTGTCCTTGTCAGAAACTGAGCTGCTGAGCCCTGGCCTCCAGCCAGCTCTACCCAGTGACCACCTTCCTGGGGCTAAGGACATCAGCACTAAATGCTGAACCTGGTCCACCAGAACAAAGAGCTTTGTCTGCGCTGAAGAAAAATCTGTTCAGTCAGATCCATCACACACCTCCCACCGTGCCACTGCTACCCATTTTTCTCCACCATCTTCTCATTTGCGGCTTGTCTGTGCCTAAAGGCAGAACAATCATCCGCCCTGAGCAGAAAAGAAAGATGTGAAAGCTATAAACTTCCTAAACATCCCTCCTGCCAACACCTGTCATTCGTTTCTACATTTCCTATTTGCTCTGTTTTCATTTAAGGTATTATATGACTCAGATGAGGCCTCAACAACTTCAAAAGAATTCCTGTGTCTGACTGCCTCAGCTTTATTAAAAGTAACTGAGCCATTGATCATCATCAGAAGATGTAGTCTCAGGAGAAACGATATCATTTGCAAACAAATAATCCTGTGAACACAAACACTCCACCAGTTGTGAATAACAGGGAAACAAATACATGGTCGGGGAGGCGAGAAGCCCTGCCAGCACACCAACAGACCATCTCAGGGATAACAAAAAGAGTTGCACCTTTACAAGCAGCCCAGCTAACAAGAACATGCTCTTCCAAAGGCAGGGTGGGGGGGAGAAGCAATTTTCTTTTGCTGTTTTCAAGTATCTAAAAGCAATTTCATGCTGCTGGCTTAGGGTGCGAGCAAGCAAGACTGCTCATCCCTAATACAACCAATTCCCTACGTTCAGAGGGTATTTTTTTAGCTGACAGTTTCTATACACACCCTCACATTCTGCATTTCATGGCTGACCAAAGAGTGAAGTCTGGGGAAGGGAATGCATGACTGCATGGCAACACCTGTGAAAAATCAAACTAGTTTCCTTCCCTTACCTCCAGCTAGCTACAAACAGGATCACCCTGCCTGAGATATGAAACTGGTGTTTACAGAAACAAATTAATGAAGATCTGTACCACGGATTAGAGCACATAAAGAGTGAAAGATGTTATAGAAGTCCACTGACACATCTGCCAGTCACTCATTCTTCAAGAGTAGTGGACCAAATACCCATAAAAATGGACTTTTTAAAATAAATGCCTTCATATAAAATAAATGCCTTTCATATGAAAGGTCAATGTTTCATATTGCAAAATGTAATGGACAACTCCTGGCAAACATTTAACTTCAATACAGTGCAGGTTCAAAAGCTGCTGCTGGAATGGAGCAGCTATTGTGCAATTCTGTTTTTTGGAAGGAAAAGGATGCCAAAATCTGCACCACATGCCCTGCATTCCCCAACAAGGAGTATGTTTAGCATATTCAGTTTAATAACACACCATTCATATGGAAGCCATCAAGAATCTGCAGAGGTTTGTCAAACAGAAACTAGGCATCTAACCAAGAATAGCCACAGCACAGCAGACACAGACAAGGTCCTTTTGGTATGCAGCCAGAATCCTAAATACCTAGAAATAATGGCTTGGTAAGACAGTGCCCCTGAATCAGCTGGGGCAAGTTCCCACCTTTCCAGAACGCCACCTGGTAAAATCTTCTTTGAAGAAATCATTGAGCATGGAGGGGGGGAAAAGAAACAACCTCATATTATCTTCACTGCTGGGCAAATACATCATGAAATCTAAAGCATGTCAACTAGCCACCAAAAAGCCCAGCTGAGCTGATGCCTTGAAGTGAAATTCAGCTTGCTTCAGTTCATACAGAGCACACCTAGCAGCAGCTCACTTGCTTTGGGGGCTAAGGGTATTCTTCAGTGTGCAAAGGTGCTGAAGGAAAGAAACAGCAGCACTGCCATGTGGTTCTTCAAAAGAAATGCTGCAGCAGTCGGCAAATTCAGGCCTCATCTAAACTCAAACAGCTTCTCTAGGCAGTCTAGAATTTCCTTTGAAGTATATCTCAACGAGCACATATGGTCCTGGAGCACATCCACACACATTCACCAGAAGGGAATGAGAGTGGGTGGAATACATAAGACTATCCCTAGGAAAGGGAGAAGGAAGAGAGAGAATAAAAATTCTGGCATAAACAAACAGCTGCTATTTCTAGCCCTCCTGGTACCCCTTCCTCCAGCCCAATGCCACTCTGGAAGGTGCCTTGTTCAACTTAAGAGACAAACAGAGAATTAAAAGTGTAAGGCCACGCACTTTTACAGCCCAGTTATGACCACTTACAAACACACTGTAAATCTATTCACTGCTTGACACACCAGGTACACCCCAGCAAATGCATTTGCTCAGTGTCTACTCAATGTTGCTTGATATTCTCCATGTATCTTGAGTGTGCACATTCAAGAAATAAAAAAATTAAATAAACAAAGTCTGGATTAGAGTCAGTCTACAATAGCAGGGAAAAAAGTGTAATTATTGACAGTGGCTTGGTTGAGCTTACAAAAGCTTAATGGAAAAAGATTTTTCCATAATTGCCATCTCTAACCTTTTATCCAAGCTCAGTGGGTACATTACCTAAGTCAGCAGGAAGTTTAGCCACTCCACATGAAATTAATAACATTTACGGGCTGACCCATAACCCATAGCTTTTAAAACAAGACCTATGAAGTTTCTGTCCTTCCATCAAGGAACAGTGCATACCACACTAAGTTGCTTAAAACAAAACAAAACAACCCCCCCACTCCTCCAGGCAGCTTTAGTCCCTGAAGACTGAGCCTTCCTCTTTCACATACTCAAGAGGAAATTAACCTTACATACTAATTAGAGGAACAAAAACAAGCATCTCAAGAGCAGTGCATTCCATCTGCTGACCTGCCATTACCTTTCAGGCAGCAGCTTCCACATCATCAGGGTACCCCTCTTCTGTCACCCAAATGCCCTGAGAAGTGCTCCATGACCAAAACCAGGAGCTTCCCTGCTGGCCTCGGCACACCTACCCCTGTGCTTGCAGGCTCATCCATTCACCCACCCAAAGAACAGATCCTGCTGATATTGAAAGGATGTGCTCCAAGTCTGGATGCCTATAAAAAGGACCTGCATGCCAAATGAGAGCTTTCAGCCTGGCTTCATATTTATGTATACAGAGAACAAGATAAACTAGTTTAACTAATGCTAACCCAATTCCACTTGAAGAAGTGGAAGAAGAACCAAAACAGATATGAGAAGTTGAAATATATTCCTGAAGAGATACTCTTCATCTGTTTTGAAGTGGCAAGCATGAAATATTTGGGTATCTGTGCTAAAATTCTAGGTGATGACCGAACAGAGCAAAAACAGATCAGCAACCTGACTTAACAAAATTGTGTTGAAAACCATTAACAGGAATACAGCACACATGCTTTATAAGATGGTACTTTTCAGTGTCATAGACTAAGAAGAGAACAAGAAAAGTCAAGGGGAGGATAAACAAGGCTGGCTGGGAATTGATTGCCACCTCTGAAATTTTAGTAGAACAGTTGGAGCAAGAAGCTGACTGCAGCGGAACTGAAAAATCACTATCTGTAGCTAGATTACTCATCTACTGTTAAACCAAATTAAAGTGTTCTTCCCACAGGCAAGGCTGAAGATTTCAGAAAAGCCATAATTTATAACTCAGGAAAAGTTTAGAGGAAAGCTCTGCTAAACCAAAATGAATTTTGTACTTAATGGGCAGGAAAACAAAGGACAGATGGAACTTCATGTTTCTTGGTACAACAGTAAATACTACACAGCACGCAGGATGCGACTGAGCCAAGAAGCTGATGAGCTGCACTAAAGAAGAGTTCACCTTATGCAGGTCCCAGCCTTTCTTGCTCTGCAAATCACCCTTTCAAGATGCTACATAGCAGAAGTAGAATAAAAAGTAGATTTTGAGCAAACCAGGCCTCTATTGCAACCTTAGGAAGCACTATCAATACAGTTCCAGTACTATCAATACAGTTCCAGTACGCAATCCTCCTTAACCTGTTTCATAATTAGGTAGCAAACTCATTTACAGGAAGTGCAAAGAGCGAGCATGCAAGGCACAGAAAAGCACCACAGTATTTCTGTCCAATTTGTTTTGCAGGAGTGATCATGCCTTGGATGGAAGCCTATTGCTAACAATTTATTTTTCATGTCTGGACAAGGCAATATAACTTCTTCACAATTTAATCTCTTTGCTAATAGACTTAACTGTTATAGCTGAAATACTCAAGCTTAACAATAAGGCTAAAATACCCAGAATACTTAAATCCAAGAAATGTGTTTGCTGGCTTCAGTTCAGGACAAGTAGAAGCAATCAGCTAAGGCACAGCAGACTGGAGAACCACAGCAACACCTGCCAAGAGGTTACATTGGATTCTGCACAACTGACTACAGAACTCAGCAAAGCACAAAAAACATCTACAAAAAGTCTTTAATTGCCAGTGAAGCTCCTCCAAAGGACCAGGAAGCACCTGGGCACCCCAGCAGCTCGCCTGGGCTCCTTGGGTCAGCACTACCCTAAAATTACAGGGATGCTGGGCCAAGTCTGCCCCCCCCCAGTCATTTGCCTGTCACACTTCCCCTGCATTTCGTTCTGCTTTCAAGCTGCAGTTCAGTGAACAGGCTGCAATTTACCTCTTCACCCTCACCCTCAAATTTGTTTGGATAAACAGGCTCTCCTTTGTTCCAGACTGCTACTACATTTACACATTGTATTGTAAATCAGCCGGTACAAAGCAAGGCAGGCCCTTGAATGAAGACACTAGCTGTTCTGTTCACAGCAAAATTAAACAAGAGGCACAGAACCCCATTTATAACCCCAGTCTGGAAACAATTGGATTGTAAAAGGTGAGAGGTTTTAAAAAGTTTACTAAACAAACCTATCCAGTTACAGAGTCTATAGTGAGCTCACAAACAAGTTCAAGGCTGTAGAAGTTGCCAAAACAGTGTTATTTCTTAAGAGAAAACTAGCCAGTTTAAAAGCTTGCTTTTTTGCTGTTTCAAGGACCCAAGAATTATTGGCAAATGATTTAGCTTTTACTGAGTATTCAGCTAGGGAGAAATTAGTCACAGAGGAAGGGAATGAACTGTTCACCAGGTCTATTAAAGACAGGAGACCTAAACAGCATCTAGGAGTTCCAGGATAAACATCAGGAAAAACTTCACAGTAATAACAGTTGAGCAGAGGAATGACAGCTACAAAGTCTTTTCCTTTAGAGAAGGAGGCTCAATTAATGGCTTAACTACAGCTGATTCTCTGCCTTATGACAGAGCATGGATTCTATCTGCATATGGCTTCTTCAAATCCCTCCTCAAATCTATTTTCCATTATTTTAAATGCTCTTTTAAATAAACTGAGTTTGCTGAGACATCTCCCATGGGCTGATATTACAGAAGAGTCCACAAGAAAAGAGATCAAAACTAACCATTATTTGATAGCTGCCCAAGTTTCCTAGGAAGCTATCAGGTCAGTCCCAAAAGAGAGTAGGTATTCAGAAAAAAAAATAAATTAAAAAACCAATTGGATGATCCAAGGGCCAAGAATAAATTGCATTTGATGTTGTCTGCAGTCCAGAATTGAGGCCCTCTGATGGGATTCTACAGAGAAACTTCAGCTGGACTTAAGTAGGATGTCATTCACTGCTGCAGAGAGCCGGGCATCCTTCATAAACATCAAGCTTAAAAAAACAAATCCCAAGTCTGAAACATAAGCTTGAGTGCCAACAATATTTTTATTCCTCTGGTTACTTTAAGGGAGAGAGGGAGAGAAACATGATAGGTGCGGGTTTAAAAACTTTTTTGCCCTGATTACGAGAAGTATGTTACAATAAGAAATGTTATACAACTCCTTTTGGTACATCTACCATTAGCAGTACAACAAACCATCACCTTCCAGCAGTTTCAGATCTAAACCATAACAAATTCAGGAGACAGAGGGCATACCTCCATTTGACATTTCAGAAGCCAGGGCATCACTGTCCATGTTGAATTCTGACATGATCCCATAGCCAAAAAGTACTTACCAAGCAAGATCAAGGGAAGCTCAACCTCTTCTTTGCCACCAGCCCCAGCAACACCGCCCAAGCACAAGAGCCAAATGAGAGGTCACTGCACAAGCTGCTGCTCTGGCCACAAAAAATAAAAACACCTAATGGAGTTGTGACCATGGCAACTTCCCTTTGAGACTCTTGTGCTGCTGGCTCCCATTGGAGTGAGGCCTGCCCTGTCCTCTGTCAGGGAAGGAGGCAGTGTGGCACCACTGCAGCTGCTGTAGCACATCACAGCCAAACTCCCAAGCAGGGCAAGGCTGCCAGAGGAGCACACTGGCTTGACACAATGCCTCCCACAAGCTGAATTCATCCCAGGTCCCAAGCAGCTCAACCCTCTGTGCCCTGCTCCATGCTTCCAGCCCTGCTAAATGATCCACCTTTTATCCAACTTCTCTCCATGACTAGCACAATAATCATCACTGGAGTGCTTCAGCTGCCTCCAAGCTTCACTTGAAGCTTGACCTGAGCTTGGCCCACTTTCCTCCCTCTAGGAGGGAGCTGTCCTTCCCTCTAGGATCAGTGTTTCACAAAGAACTCACCAGTTTCACCCCTTTCACCTGAAAATGATACAAATCATGGAGGGAACACCTCCTGAGGCAAACAACATTGTCACCTGAAGCTGGACACCTTTCTGTCCTGAATCAACAGAGGTGTATGGAAATGGTGTTCTGGGGAGTCAAGAGAAGCCAACAATCCACAAGCATGCAAAGGTAATTTGTGTAAACCCTGTAATTTGTGTCCTGAAGAGAGATTACAGCCCATCTGTCCCAGCTGGAGTACAATAGAATTCAGAGTGATTTGTGCTCTACCTCCTCACCTCCCCTGGCCCCTGTTTGGCCAAATAACTAAAGCAAGTACATATAGCCATGTCCCTAACTCCTTGAAGTAAATCTGCTCCTTTGTCACTGCTACAGCCCTTGTGAGGGCATAGATACTGCACTTGGGAAGTCACAGGTTAGCCAAAATCATCTCCTGGAAGCTGGCATGGCACATGCTTTCCCTGAAGTTTGGTCTCAAACTGTACTGATGGGCTCCAAGTGCTCCATCAACAAGATTTACTTTCCTGCTTGGAGATAATGCCATTGAAACATCTGTAAAAACAAATACATTCACTTTAATGTTAAGCCCTTACACAAAGTATTGAAGTGACGCTGCCAGATTAAAGGGACTGTAATATATTTTTTAATATCCCATTTTAAAGGCAGATTATTACCCATGAAAGAGGTCTTAATATCTCTTCTTTGACTGAGGTGTGTGACACCTGTCTATCCTCCATTTCTGCCCCATTTTTGCTCAGGTACACAACACTTACCAAGGCCCACCTGGCACTTTACTAAGCTCTGCTCCAAAGAAAGCAGTGGTAGAGGTTGGGGGAACCTACACATCACCTGCATGTCACCCACACAACAGAGGGCTGGAACAGTGCAGGCCCAGGGTGAAGGAACACTGTGAGGCAGATGTTGGGAACATGCTGCCATGATGTTGGGAACATGCTGCCATGACGGCAGCACCACCCCAGCCTCCCATTGCTGGAGCAGCCCTCAATCACAGACACCAGCTGCTCTTCTGGCTGGCACCTGGGAATGGCTGCTCACTGCCAGCACGAGATGGAATCAGGTATTTCAATTTCATAACAATAAGCAACTCACCCTGTCACTTCTCATTTTAATAATTTCTTATTCTGACAAGCAGGGGCAAATTTGACCAAAAAACTACTAACAGGAATCAGAGAATCACAGAAGTGTTGGAAGGGACCTCTGGAGGTCATCTAGTCAAAATCCCTGCCAAGGCAGGTTACACACAAACAGGTCCAGGTGGGTTTGAATATCTCCTGAGAGGGAAACTCCACAGCCTCCCTGGCAAGCCTGTTCCAGTGCTCTGCCACCCCCAGTGTAAATTTCTTTACATTCTTCTTTCTCATATTGAGATGGATCTTCTTGTTTTAACAAGACCATACTGAGTCCTGAACAAAGTGCTCAAAAGCTCTCAATGTTCACTGTGGTGCACACAGACAAAAGAAGACATAAGAAGCTTTTTTGTCTTATCTGTCTTGACTACAGGGCAAGTAAAAACAAAAACAAAATCATTTAGCAGATGACCCTCAAAATCAAAACAAACAAACATCCCCCAACAATATTCCTCCAAACACACAAAAATATAAATCGGTTTCTTTTTTGTTCCTAAAGATAGTCAAGAAGAAATTGTAGCTGCCCCTGGAAGTGCTGCAAGTGGGAATTGCCAGAAGACAGGACAATAGAGATATGGCACCCTCGATGTCACTGCCGCCCTGTGCCCAACAAGTTCCTTCAACTATTCTGGGTCTTGGTTTCTACATCTGCAGACTGGGGATAATAACAGGTCTTTACATCACAGGGGTGTTACAAAGATCAATTAGTTAATGTCTGAAAAGCGCTTTGAAGATATAGCAGGTGGTGAGTATTATTATGCAAATAACATGATTTAAGAAAATCACAAGTGCTGGATTAATACTAATCCCTTTGATATTTAAAAGACACCAGTTTTTTTCATATTTTAAAGCAGTGAACATTTATGCTATAGCTTTTCACGGCTGCTGCAACCACAGTTTTTAACCTTTTCTTTTCATACAGCTCCATACATAAAACTCCTCTGCAGACATCTAGACATCTTCACAAAATCCAATCTCGACTCAAAGCTAGGAGTAGTGGAAGAAATTATGCATGTTGATGAACTGGATAACTAGATTCTATGCAGGAATATTTCTCAGAGGATAGAATGTCACAGGCCTAACTCACTGTAACAAACACTATAGAGTCTTTCAGTTTTAGGGCTTTTTTGGGAAGCACACCAATTTCACGCATAGAGGCATTTGTAAAACAATATAGCTGCTATTTAATTATGCTATTTTATGTGGTAGAAAAAAGTGGAGAAAAAAAGGAAGCTATGGTTCATTCACTTCTTCCAAGGCTGCATATCTGAATTGTTAAAAAAAAATAAATTAATGTCTCATGACCTCATTTAGTGGTTTCACAGGAGATCAGGCATTGCAATGCTTCCTCCAACTTCCAGCAAGTGGTTGTACAACACTTCTGCTTTAGGTGGGATGCAGGGAGTGGAGTGGACAGCCACAAGCCAGCCCAGAAATACATCCTTCCTGAAAGCTTGTCACTCGCCATGAGAGAGAAACACAAGTCAAAAAGAGAGCCAAGGTGGGATCAGAGCAAAGAGCCTGAGGTGAGCAACAACATCAGAAACCAAGGTGAGAGCACAGCCAAGACTAGGTGTCCCTCTGGTTTTCAGTGTTGCCCTTACCAGACCTCACTGTGAAAGCAAGAGATCCTGCCCCATGCTTGAAACCTCCCCATGCTCCCAGGACTTACAATGCCACGTTCCCTCTCTGTGAGGAAGCCTGTTTCTTGTCTCCTGCACTGTAAAATTTAGTGCAAACCAGCTGGTGCATTTTGTCTAGGAATCTGGAAAATATTGCTGTGATTAAAACCAGCTTAATATTAACCCTCTCTGGAATGCAGGCCTGAAATTGATATTAATGAAATAAGATCGGATATTAATATTCTGTACAGCTGGTTCCTCAAGCTGTGCTGTAGTGTCAAATCAAATATTTCCCAAATCAACATACCAAATACAAACATAGGATGGCAGGTAGCATGCATGTGTGAGGAGGCAGAAGGAGCATTTTAAAACTTTAGAAGCTGTTATGTTTGCAGTTATAGGCAGCCATGCTTCCCTTCCTGCCCCATCTCCCGCAGCAGCCATATTAATAGCTACTCAATACAGTAATAGAATGCTAGCTGTACACTTCGTTGTTGGAGCTTTTTTAATGTCCAGGTCAATATTAAAAGCATTTGGATGCTTTTTAGGAGGGAGAAATGATTTTGCACTCCAGGAACAGTGAAGCATTTGCAGCATTCCCTAGGAATGCTAGCAAAGGATTTCCTTCACATGTCTCTGGTCATGGCTGATGTAGTAATACTTTATTTTAACTGGACCCAGCAGTACAGATTCATAGTTCAATTTTGTTGCATAAAAATGCACTCTGTATAACATCTCTGTGATCTCATTAGTTGAATTTATACAATTTATGTACAAAATAGATCCAAAACACCACTTCAGGGTCACTCTGCAGAAGGAGACACTGGAGGGTCTCTGAACAAAATTGTTTGGACACACAATTTTTACTCCAGGATATGCAGGCCTGGGGAGAAAATTCTGCAGTTCTGATCCTGAGCAAGTAAGTAACAGATCCATCTTTCACTTTCCTCTCCTGATAAATGGCAGCCACCTCATTTCCTGAAAAAGATCTAACAATAGACCTCTCCATTGAAGAACAACTCCCAGGTGGGAAGATGAGTCAGCATGATGCTTCCTCCATCTTCACAGAGTAGAAAGTCAATTTCTTTCTCAAGAGTACTCATTTCTCTCTCAAGAGTGCCCTGCAGGTAGCTTGAGGTTTGGTGTACTCCATCTCCACACCTTCAGTTAATTCACCTTCGCTGAATGTCTTGAGTTTCCCAACAGCTTACTTGAAGAAAGCAATCTGATTTTCTTGTAATCTGCTATTCATTTTGATGCACACAGGTTAATATTAAGTAGGCCACAGATATTTACAACTAAAGTTAGAAACAAGAAAAATATTCCAGCATTCTCAAGCTTTCACATGCAGCGTCACACCACAAAGATAATACCTAAATTAGATGACACCAAGTTTTTAATCCTCTCTTCAAACAGCCAAATAATATAAAGCTACTGCAAGGACTACTCCCATTAGTCAACCTTCCCATAATTCAGCAGTCTGTTGCCAGGTTTCCCCAGATGAGAAGATGAAAACTATACTATCCCCACTCTACTTAACAGGCCCAGTCTGAAGAAAAGGCAAGGTTATTGCAACTGTGACAGAGAAGTAGATAAGACAATGCCTTCTGTCTGCCCACAGAGCATGAGGAAAGCCATTCAAACAGCCACACAATGACGAAAAATAAAAAATCTGGACTCCTATGTGGTTTGTTAATATTTGCACCAAGTAGAGCCAGGAAGTTACAATCTCTCCCATTGGTTTTTGGGAGAGATTGTAATTTCTCTGCCTTTTCTTTCCCAGGAGATGGGCAAAGAATGGGAATGGGTATGTACTGAAAAGAAGGTTACTCTGATGATTTGCAGCTCATACACAAAGTTTCTGGGCTGACAATCTCCTGGCTTTGCATTACAATTTGCATCACATTTGTAATTGTATTACCAGGACAGCTTTAACTTCATTAAGGATTCACAGGTAAAAAGCAGATGCTGAATCAAATCTTATAAAGCAATGTCTGCATTAAAGGGAGCTACACCAAGCAGAAGCTAATTCAACACCTTCTCTTTTTGGTTTGTAAAGAGGATATTCATAATTTCACTCAGGAAAATAAATATATATGTGAACTGAGGTAAGGTTTATTTGAACTAAAGAGCAAAAAATTGTGTGGTTTGGAATGTTTGAGTTCATGCTGCATTAAAGTGCAGCTATTTAAAAAGAAATTATTCCAGGAACATATTATCCTTTCCTGTGGCTAATATATATATAAATTACTTTAAAAATTTACTCAAATTGTAATATTTCCTCTCTCTCCAGTAAATATAAGAGCTTAGCATTAAATCTATGTTTTAAAAAAATCTTATATATTCTAGGGACTATAAGTTCAGCCAAACGAGGCCCTTGCAGCCGAGTTTGCCGCTCTGCTTTTGGCATGAGTACAAATGAAATACTCCAGAAGACAGATATGTTACATTCTTTCAGGTGTTTTGAGTTAACATCCACGGAACTCAAGGAATTTCTGTAGAAAAAAACCCGTCTTCAGAGAATTTCATAACCTTCAGTTGGGAAACATGAAAGGAAAGTTTCCATAAGACAGAGCATACTTTCCTTTAAAAACCATCAATAGCAATTATAAAATATATTATACATATTGTATATAATAAATTCAATTTTATATAATTTTTTAAAACAGAGATCCTGTTTCTAAAAAGGAGTGGATATGCACTCCATGCATAGAGCTACTCTTATGAAGTGGATAGAAATGTGTGAAGGAGTACCACTATGGATTGTTATCATACTGTCCTTTGAGTCATGCCAAGGAAGTAAAATTGATAATGAAGAATCTTCTTTTGGGACCAGGAGAGCTCCAGCTTTCCTGCTTGTGCTGTCACATGCATGAGCATAAAATGGAAGTTGTGTTTGTATCCATTGCCTCAGATTATAGCTCGACTGTTGATCTGAATTCCCACAGCCCTTGTACTCTTGGGACCTACCCTATCTCATTTGAAGGAGACTGCATACTGTTTTTCCCCTTTACAGCCTCACCATCACCTTGAAGCTAAGCCTCTCTGTTGATAACCTGAAGTCTCATTTTCACATTTAACAAGTTTCCCTATAGGTCAATTATTAAAGACTGTTCAATACCTAGGATGGAGCTAAATAAATTAAGAATTAACCATTTATTTGTCAACTTTTTCAAAGTCACATTTTTCAATAGTTGCCTAGACTTGTCTCCTTTTAATAAATACACCAAAATGGCATCTGCATATCCTGTCATAGGTATTGGACCCTGTAACTGCTGCATACCCACCATTACAGCATCCAGACTCACAGTTTCCAAATCAAACCTATAAACATCATGGTGGCACTAGAAAATCTTTCTAAGCTCCCTCCAAAAGCATACCAGAGGTAAGAATCTCCCTTGTATTTAGGTAAAGTCTGCTTCAAAGTTATTTTTTCATATGTGAAGAAGATTCTCTGTATTTCTTTTAGCCCATCCTAGATATTTCAGTTTTCTTTCTCCACTGCAAGCAATAAAACACTTTTATGTTCAATACATGAATAGTAGAGATTTTTTAAAGCCTAACATTTTACAAGGTTTTCCTAAAGCTTGAAAAATGTGAATGATCTGTGAAATGGCTCCATACATTAAAATGCAACTCGGGCATGCCAGTTCTCCATCTCTCCCTTTATTCATTACTTAGAGGGCTAGGACCCATCCTGGGATGCCTTGCACTAGGAGGGAAAGCACATAACTAATTTCCTAACTGCTCTGTTTACTTTGCATACCTTGTGGGCAAAAGTTGGCAAGAAAGGACTGGAAGCTGTTTGCTTTGAAATTATCACCCCATTTACAAGATTCAAGAGCAAAGTCTTTTAAACTGAGGTAAGAGAGGAAAGGAAGTGACTCTCTGCATGGTTAATGCTTCAGGAGAGTGCTAGCAGTGCACTGGAGGCCATCAGCTGAGAAAGAAAGCCGACACCAAAAAAGCTTCCTCACAAAGTGCACATGGACACAATATTTAGAGCACCAGAGAGAATAGGGGCACTAGCCAGATCTAGGTAAAAGGGTTGTATTTAGTTTAAAGCCACCTCGTCTTACTTGAAACGAAAAAACAGCTACACAGGAGCCTAGCTGCTATTGAAAGTACAAACTCAACACCCTAACTCTGTTTGCAAAAGCCTCTTCTTCCCTGACTAATAGGGCCACCCAAGATGGGACCAGCAGGAAGGGAAGAGCGCTACAGACACAGGCGGGGCTTGATAACACAAAGAACTTGGCAACAAAATTACTTTAAGCAGGTCTTGAATCCTCCTCTTCTTTTTTTTTTTTTTTTTTAATGGGCAGGGTGTGGGGATTGCCTTCCAGCTTCTCAGTCCAACACTGCAAATTATCATGTGTTTGCACAGCCATGCTGTGAAATACAGCAGAGATGAAGGGAAATGTTTTTTCCAAAGCCCTATAACAGCTACATAAAATACAGTCTAATGCTGGATCAACTCTCCTGTCCCGCTCACAGCCCAGTTCCACACAACAGCATGGTAGCACAACCAAGCAGGTACTGACTGGCCACTGATGGCAGGAACTACTTACAGCAGAGCTGCCACTGAAGATTTCATATCATTGAATGATGGTCTGTGCCCGCTGCTAACCCACTTGGAACAAAAATGCTCCCTCCTGCCAAGTCAACTCATGGATACAGAGCACAATGTGAAAGTGCTTTGTAGGAGGCTCTGTTCAAGCCAGGAAATCTGGGATGCAAGGTTTACTTTTGCATAGGGGCTTTTGGGAAAGCAACATGGGATAATTTAAGAGAATTACCAGGTCCCTATCCTTTCTGGTCAAGAAGGAATGCTGCAGCATCTACTTGCCCTACTTATACTTGACAAAAATACCACCAAATTGTGCTTTTCTCTACAGATTTCCCAAAATTCCACAAAGTGAAGCAATGAAAAAAACAAAAAAACAAACCAACAACAAAACCCACACCCATCCACACCCCACCCCCCCAACAAAACAAAACACACCACAAAATCACAGAGAAATTAACTTGTTTGCTAAAGACAGCAACAAAACCACCATGCTGAAGTCCCCAGTCAAGAAACCTACAGCACCCCACTGCTACAGTGGCTTCCATAGATGGTAGGCTGGGCACCAAACCTACTCACAATCAAGCCCAGACTTCTGGTATTCCAGTAAGTATGCCAGTTTCATCTGACTGATTCCACTGAATTATTAGCATGGTGTTGGAGCATCTCAGTTTGGGACAGAGACCTGTCTATCCATGCCAAGTTATTACATGTGAAAGGTCTGAGAAAATAGAAAAGTCTCTAAGAGGGAGGGAAAGGATGTGAGTATGTAACCATTTCTGGCCACAAGCTTACAAACACCTTCTTTTACCAACAAGCAAAGTAATAACATAAAGTAACTCTTCAGCACTGCCTCATTCATAAGCTCCTAACTTCCAAGGCTGCTAAACCCTCTTCTGGTATCAGAGTTCCTGTTCAAGTATAATTCAAGTAGATTAATTAAGCCACAGACAACAGAAAACACAGTCTGCCTCTTCAAATTATCAGTAGGAGAAAATAGCATGAAGAGTTTAGTTTCAAGAATGCTGTTTATATTTACTCATTTTACAGGCATCAGGATCAAAATTAAAAGAGAATAGCTAATTGCTACAACTGGGAAAAGTAAATAGGCATTTAAATTTGAACAGTGGCAACAAGCAAAACATTGCAAAAGTGAAGTGGAAAGCGTTACTCTGAGCAATTGAGATACTACGTTTTGATTACTAAGTTAACTTTGAGATGATTCACACCCACAAGTTGCTTAATGTCCTATTACACCACAGGTCCAGGACACACAAAACTATGCATAAAAATCACTGTGGAATCAGACAGCATCCAGGACAATTACAAAGTAAGCGCATTTTCATGCCAGATTATTACACTAAATTTGAGGCTGTGACATTTCAACCTAAACCCTAAAGCACAGATATCCCACAGACATCTCTCATCTTGCTGCACCAAGCAGTGCAGTGCTCTACACAAGAAACTCCTCCTTCTCAAGCAAGCAGCACAACACTTTGGAAGAAGAAATGGAGGTAAAACAAAACCCTCAGTCCAAAAAGAGTTTTTAGCCCACCTGAGCAGCACAAGCGTTTCTAGTGAAAGGGATTTCTTGGGGCTCAGGCTTCTGTGCAAATAGGGTCCGGGATGAAATGCCTTTTGATGTGCACTTGCTCCTGCTGGAAGAGACACAGAACAGATGCTTCAGAGAACACATAAGACAAGGGACTAGGCAATATGCACAATCAAACATAAAGAGCTCGCTCAGGGGGTCTATGGGCATCCTAACTGAGGAATCATTTTGGAGCTGACATCTTAAGGCTTTGCAGAAAGTTCCTCATTTTTATCTTTATAAGAGTAAGGATGGTGAAGTCTATTGCTTTGGCATCACATTGAAGGCTTTTGCAGCAACTGAAAGCTTAAAGATGCGACATAAGCAACAGATATCAGATCATTGGGATTTTAAAAACAGGACATCAAAACATACAGGACAAATATGTAAAAATTAGTTAACTTCAAGATCTCAGAAAATCTATCATAAGTAACATCACAATGCAACTGTAATGCTTCTTTTGCAGTTCAAAATTACTGGGATTATGCTCTACATTAGCTAAGTGTTTTATTAGCTACCTGGAAATAAGCAAGTCCTTTATGGTAAAATTAAGAGATTACATGGTTTAGTAACATAAGAAATAAAGAAGGCAAATCATAGAGTTAACACAATTACTTGCTAAGCTGTGCTCATTCCAACCAAAACAATCTTAAGATACCTGAATGCAGATATATATCTAGTAACAAGGGATGCAGGTAAAGTTTGCAGATCAGAGAACTGTGACCTCTGAAGCAAGGAAAGCAAAAGGGATAAGGTCAACACAGCCTCACAGCTAAGCATCACAAGCAGAGCTTCTGCTGTTATTAGAAGGGCTAAGGTGGCTCCTGGGTTCAAAGATATAAGAGTGAATGGAAATAATGATTGGGGTAGCATGGGGCAAGAGTAACACTGAAATACTCTGCCCAGTTCCATGGTTGATGCTCAAAAAGTGATGTTGAAGATTACAGAACATGCAAAGTAGAGCTACAAAAGCAATTAACATCTGGGGGGGAGGGGGAGGTAAAAAGCGTTATGTATAATCAGATTTAAAGGTTCAGTCCTTTTGATAAGCCACCCAGACAACTGACAGTTTACTTGATCATCTTTAAGGAAAAAAAAATTATCAGCAACAAAAAGTCTTTAATACAGCCACAAGAAAACTTAAAAGGCATGAACAGATGCAATTTAAAACCATAAAAGGCTATTGTTAGAAACAAGACGAAATTCTGAAAAGGCAAAACCAAATGGGAACAAACTCTTAAAGATGGATTCTTTTTTTCTCAGAATGTTCAAGGTAAGATATGCTTTAGTCCCAGAATTTGCTTGGCCCATGAGCAATAGCCAAATGAGGTGTTCAAACAGTTGTGAGACTTGACAGTTCCACTGACCCTAAACTATAGATGACAATCTCAAAAAACCCCAAACAAAACCCAAAATCAAAAAAAAACCCTCAATCAAAAAATTTTAAAAAGAGCCCACAAAGATATTGCCCTGCATTTTCATCAATGTTACCGAATAACAAATTAAATGCACAATGGACTGTGAAATGCTTACAGATCTTCCCCCAGTTAAATGTCAAACCAAGAAGCCATCTGTTAATAAAGAGAGATGTCACCTCTCCAGAGTTTTATCCAACCTACTAATACATAAACTCATACCACCACTTAGGACTTTGGATTGCCAAGGCAAATAAAGTCTTATGGTTTTTTATCTTAACAGCTTGGGGAGGCAGAAGGTGACAACACCTGGACCACACATCACATGCATAATCCGAGCCATGAAGCCAGCTTTGTGGTTGCAGAGTTACTGACTCTTGAAAAACTTCTTAAAAGTACTCGCAAAGACACTTCCTGTCTGTGTAGAAGCTTTTCAGACAAAACCATTGCCATCTGACATGTGTGGGGGAAAAGGAAACCTCAAAGTCACCCACATATACCCATATGGGAGATGTGCACACATCATAACCACAACTGCAGTTTACATGAGGTGTTAGTTCATGAGGGAAAAGTTCCAGTTGCTGATGATGCGTGTTAAAACTGCACAGAAAAAAAATTTCACAGAAAAAATTTTCACAGCTTTTAAACTACTTAATCATAAAAGACTGGAAATAGAAGAGGTCAAATTACTGCCTTTATTGCCCTACAATTCAACAGGCCCAACATTAAGTTTATACCAATTTGTCCCAAACTGATTCAATGAAGATAGCATGTAAGTTCAACATACACTATGACAATACACTAAGGAAGGCCAAATAAATGTTCTTCTGATATATTTAAGAGAGATATTGCATATTTTGGACTTCCAGCTGCTATGAGCATAATCAGATCTCTTAAAGGGAGATTAACTAACTAACTGAAGCTGAAGGAGATCATACCCTTCTACTATTAACCATTCCAAGTGCCCTGTATCTTCAGGAAACAAGAAGCTTTTATTTGCTTTGCAGGCCTAGTTTAAATCCCAGCAAAAGATGACTAACTTGTCCTGATTCACAATGATAAACTTCACCTTGTATTTCAGTTGCACCCTTTTTACCAGATCAATTTGGTTTATATTTTCTGCCCTCTGCTTTCTCCCTGTGGCTGAATACATTTGACCAATAACAATTTTCCTACAGGGCAAACACTGGTTAAAAAAAATGGTCCTTCATAAATTCTAAACAGTGATGCCAATAGGAATGTAAGAGCTAGATCTTCTTTATATACAACTCTTAGACGTCAGAAAGAGATACTATCTCTTCTTAAACTATCTAGAATATAAACAAGAGGCCTGGGGAAAAAGATGTGAGGAGTTCACTCCTCAAATTTTTACATATTTAAAACACAGTCAGTAAGTATAGAGAGAACATTAAGCTTTCTGCATTCCTTCTCTAAGACACAGAGCTATCACATTAACAATTCCTCTAGATACAGCACGATTAGCATCAGGTTTATGAGAGCATCCTTCAGTCCAAGTCAACATGCAGACCTAATCCAGTTTAACTAGAAATATGCTAGCCAGGTCTGTTCAGCAATTAGCATGAACATACCTTGTTAAAAAAAGTAAGTTCTGGTACAATTCAATTTAAGTGCTGAACATCTCATGGATTTTTATTTAAAATCATGTTGTTCACAGGCAGTTTGCATGTACCTAATCTGGAAGAGTGGCTGTGATGAGTCTACTTGAAGGTACAGCACAGAATTAGGACATCTCAGGCGCAAAGTTTTTCTACAGCTTCCTGGATTATTGTAAGATTGAGAAGGCAGAAAAAAATATATCTGCAACATGAAGATAACTGATTGTCAAGTAATACCAAGGCCATTCACTGCAAATTATGTAAATCATAGAATCAGAGAAAGGTTTGGGTTGGAAGATACCTCAAAGATCATCTCATTCTAGCACTCCTGGATACCTTCCACTAGACTAGGCTGCTCAAAGCCCCATCCAACCTCACCCTGGCCATATCCAGGGATGGGGCATTCACTCACAGCTTCCCTGCACAACCTGTTCCAGTGCCTCACCACCTTCACTCTACAGATCTTTCCCTAATAGCTAATCTAACCTACTCTCTTTCTATTTGAACCCATCCCTCCTTGTCCTGTCACTACATGCTTTTGTAAATAGTCTTGCCCTATCTTTCCTGTTAGTTCCCTTCAGGTATTGGAAAGCCAGTTAGATCACCCCAAAGCCTTCTCTTTTCCGGGCAGAACACCCCTAAGCCTCTCAGCCTGTCTTCACAGGAGAGGTGCTTCAGCCCACTCATCTTCATGACCCTCCTCTGGACTACTCCAACAGTGCCACAACCATCTTATGTTGCTGTCAAGCTGCTGGCCAGGCTTCTCCAATACAGCCCAGAACACAGTTGGCTTTCTGGGCTGCAAGTCTGCATTGATGGGTCATGTTGACTTTCTTGTTAATCAACAGCCCCCAAGTTCTCATCCTTGAGGCTGCTCTCAATTCATTCTCCATCCAGCCTGTACTTGTGCTTGGGATTTCCCCAACCCAGGACCCTGAACTTGGCCCTGCTGAACTTCATGAGCTTTGCACAGGCCCACCTCTCAAGCCTGTCCAGATTCCTCACAATGGCATTGCTTTCCTCCAGTGTGTCACTGCACCCCACAGCTTGGTGTCACTGGGAAACTTGCTGAGGGTGCACTCAATCCCACTATCCACGTCATGAACAAAGCTGTCAAAAAGTGCTGATTTCAATACTGATCCCTGAGGAACACCACCGGAACACCAATGGTCATCATGCCATTCACTACAGCTCTTTGAGTATAACCATCCAGCCAATTCCTTATAAGCTGAGAGTCCATCTGTCAAATCCACGTCTCTCCATCTTAGACAACTATACCATGTGGGACAATGTGAAACTTTGCACAAGTCCAGGCAGATGACATTGGTTGCTCTTCCTTTATCCCCCAACACTGTAAGCTGGTCACAGAAGGCTATCAGATTTGTCAGGCACAGTTTGTCCATATTGAAGCCATTTTGCCTGTTACAAATGACCTCCTTCTTTCCCACGTGCTTTCATGTAGCTCCCAGGAGGATCTGTGCTATGATCTTGCTGGACCCAGAGGTAAGTCAGGAAGACTGATTGCCTTCATTTTTTACTTGTGGCCTTAAACTAGTGATGCTAGTTAACAAGAAAACAACTGAAACACTAGGAATAAGGTTTTAATTGGATAACTAACTTCTTGAAGACACTCTTTGATTGAATAAATCAACTACTAAATTCACTTGTTTGCAGAATTGCAAAGCTTTTTGACCAGGGGCATGTCAAAAGTGAAACTACAAAGGCAGAAACTTGGAAGCTAACTACAAAGGTGGAGCAAGGTCAGAAGTGTTTCAGAAGGTGCCAGGTGGACTCTGTCCCTGATGAGTATGGAGGCTGACGAGCCTGGGGAACTCGGCGTGGTGCTAATCATCAATCCGTGCTGGCGCCAGCTCCCAGAAGCTGAATTCCAAAGGGAAACCAAGTGTCCCTACAAGCACGTGGCTGGTGACCACAGCTCTGCTGACACATTCCTGAGGGCAAACTCTGTCCTGCATTATGGTAGTGTAAAGCTGAGCAGTGAAGCAGGGGCTGACCATCACACTGACACTGAGAGTTTTTAAAATAATTATTAGTAAAATTTATTAAGCACAGACATTTTAGACATTACAACAACTAAATATTCCCTCAACCACCTGAGATGCAAACCCAGAGAGTTCAAAAAATTATATATTTCCAGAGACTCGACTGCAGAGACAGAAACAGGAATACTTGATTTTAACAGATAACTAAATTACTATCTGCCTAAAGAAAGTAAGCCCCAGGTCCACAAGATCCCCTGAACAGCTTTCCAGTCTCTCTGGTTGCACCAGGGCTTGGGCAAACATGTGTCCTCTCCTCCTCCATCTGTCCTCTGCTGCCTCCAGAGCAGCAGAGGCCAAGGACTCCAGGTCTCCTTTTGTAGCCAGATTTGATCAGTTTTATAGACAGAGAACTTTTTGTACCATTAAGTCACTGATCATTAAATAAAATGTCTGTTTTGAACTCCTTATTTCTAAATGTGTTTGATCAATTAAAAAGTAAAACAATTTACTTTCCAAATACAAAGTTTTTGGTTTTGTCACAACAGACACCCCCCTCAATCACTTACTCAGGCTATGTGATTTTATTTTCAACAAGGATTAACTGACCAATGTCAAATCCAAGTTAGACTCATATTTAAACAAAACTCTTTAAATAATACTCCACTAATCCTAGTTATCCCTGGCCTTATTACAGCTAATAATATTCTTTTTCTTGTTTGTTTGGGGTTTCTTTCTCTAGCAGAAGCCATTTAAATAGACCCTCCGCTATAAGCTGAGCTTTACAATTTCCTATGGTGCATAAGAAAACCTGCAAGAAAAGTCAAAATAAATATCCACTACTGAGTTGAACAAAAAGGTAAAAGTGAAGGAGTAGGAGGAACACCACATCGAGGTTGTTTGTTTACTTAATTTCATCATAATTATTTAGACTCTCATCTCACTAATAGCTGTGCAGGTGCTAACTTTCCTTCAAGAAGGACCTAGAGTTTTTGTTTGCATAAATCAAGTACATTTAATCAAGTGCACATTAGCTCATCAACACATTGGATCTGATGAGAAATTGCATAAGTGACAATGCCAAGCTATTTCGGTGAATATTCATGATATCTCTGTGGAACAGGCTGACTGGAGGAGAGTGAGAACAAAATGACAGTAAAAGAACGGTAGCAATTACTTTTCTAGCAGTTAATGTTGCCATTAACTGCTTGCTGGCAAGAGCTTAAAGTTGCAAACCCCAATTTAAGCTTGTTACCTTAATTTTACAATTGTAATTCAATATTCTGAATGTGGCACCAGTGTAACAAATATCTTCATTCAGTGCTTCATACAATAAATAATTTAAAATATATGAAATTTTCCAAATTATAGCCATTCCAAAAATATAAATGCTTAGTATTACATCTTCATAAAAATAAATAAATGTGCAAATCTTTTTCTCCAAACTGACCCAGAATCCAAACCCGTTTGCAAAATAAAGTGGGACTTTTTTGTTCTTAATAGGCATTCATGAACAGGTCTCCCTTCAAAATGTAATTTGTCCTTAGTGATCTTCTGCATGCAAGGCAAACAACTCCGAGTTTTATAAAGCTATACAAAACCTTTATCCAACTTCCAATATCATCTGTAGAAAATTCAGGCAGAGCAATGCTGTGCCCTGAGTGAGGATATTTTACATAACAAGTCCTCAAGTCAGATGAACTAAGAAAGACTTAGATAAAAGAACAAAAAAACTTGGATCACTTTTAGATTTCTAGAATGGATGAAGGAGGAGAGGAAGAGAGAGCTGATCAGGTCAGCACCATCTACTACATCCTTCTGAAACCCAGAGCCTTGTGTGCTGCTGACCAGCCTACAAAGAAGTTCACACAGCTTCTCCTCGTGCAGAGCTTCCTCCCCGCCACCACTGCCCACCAAGTTCTGGTATGAGGTACTTCACTGGACTCACACCTGCCATTTCAGAAGAATTTAGATGCTTATGGACTATGGTTCACAACTGCAGCTCAAGTCAGCTGACCCCAACCACTGGCTTTGTCCCTCTGTCACAAGAGAGAGATACACAGGAGATTCATGCTATCAGACTTCACAACACTAATGTGAACAGCCATAAAATACAGTTTACATTCATATGCCTGTCTGTAAACTCTGGCAGATTCAAAGTTCAATACCAAATAACCCTGAATGGCAGAGTAATCTCTGGCAAAGGGACAGGATGAACAGCTGAATGCATCAGCTTCTGGAGCAAAAGTCAGCGTCACAAGTGTATTTATTGTGCTATCCTTCCCATGTTGTTGACAGTCCAGGAGTATCAAAGAAGCCTGATTATCAACACTGTTGTAACAGACTATCACAAACATCCAAAGTTTCAGTTGCACATTTTTGGGGGGTTCTTGTTACTACAAAATACAGTATCACATTTTGATGGGTTGACCCTAGCTTCTTACAATAATCTCAGATGATTTAAACTCCTTCCCAAACACTGACACCATTTAGTTTCTGTATTTAAGTAATATATTTTAAGAAAGACTGTTTTCTAGTTCACAGGCAATCACACTAGGCTTTAGATCCACAAGTGTTCTAGGTAAGGAGGACGAGCCATGCTAGGCTTGGAACTAGGCTTCCTTCCTTTCTCCCTTTTGTTTTGGCTGGAAGCATGTTCTATTCTGGTGTATCAATTGCAGGCAGCAGCCCCCGTACCCAGGTGTGCTGGATCTGTCTCACAACCTGACAGGCAGGCAGGGCATTAAGCATCAGCCCAACATGCATGTATAATCTCACTCCCTAGCAAATAGTGAACAGGTCTCCCAGTTGATTTGCCTATAGCATGGTACATAGCTGTTGCAAGACCAGTTGCACATTTCAAGCTTTGGGGAAAAAAAATTTAAAAAAAGAATTTTTTCAGCCCAAATTTAGAATTGATATATTCTGAAAAAAACTGTTAAGAAAACTGAAATCAATCCTAGGTACATACCAGCAGCCTATTACTAACCAACCTTTGCTTCCTCCTAGATTCCATTGCAATGAGAACATAAACAGTAAAATAAGCATATATCTCCCTCAAATGAATTACCTATTCAGAGTTCCCTCTGGTGTTCAATAAGCTCATCATCACATTCAAGGTAACAGCCTTCGTTACAAAAGAATAAGTTCCCTCACGAGCAAGTTATCATTTGATGATGAGCTCAGCAATAAGGACAGGACCATGGTGTTGTAACTCGTAGACAAAAGCAATGTTATTTTCCATCAGATTTCAGAGAGGCGATAAACTTACACTTCCTCCTTTGTATATTCAACCGAGTGTCTGATTAACCTCGAAAGGACCCAAAGTGTTAAAGATCCTTTCTGCCTCCCGATGTCACCAACACCGACGAAGTCTCGGAGAAGGCAAAGTCACAAATTACAGGTACAGCCCATCTGAACGCGGCACGCAAAGATGTTCTGCACCTCCCGAATAACTATGCTTTGAGTCACAAGCCTTTCCAGCCTCGCACTCCCATTCGCCTCCACGGAACATGAGCAAAGTACAGTGTATCTAATTAACAGTTTGGAAAGAAAGTTTAAAGCTGCCTCTGCAAAGAGACAAAATGCGTTTGCAGGAAAATCCCAAACGAGTTCCCGAGTCGGCGGTGCGCAGGCGGAGCGCGGGGTGGGCGCCGGGCCAGTGCCAGCCGCGACACCGGGGCTGCTGACCCCGGCCGCCTCGGGGTTGCGAAACTCCCAGGAAGAGCAGCCAGCCTCCATCGAGTGGGGCGGAGGGAGCTCGCCGGACACCGGCGCACCCCGGCCGCCGGTCGGGAGGAGCCGATTCCCCGCGCCTCCCCCACCTCCCCGCCCTGCACGGCGGCTGGGAAAGGCGCTCCGAGTCCAGAGCCGCCGCCCGGGAGCCCCTTAACCAAAACCATCTGGTCACGGGCAGCGCGGTAGAAAGCCCCATCCGCCCCGGCCCTCGCCGCTTACCCCCGGCCCTGGTCCCGCAGCAGAGGAGGAGAGAAGCTGCTCTACCCACAACTCAGCAGCTCCCGAGCTGGGGGAAGTCTCCGAGGATTCCGCCTTCCCCCTCCCCTCCGCGCCCCATCCCGCGGCGCGCGGCGGCAGGGCTGGGGCTGCGTTACCTTCAACAGGTGCAGGCGCCGGCGAGGCAGCCCGCGGGCACGGACCGTCCGAGCTGCCCGCGCGGGAGCGGCGGCCCCGGCAGCCCGGGGTGGGTGGCGGTGGGCTGGACAGAGGCGCTACGGCAGCCCCCGGCGGCCGCCCATGCTCCCGGCGGGCCCCGCCGCCGCCGGAGTCAGCGCGAAGGCGGCAGCGGCTGCGGCCACCTCCGAGAGGAAGGACGAGAGCGGCGGGGAGCGAGGGAGGGGGAGGCAGAGAGCGAGAGGAGAGAGAAACCGCCCCAAGAGAAATAATCATCACATGGCGGTCACGATCCGCCGCCGCCCCCCGACAGCCAGAGCCTACGCTTGGGAGCCGGGGAAAAGCTGCGAGGAGGGGACACACCTGTAGGCGCAGCACATATCCGCTGTGAGCACAATGCGAGACAGGAAACTGAAAAAACAGCCCAGGGAAGGAGAGAGGCTCCCGTTCGTCCCTCCTTCCCTCCCTCCCTTTCTCCCTCCCTCCCTCTGTCCGTCCTCCTCCTTCTCCTCTCTCCACCCCCTGCCCCCGGTCAGGATCCGCTTGCAGCGCTGTCTCATGCAGGGAGATCCAGGCAGAAGGCTGGGAGGCGGCAGGAGCCGTACTTTCTCCCCGTTTTCCTTTCCCTGTCTGCGCTTTGTTTTGCCCGGCAGCCAGGCAGAGGCCAGCTCGGCGAAGCGGGGCCGCCCGCGGGGCCGAGCGCTCCCGGAGAACCGGGGGCGCTCCGAGCCCCGCCGGGGGACCGGGGCCGGGCCGAGGCTGCAGCTCCAGCGCTGCGGGCACCGAGCCCCGGCCGGCCGTGAGCCCTTGGGGTGAAGAGCGGGGAGCGGCGGGACTGCCGGGAACTGCCTCCGGGCCGGGGTCGGCGCTTGGCCTCCGCGGCGCTCTCCAGCGGAGCGACGGCACCGCTGGGAAAGGGTCTGCCTGCTGGTCTGTACCTGAGGGCCTTGGGGTACGTGTCGTATCCCGGTGGTGTTCTGAGGACGCTCCCGGACATGAAGGAACATTTTAATTCCCACCCCTTATCTCCTGAGTAGAGTCTCTGAGCACCCAGACTTTTCCTCCCTTCTTGTACACCCTTGTGGATGAGGGGCCCAGAATATGTCACTGGCATCACTTTTACTGAACTTGAAGTACTCTGGGGTTTATCCCTGTAAGGTAAATCCTCTGCAATCACAATTTCTGCAGGTTGTCTCTCTGCTCAAGCACTCTACTAAAAAGCCTGTGTGCAAATTTTTCATGCCTTCCTCCATAAACAGATCAACAGAGTTATTGCAGAGCTCACTTCCCACCTGTTGTGAACGCGGCATCACTGTGCTGCAGCATCACCATCTCCACGTTCAGATGTTACATTTGTCTCAACTATAGCTAATGTAAGGATAATCTATTAAAAGAGGGATGTCTTAGGATAATGGCTCAGGTAAGCTTTGGTCAGGGTGTTTATACTTTGTAACTTTCCAGCAGTGAAATGTGGACCAGCAATGTTTCAAGCAGTAATTAATTAACTGCTCTTGGCACTTTGAGTGCAGCTTCATTAAATGCTGTGTGTTGTGCTCCCTACTAAAATACTGGAGACAGGCGGTCTAAACGCCATGCTTCCCAAACAGGAAGCTGCTGAAAAGTTACCTTTGCACCTCAAAACAGCCACAAATAAAAAATAAATAAAAATCAGCTCCAAAAACCTGGGCAAGAATAAAGTTATACTTTTGGAAGAGATGTTAAAAGTGGCTTTCAGACCCTGTCTGTGCAAAGTGCCACTGCAGACTTAACAGTGGGTTGGGAGCATTCAAACATTATATAGAGTTTTGTGGGGTTTTCCCTTTGGGATTGCCCAGGGGAGGCAGACTGTGCTGGCCGAATTTTGCCAGTCTGGCCCAGTTAGTGTGCTAACCTCTACCAGTAGGCCCTTGTCCTTGTTTTTTGGCTTCCTTCCTGCTCTTCACTTGACTGGGCTTAGTCACTGCAAGATAAGAAAGAACAGCTCTGGCATAACTCTAGTGTTTCAGAAGGTCTGGATTCCCCTTCTGTACCTCTTCACTTACTGGAAAGCTGAAAGGGAATCTGAAGAGAGAGATGGGACTTCCCTAGGAAAATGGAGTTAGTCACGTCCTGCAATCCTTGTGAGGAAGCCAGTAAGGAGAAACTCACAGGCTGCTAATGGGCTTGGTAACACCTGACTTTCCAGGCTGCTTTCTCAACATCTGGGCTTCTGGCCAGGTTGTACCCTAAGTTTTGGCAGAATGCCCTGGAATTACCAGCCTGGCAGCTCTCTTTGTGCCCTGGGCTGTGAATCTCTGCCTTCCATCATACTCTGCCCCAGGGCCTTTTGCTGGGGTCTCTGTCACTCATCCCCCTACCCTGCCTGCTCCAAACCTAATGATCTTCCCTCTCTACTCTGGGGAGAAGCCCACATCTGCTTCATCTGATGACCACTGACCAGAACTGTACTTGCCACATTTTTGCTGTTTCAAGGTGGCTGTACCCAGGTTAAATCTAAGCCTTGCCCCCTTCCCAGCTCACAACACAGCTTCCTTCAGCTTCTGTTCAGCCCCTGTGGCTCTGGCCTCATGACAATTTTTTTTTTTTTTTTAGAAGCCTGCCTGTGAACATATACAGAGCCAGAGCAATAGCAATAGTTTATTTAATTCAAAAGAAGAGCTGGTGAAGTGAAGCCGTGCTGAATCCTCATCCAGTCCGTAACAATCCCTTGCTGTGCACCTGACCTTGCCTAGTGTGACTGGGATTGTGAAGCTGATCTAGATCTTGAGGTGGCCACACAGCATCCCACCCCAGGATAACTGTCTTGTCTGCTAACCCTCCATAAGTTGCTGTTCTGCCAGGCACATTTAGATCTGCTAAAGCAGCAGTGTGGCATATTGGCCCATGTTTCTGCCAGCTGGGACACAAATGTGCACCACAGCACTCTGGTTACTGAATTCCATGCTGAATTCGGCACTTGGCCCACTTGCAAAGGTGAAAAGAATTCACAAGATGTCTTCTGCACTTCCTTGTCTTGGAACTGGCACACCATCCTTCTGACTCATGGAGAAGTGATACAGGGAGATCTCCAGTGAACCCAGATAAACAGCTGCACATCAAAACCTGTCATTTGTGACTGAAGGATTAATTCCTTCTCTTAACATCATCCACCAAAAAAGAAAAAGAAGAGGTCACATCAAATACTAAATGTAGAGAGAATAGCAACAAGTAAAGGACTGAATGATTAACAGCTTCCTAGACTCCTGGGGATCTTCACTGCAGTCATGCACATGCACAGGGTGTGGCTCAGGGCAGAAAGCTTTGTTCCCTCCCTCTCCAGCAGCAGGACACAGACGACAGGGCTGTGTTTGAATAGCACTCTAGTCCAGATTTCAATTTCCTCTTTATTTCCTTCCTCTGCATTTCGTCTGTCTCTCCTTTCTCTGTTATCACCCATTTGTTGTTACGGGTATCCTCCTAATTTTTTTTCTCTGCCTATTTTTTTCTGCATGTTATTTTCTTTTCACTGAAAGTGACACCTGTGCCTCTTCCCTGCCTGTTTCCCTTCCCAGCGCCGTCGGTTCTGAATTTTGTCCAAGATGCAGCCATACATAGTATCGTTCCTGCTGCTTAGACCTTCAAGGCCTGTAGAAAAGAGCCGGATTTTCAGCTGTTATTGTTAAAAACACCTTGTTCCACGATCCCCAGAACTAATGAAGCCAGGTTTCCTGTGGTTTCCCGGCTGGCTGCGGTGGGCTCGTCTCCCGCTCTGTTTGGTGTCCGGTGTGCCCGGCGCTGCTGCGGGTCCCGAGCGCCGCGCGGTGCCCGCTCCGCGCGGCTGCCTGCGCCGCCCCGACAGCGCAGCTCCTCCTTCAGCTCTCTCTGTTGGAACACGAGTCTCTAGTCGCTGACGCTCACAAATCCCTCGGAACTTAATTATCTTTGAGGTTTCTACCTCTTTTATTCGTTTGTTTGCAACTAGCCAATGTGTTCTGACATTTTTATGAGGGGCTGATGGGCAGATAAACAGGCAGATGATTGATTCTCAGTCTTTAGGAAGGAAGGTTGTTGCCCCGTGGTCATGGAGATAACCTGGGAACAACCCAAACAGCTGAAAAAGAACATCAAATCCTTTATAAAATTTTGAAAATTGCACTTTCTGTGTGCAGACAGTTTTGGTTGTGGCATGCTCACATGTCTGATCAACCTCTTTTCATCCTGCTTGGGGATGTCCCATGTCTCAACTCTCTTCTGAAGGATGGGGAAGGGGAAGAAAGGGAAAAGAATTATTCTTCATTAAGCCGCAATTTGTCAGCTGTACTGAGTAACCACTGAGATCCAGCCTGCCCTAGCACTCATGCTGCCACCATCCTTTATAAGAAATTTTTATCAATAATGGGAAAGCAAAATGCACAAGTAGTAGGATTCTACCTGATTCTACCCAACAAAGATATAAACAAAGCATATATAAGGATTTTTCGCTCTCCATTTGATGCTTCTGGTTTGGATAGGGCACTACATCATCTTCTGCTAGTGACTGAAATGACCCAAATATACATATTTATATTTCTACAGTCTATAAATCACTCTGGGATCTACTTTTTCTGTATAAAAATGCCAGATAAATCTAAAGTGTTATTATTAGATTTGTGAAATGTCACTGTGCACATCCTGATTTTTATGCCCTTTGCACCAAGCTCACATAGCAGATCAATTTGTAAACATCTGGGGTTGTTCTTTACTTGATGGATTTCTCAGTGTCCATTTTCCAACAATCCAGAAAAAAAATGTTTAGGGATGAAATAATCTAAGGTTAACTGTGCAATTCCCTTCATTTTTTCTTTTGATGCTAGAAAATCTTTGATCCACCCAGAGCAAGTGGGTTTTGGTATTTCCTAACCAACCCCCACTTGATACATTTGTTTACCCCTGTGCAAAATGCTACCCAGTCAAAATTTTCCTTTTGTTTAGTTTTACATATACTTTTTACAGATATAAATTACTGCACAAAGGTATGAGATAAAAAAGCAGCAGGCACTGGATACAATTTCCATGTGGAATCCAGAGAAAGCCTTATATGGATGTGTGCAACAGCTATATGCATATGCATAACTATTACAAGTAGCAGCCCTCGCAGTCAGGAATTGATGTTCTGACATTGCCCCAGTTGCACCTGGCTGTGTGTGAGCCTGGTTAAGAGATCCTTGGTTAATGAAGAGGTTCATATAGGCAATGCTTACATTTTTTAAAGCTATCTTGATTTTTTTGAGAAATGTAATGAAAAAAAAAATTATAAGAATGAAATTTCTATGAATTTTCATCAGGAAGTTTAGTGGTGTTTCAAAATGTAGGTAAAATGAAAATTAATATAAAATATTGACAACAAATATTTGGCCCTGCCATTTCTTTCTTTCTTCTTAGGTTGCTTAAATAAGCCCTTCACAAACACACATACACACACATCTGTATATGTATAAAACAGACAAATAAACATGCCCAACTTTTATTAAGGCAGCTGCCTAGCAAAACACTGAAACCATTGCTCTGCCATTCATTTTAACCACAGCCAATATACTTACACTTGGTGGTATTGGTAATTCTTCAACTGGTTGAAGAGTTGGGATCAGCTAGCTGCCATGCATGATTCTATAAATATATTTATGTTGTAAAAAAATTATATAATGATTTTTATAAAAATAATATAATTGTCTATTAAAATTTGAACTCATTTTATTATGGAGATGTAGGCTGTGGGAAGACAATTACAAATAACAGTTTGTGATTACAGCATTCTGTTCAAAAGTGGAAAATCAGATTTACCTCTTCTGTGCTGGAAATAATGCATCTTTTTACATCAGTAACCTCAAATACTGCATGATTAGTATTTTCTAAATGTATATTGCAGAAAATTTATGTTTATACTATTGAAGTGTGTCTGAACTATAGTAATTTAGAATGCAGCTTAAATAATCGGAGTTTAAGATGGTACAACAGCATTAAAGAAGTATTTGTAATTTTAAAATATTTAGACCTTTTAAGAATTCATCAAATGACACTTCAGTTAAGAAGGAAAATTAAACTATTGACTACTACGACAGAAGCTGTATTTTATCTTTTTATTCAAAGGAAGATTTCCAAGATAATATGTGTATTTTAAATGACTAGTCGAGCTTCCCTCATGTAATGGCAACTAATCAATAAATCATGTGCCATTGTTGTAGCTCAGCATGTCAAATAGCTGCATTTCAGTGTCCACACTTTAAGGTGTTGAACAATTTTTTTGTTCTTGTACATTTCTAGCTCATTAGCTCGCATTCTAGGAGTGGTTATTTTCATGTCAATGAAGTTGGTAGAAAAATCACAACTTACGTGTTTCTGCCAAAGGGAGGAGAAAGAATGGGGTAATGAATGGGAAACTTCTGTTCCTTAGTACTGCTTGCCACCCCATGTAGGTTTGCTAAAGCAGCTTTTCCTTGTGAGCAACATGGAAAATAAATACACGGCATCCTGCTAGACATACTGGACATTTTGATGCTCATGGGAGATGGTAAAAGGATGAATGTATTTGAAAGCAGCTTTTGGCATACATAAATCATGAGGTTTGTACCGAGGTTTGGGATATCCAACTCGATGGATTTTGGTTAGATAACAGCATGAAGATGGACTAATAAACTTTAAATTACCCTGCACATCTCAGTTACATTTGCCTACCAGGACTCCAGTGCAATCTTCATCTGCCATGTGAAAACTGCCCTGCATGAGCAGGTGAAATAGGTGGCCAGTATGCATCCAAATCTCTGGTTTGAGAACAGTGGCAAACAGCTGAAAAAGTATTAACCTTTGGTGTGATCTCCCATTGCCATTAATCACATTTGGAGTGCCTTTGCCACTCTGTCAGAGTATCTAAAAATGTTCTTGATGAAAACGGTTGGTTCACTTGGACTCAGGCCAGAATAAAGTGGTGTTTGTCCTCAGAGAGATGCAATGAAGAACTAGCCAAAGTGCAGTTGCTGTCTTTTGTCTGCAGTAAACAGCTCTAGTTCATCAGGATATTGCAAAATCTCAATGTCCTCTTTTCATCAGCCTTAAAAATGCCTGGTTTTTTTCATGTTTTAATTTATTAGAAGATTAAGTTATTTTCCTGTGGACAATAACTCAGGATGTAATAAACCCCATGTTTATCACAGGCACATCACATAACTGGAACTCATGCAATCTGAAGTGAATTGTAAGGGTTTGTGTAGGTTTCTGCAAATACAAAACACAGATGCTCCATTTTCCAGCGGATCTGTTTTATGTGTGTGTATATATATACATGCATATGCATCAAGTCTGTGCTTGTACTCCTTTCCTGTATGCAGTGCAAGAAAGCCTGGGGTTTCATTTCCAA
The DNA here is from genome assembly GCF_014805655.1 of Passer montanus. Taxonomy (NCBI): domain Eukaryota; kingdom Metazoa; phylum Chordata; class Aves; order Passeriformes; family Passeridae; genus Passer; species Passer montanus. The sequence continues at coordinate 4,986,632 of NW_024371037.1, forward strand.
AGTGATTAATAGTTGAGGCTGCAGCTATTTTTCATTCTAATAATTCTTGCATAAACTGTGCTCCTCTGAGAAAGCAGATCGCAAAGCCTGGTATAAAATTTGTGAGAGCTGAACAAAACTCAGTCACATCATATCAGCTAAGGAACTGTCCTGCACAGTGGCACAGGCAAATCAGGATTTTGGTATCAAAATCACCTTTTTGATACTTCTGAATGCTTCTTTCCTTCAAGAAAGCTCCTTGTCAAGAGTGGTGCCTCCTCCCAAGACTTGTCACACAGAGAGTCACCACTGAATGCAGAAGGTGCTCTGAAACTTGTGGTTTTTCTCCTGGGACCATGTCTACAGTGTGACCTCACATGTGGAAGTTCACAGACCCAGGCAGCTGGAAAGGATTTCTGGGGTATTTAGAACATAGCCCTGGCTTGGAGCAGTATCACATACACCTACAGGTAAATCTTAACTTGTTTGCCCAGAGGAGGAGCACGGTGCTGATCAGAGGGCTGGAGCCCCTTTCCCATTAGGAAAGGCTGAGAGGGTTGGGGTTGTTCAGCCTGGAGAAAGTATGGCTCCAGGGTGACCTTTTGGTACCTCAAGGAGGCCTATAAAAAAGACAGGGAGAAACATTTTAACTGGGCTTGTTACTGTAGGACAAGAGGTATTTTAAACTAAAAGAGGGTTGGTTTAGGGTCGGTAAACGGCTTGTTACTGTAGGACAAGAGGTAAGTATTTTAAACTAAAAGAGGGTTGGTTTAGGGTCGGTAAAAGGGAATTTCTTACAATGAGGGTGGTGATACACTGGTACAGGCTACCCAGAGAGGTAGTCAATCACTGGAAATACTGAAAATCCAGCTGGACAGGGTTCTCAGCAACCTGATCTAGTTGTAGCTGTCCCTGCTCTTTACAGAGAGTTAGACTAGATGAGTTTTACAAGGTGTCTTCCAACCCAAAGTAGTCCATAACTCTGTGATTCTGTGTTCTCCTAAAAATCTCCATTGATGGAGGTCTGAACATTTTGCAGGCCATCTGTCTATCTCTTAACTGTTATTGTAATTCTAATATCCCATCTGAATCTTCCGTACTGCAGATGAAACACTTCTCCCTAAGGGTTAACAAGGATGTGAAAGCAGGTGGGTTGTTCTTGTCTCTTCACAAAAACCCTTTATGTGTTTGAAAACTGTGATTATGCCTTCTCTAAACCTTCATTCTTTACACTTCTCCTCTACCATTTATTCAAACTTCTCATGTAGGCTGAATTTTCTAGGTCTCTGATTATTTTCTGCGCTTGTGTCACTGGGCAGCTTCATCTCTGAAATGCAGTTCTTAACAGTGGCCCTGATCCTTCAGCAGAGCCTTTGCCAGTGGTGAATACAGCGAAAAGATTGCCTCAGTTGCTCTGCAAGTTGTACTGCTATTATATAAAACTTGGAATTTTGAGCTAAAAGAGCCTTGGGAAAATGGTGCACTGAAATGGAGAAGAATTGAACCATGCTGGTAAGGGAAGTGTAGATCCTGTCAGTAGATGGGTTTGCTTATTAAGTATGCAATGCTTCTAGTGAAGGTAAAGTCTACCAGGATTAGGTGACCTATGCCAATGTCATAGTACCTCAAAGATGTTATTTAGTCTTGCTGGATTTGTTTTGTTTTGCATTTAGCTTCGTTTTTTAGCTGACTGATGAAGAAAATTATATAAAAGTAATAAAATATAACTTAAATTAACTAGCAAAATCAGTGTCCAGGAGGATGAACTTTACCATCATTAGAGAAAAGAGCCAAACATGGAGATCTAACTAGACAAAAAGGTATACTCCTTTTGCATGCTGGAATTAAGCCAAGTCCTGCATAGCTGCCCAATGCCCACACTAAAATTCCCTCAATGCAACCCTAACCCAGTGATGTGATTCCTGCAGCAGTCGTCTCTCACCTAACAGCTCAGATTCTGAAGCAGGGATATTGAGTCTTGACACTGTTCATCTAAAGGCATACTAAAGCAGCAACTGCAGCTTGTATCTGTATCTCCTGTCTCCCAAATACTCACTCTAACTATATTTCTGCTGCCTTTGGCACCTCTCCCAAGCAGTTCTCTCAGCGTGGTGATACATGGAAGTAAGGAAATGAATGCTGAAAGTAGCAAATGATGATTAATGAACACCTAGTCCCTCTGTTTTAGTGTCCTTCCCCTTGTAACACGTCCTTGATAATTAATTTCTTCAAGAGGGGTTTCACATTATAACTAAGCTGGTTTAAGGTTCTCTTCAATGATTGATGGTTCCCATCCCCTTCCCTGCTTCTGGCCAAGTAATTCCCCAGCCTATTGGTACATATCTGACTCTATAAAATAAGACTCTTTTGGTGGCCAACAATTAGAAAACAAGAAAAAGAGATCTATATATTCTGCTTCCAGAATGCCTGATGATATTTCTTCTTGAGCTGGTTTACCACCTTTCCAGGATGGTGCTAACAGTGGCATATTGGAATGAGATTGGAATGGGATGAGAGAATGGAAATGCAGGCAGCAGACCACTAGATCAACCACTGGGTAAGCCTCAACGTCCCTTTTTGCTGTTAGAGGGGAAAAAAGTCATGGGAAGCAATCACTAGGCTCTTCATTTTTGTTTTCTCTTCTGAAATCTGTGTTTTTAACAATAATCGGCTTTCAACTTCTACATCCCACTGAAGTTGTAGCTGTCCGTACTTGAAGCAGGTGGAAGGGTTAAGAATGAGATTGTAACAAAGAGGCAATGCAGTTTCCTTCTTTGATAATCTGTTTTTTTATTTTTCTGTAAGATTCCACTCCCTGGTCCAACCTGAGAGCAGAAGTCAATAAGGCAGTAGGACATTCCCATATTAAGCTTTCTGCATACCAGTTAGCATGGGGCATGAGAGTGCTGTGAGTGTGAGCTCCTGCTGCCACCCGCCTCTCCTGCCTCCATCACTTGCAGCAGGAGGGGCAGCACAAGCCAGAAATCAAGCAACATGAGAAATGGCTGGACAATTGCAACTGACAAGCAAGAGACTTGCAAGAGGCGAAATTTAAAGCCTCATTTCAGTTTTCCTTGTTAGGATGCTGTTAGGCCTCCTACAACAATGACAAGTCAGATATAATCTAAGCAATATTGTATAGCTGAAAGCTGAATGGGGCTCTATCAGACATTAGAATCTCTCTCTAATGTTTTGCTTCTGATACCCAGGAAATTTTGTTCTGCACTTGGAACAGAAGAGAAATCATCATTTGAATAAAACAAAGAAAAACAACCAAACATTTGGCAAATACATTATTTTAATTGTAAATGTGGTAACTATTTGGAAATGTTGATGTTTTTTGGCAAGAGCAGTGCACACATGTATGTTATTAGTCATCCAACACACTAGATTTGTGATAAATATATTTCTTAAAATAGATTTGCTCAGTATTTAGAATTTTTGTCTTCTTTATTCAATGACTTTCCAAAACTGGAACAGATGGGTAGGGGAAAAACATTTTTGACCTCAGAATGGAATAGTTTGATGGAATTGCAACAGACAGATGACTTCTGTGTGTTAATAGCATCATATTCAAAATGGTTACTGCCATGGATCACAGTGCTGTATTACAGGCTTATGATAAGTCTTTCTCTAGAACACATTTAAATCTAGTTTGGCAAAGAAGGTTAGAAAAAAACCTTTTCATTTACTCTGTCTGCTCCTCGATCTTTTAACAGTTTTTGTAGTTTGACAAACATTCTTATTTTTGCCATGTTTTCCTAACAAAATAAGTCTTATGAACTGATGATTTGGATTTTTATCCCTTCCCCCATAACAAATTTGGAACCATGTCCTAGTTTGAGGTTTTTTAAAATATTGATTTCCTGGAAATTTTATTTTAAAAATGTATAGAGATAGAAGTAGCCAAATAAAGGAAAAATGTGATGTCAGTGAGGTTGGTAAGTATGAAGGGATTGAAACAGAAGAGATATTTAGGTATGCTTCAGGTATGGGAAAGGGTTCATACGGTTGCTGTCATGGTATTAGGCAGTGAAAAAGAGCCACAGGATTAGCTGCAGAGATGACTAATTTTGATAATTTTGTTTCAAGATACAGTTGTGTACATCACCCAAAGTGAAGGAGATGTTTTGCTTCTTTTTTAGTTGCTTTGAGTATTCATAGCAACAACAGCCTACAACCAAAATCTTGTTTGTCTCTGAATGTTTGAGATATGTGACCCACTGAAACTTCTGCAGCCTTGGTCCCGTGGGGTGGCTGGTAGAGGAGTCTTGCTCACAGGTCTTGCTCTCACGACCAGGTTTGCAGCCTGTGGTTAGCTCCCTGCATATTGATAGCCCAAATGAGAGTATTTTCATGGTTTGAAACGAAGCTCATGCATAATCTTTGGCAGGGTCAGTTCCCACGAGCTCTGTGTTTCCATCACCTAATGGAGCAGCTCTCTTAACCCAGGTGAGGTTGACACGGGTGCCCTACAAAAGGTTTAATTCTCACTGACAGCTAGTGTTAGCAGCTAAGTGTTCACATTGCTTCTTTGTTTTCCTGTAGTGCTTCGCCTGATTCTGAATACCTTTAAAATGGTGCTTGCCTGCAGTTTCATGTGATAGCAATATTCATTGTCTTTTCAATACATGTGTTGCAGGAGTTCAAGAGAGAAAATGAAACAAAAGGTCTTTTTAGGTGTGAAAAACATATCAATCTGTGTTAACAGCTGATTTCAGCAGCCTCTTCTGTCACACTCCTGTGGCTGGGAAAAGTTATTTCTTTCCTCAAAGAAAAATGGCCCCCTAGCATTACTCTGAGGCAGGGTGAGCAGAGTGAAGGGGAAATTAGTGTTTCCTCTCGTTTGGTAATTTTGTTCGCCTCAAAGACTCTTACTAGCTAGTGAAAGCAGTTGTGCTCCTGTTGTCTGCTTTCTTTGTGTATTAGGCAGAGGGAAGTGGCAGCCTGCTGCAAAGGAAGGGCCCTTTTCACCAGCAATCATGGAAATTCCCTTATCCTGCCCCCGAAGCAAGCAAGCAGGGAAACAGCAAGAGCAGATAGCACGGTGTGTTGGCAATGGAGGGGAACAGCCACAGAACAATTGATGTGAAAGCCTTCAGCTGAAATCAGCATGTGGCCCACGCAGCTGGCCAGCCTGCCTGCCTGTAGCTGCAGTAAGGTATTTACACCTTGAACAAAGTAAGAGGAGTGCTAAAAAAACCAGGAGAGAATCATTAGACCGTGTTTATTAACAGCACAGTGCTTTATCTTCAAAGTGTTATGCACAATTAATCAATATATTCAGCAAGTGCAGTAAGTGGATAGCATTCATTATCACCCAGTCACTATCTTACAAACAGATTTAAAGTGATGAGAAGAAGATGCGCTTGAAACCTTGTGAAGGAACATTTTTAACCTACTGTTTGAACTTGTGCAACCCTTTTTTGAACTACTTTGTACCACCTTGTCCTTTCAATCCCAGTTTCATCAGGCAAGCATTGCCCACAGGGCTGAGAGGGCATTTCAGTGTCCTCTCTTATCACTTTGATATTTGCCTGTTAGGAGCTAGAATGAAATCTGTTCACTTCATAGAAAGATGTGATTCGTCTCAGAGGATAGTCATCACTTTCAGTGATTTTAGCAGCGGTAGTCCTGAACCAATATTTTAAGTGAGCATCCTCATCAAGTGAATGAGGCAAATACCAAAGTATTCTGGATACAGAAAAGCTGGACTGGAGTTGTGCTTGGTTTGAATCTAAAATATGTTGAGAATGAGGCAAATACCAAAGTGCCATTCTGGATACAGAAAAGCTGGACTGGAGTTGTGCTTGGTTTGAATCTAAAATATGTTGCCTTCTTCAGGTTCTGTGATATGGGTGTTCAATGGCATTTGTTTCAGTCTCTAAGGCCTGGCCTGAATTCAAACTACTGACAGCAGCAAAATAAAACTACAACCAGTCCCCCAAGGCAGGCAGATTCCAGTCAATATCTGACTAGGTATAGAAATTATATATAAAGTCAGACATTCTTACATGCTTTCACACAGTAGCATAGGATGTAGAGCACAAGTGTTGTGAAGAGCAGCTGGGGGAGCTGAGGTTGTGTATTGGAGAAAAGAAGGCTGGAGGGAGAGACATTATTGTGCTCTGCAACTACCTGGAAAGAGGTTGTGCTGAAGTGGGGCTCTGTCTCTTCTCCTAAGTAACAAGTGATAGGATGAGGGGAAATGGCCTCAAGTTACACCAGGGGAGATTTAAGTTGGATATTAGAGAAAACTTCTCCACATTAAGGGTTGTCAAGCATTGGAACAGGCTGCCCAGGGAAGTGGTTGAATCACCATTAATGTCTTTATAAGAAGCATAGATGTGGAGCTTAGGGACATGGATAGTGGTCGACTTGGAAATGCTGGTTTAAGGGTTGGACTTAGTCTTAGTGGTATTTTTCAACCTAAATTAATTCAGATCATGGAGAGCTCTTCTAACATGAAACAATACAGCAGTGATGTTAAGTTTCTGAGTATTGTCATTTAGTGAGTAACAAGCCTTTTCAAAGTTATCTCATCATTCATAGGACAAACTCACTTCAATGTGGATGCACAAGTACTAATTCCAAGAAGTACTGTCTATCTTTTCGTTGAAGTTTCTCCCTGCCTTTCTCTCTCCCTCCTGCCATCACTCTTTTTTTCCCCAAAGCATTGCACAATGACAGCAAGAGGAAAATCTGTGAAACTCCAGGTCAACAAGAATAATTTCTTGGTAATTTCTATTATATTTGTTTGGAACCTCTAGTATTTTGGGGTTTTTTGAAGAGCAGATTCTAATGCTGCTTACTTCTGTAAAGTCTTTGTAATTTTAGACCTTTCAACATTATTCTGAACAATCCTTTGGATGATTTTTAGTGCTTTTAAAAGAAAATCTACTCATTATAAACATCACTAGCTTCAGTAAAAATTGAGATTATGCAGTAGTTCCAAAGTATTTCCTTCTATTTCTATTCTGTGTAGCTTAATGCTTGAGAGATTATTTGTTCAGATAGGTTTTTATTTGTTTCAGATAAGATAGCCTGATAGAAAACCTCAGTGATTAATTTATGTTGTTATTAAGCTATCAGGGCTTCAGGTAACACAATATAAATATTGTGAATCAAAATGCAAAGAACTGAGGAAATTAAAAAATAAAAATAAAAATAAAAAATATCTTTGGTGGTACACACTTAAGTCCAGTTTGTACTGAAAGTAATCTGCCCATGAAGAGCTCAACAGGCTAAATTTCAGGTCCAAGCTGTGCCACAGACTCCTGTGCTGCCTTAGATCACCATTAGCAACTGCATTTTTTAAACAGTTGCTCATGTGCAACGTTTCTGTCTTTGTGTGCCCTAATGAGAAAGTAGCAGTCAGTCCAGGACTGCTCCAGAGGCCTTGGTGCTTCAGCTGCCTGACTGCCATGGGCCACACCAGGCACCCAGCCTGCTGGAAATGAGATCAAGTCTCTGTTTTTGCACCCATTTGTGATTACAGGAGTCATATGTTTACAATGTGGCTGAGTTAACAGGATTTTGGTAGCTGTTATATTTTACATTTCTTTCCAAATGTAGTTAACTATCCCAAAGCCTATTATGTTCTAATGCCAAAACATTACTTTAGAAATTAAAAACATGGATGGGCTACAATACTTTGCTCTTCATTTTAGAGCTGTGATTTTCACAAAAAATCCACTGTAGGTTTAGAAATACATGGAACCTGCAATATTTCATGTACCCAGAGTTATCATCCCTTTGCAGACCAGGAGGAAAAGTCCGAATAGTTTGATATGCAGCTATTGATTCTAAAAATCATGAGAGGATAATCACAGCATTTCTGTTATTAAATTGTGCTGCAGCCCAAACACATATTAAGGGGCCAACTGCTGTGTCTAAAACATGCACAACACTTGAACTATCAGCATTCAGCCTTACTTGGTAGTTTGGATACTAAAGATCTTGGCAAAACAGAATAGATGCAGGACACTCTCTGGCTTCTCTACTCTTGCATAGTCTCATATGGCTGGAGGGGCCAGCTCAGGTGGCTCTAAGGAGGAAGATCTACTGCAGCCTGCTCAGAGACACCCTGGCAGGAAAGTGGTACAGACTGCCCAGCTGGGGTCTGGAGGACAATGGCTGTTAATATGAGACAGCCCTTTTAGGCAAAGTGCTTAAAACCCAATACAGATTTAAAAAAAAAACGGTGTAAAGGACGCATGGTGAGAACATCTTAGCAGGACTGTTGCCAGACTACTTTGGCTCTTGCTTGTGGAATCATCTTAGATGTGTTGCTGAAATGTAAAGGTGTTGAACTGAAATGCCACTTCATCTGTATGGGCACATGCTCTCCTGTGGTGCACAGCAATTCTCCTGGATGCTCCTTCTTCCCTGCTGGTAGCAAACTGCCTTTTCATGATGGGGAAGCCAAAATGCTCTGCAAGCAGCATGCACAGGACTTTCAAAAACTATAGAAATTATAATTAGCCTTTGTCCTCCTAGAATTCAGTCAAGGCTGTCACAGCAAGGAGGATGGAAATGCTCTTGGCTCACTTTTCTTTACTCATTGCTTTGCTCTGCTCAACATGTGGTCACCAATATGGGTTGCTGAACTTCTCATGGCCACAGTGCCTTCTTGCTGTTGTACATTATCATAATTTCTTCTTTCCTAGAAATCTGGAAGATCCAATACTCCCACCTGACTTCAAACTAGACTGTGATGGGCAGAAGCTGTATGCAAATAGCAATATGGTAGCTAATAGCAAGACAAAAACCTATGGCTGTGGCTAATGAAGTTAATGGAGCTGGGGTTTCTCATCAGGTCCTGGACTTTACAGCAAAATCAAAATTTGAAGTGACATGGTGCATATTTAAGATGAATGTTCCAGTTCTACTAAATATCTAAGAAGACAAGAGACTGATCCTGAATTTGCATTTAAACTAAACAACAATCAAATGGGGAAAATGTCCTTTTGGTGATGTGAGAAGGAAGGCACAAAAAAAATGGGCAAAATGCTTATGGGCAGCAGTGGGAAAACCAGAGACTGCAGCATGAAAAGATAATATCTGGCTTACAGTATCTACTGCTACAAAGCCACTGTTTTTCTCCAAGTTGATTTGAGCTGCCTGCTGAATAACTTTACTCTGATCCAGACATTTGCATTCTGTGGCTTCAGTGTTTTTGACCTAGCACTTAGGATACCAGAAAACGGGCTTATGAGTGAACAAGGCTCCCAAACAGGCAGTTAAACAGCACATGATTGCAGCCCCAATTGTTTTGTAGTGTGACTTGCAGTTGCTTTTTCACTTAATATTCCTTCAGGCAAACAGGCTTTTTAATTCCTGTGCATTTCACAGGAAGATTTGCAGATCTGCCTTTAATGTTTTGCTTCATCTGATTGTTGTTGAGAAATACCAGGGTCTTGAACTTGAATTCTCTGCCTGGAGACATTTTTGTTTGCTTAACAGATGAATAGCCCATACAGTGAAATTTGGAGCGAAACTTTCTGCAACTCCAAATGGTACTTCCTATGTCCCTTTAAAGTAAATTTTGTGGTGTTCAGTTATATGTGCATTCTGCAGTAAGTGATTTATCCTACCACAGTGTTCTTCATTAGTGTGAATTCTTGGACTAAGACTCTTTTAGGGTTAAATTTTAGACTTGGTTTTTAGAAAGCCACATCAGTCATGATCTAATTGCACAATTTCAGCAGAGCTGACATTTAAAGTATGTGATAATTCTACCACTTCAGACAACCACTATTTCAAGGACTATCTCCTAGAAACTAAATTAAGGATCATCTAGATTGAAGTAAGAAGTGCTGAAGCATTGTTTGATTTAAAAAAATTAAATAAATTATTCTACAGGGAAAATAATTATGATTTGTTTATGCAGATATTTGAGATACACTGGCACTGAAAATATACATGTGGCTAGTCCACCAGAAAGTTTTCACTTACCAGAATTTCAAGTACTCTTTTTTCTGTTGACATAAATTTTTTGGTAGGAAGACAACCACACTTGGTTTTGATGCTTAAAAGTGCATATTGGGGAAAATGGCCTATAGAGTAATCTTAATAAATGTCACTCTCGAAAGACAGTCAGTTTCAAAATCTGTCAATCCCACCCATGTAGTTGTGGCTAATACCCTCTTTGTATTAAAAATAACTGTTCCCACTAAAATGTTGGAAACAGATGTGCTGTGGGGTCTCTGCATGGAAAATATTCTGCAGGGGGATTGTGTGGAATGACTGGGCAAACAAAGCAACTGTTCCCTTGCTCCTCCAAGATTATCATTGATAACAATAAAGTGAAATAAAATAACATAATTGAAAACAGCACATCTCTTGTCTTTGTTTTCAGCCTAGTCATATGTCACTTAGCGCAGATCTCTGCCTCCCGAAGGCACTGCCCTCACTCTGCCTCTGAAAAAAGCAGTTCCCATGTCTGTTTACTGCCTGCTCAGCTGGGAGAAGGAAAAGATTGAACGGGTTAGGTGCTGGCACAAGGTCTTGCCATGAATCTATTTGTTTCTTTTTTATAGGAAACAGTAAAGAACATGTGCTTATTTTGATTGTAAAAACAACCTTTTTATATTCCTATTTCTTATGTGGCTTCATACAATTTTGATACATTTTACACATCACGGCATTTTCCTTGCTTGTGGAGCTTGAAATGTAAAAAGAAAGTAAGTCAAAGCAAATAAACACAAGGTAAAGTAGAGGACAGGAGCACAAAAAAAAAGAGAAGAAAAGATAATTGTTTTTTTGTCAGGGTGAAATTCAGAGTGATTTTGAAGACAACCTACAGGATGAAGACAGGATAATTATTCAATTGCAGGGACCCATATAGACTGGAAAAATAATAAAGAAAAATTATTAGGAAGAGCAGAGAAATCAGTAGGAATGGAAAATGAAAACAGCTGTAGCCAGTTTAAAATGTATTTAGTTTAAAGGACCTTTTCATACAATAGAAATTAGTATTTAGGGTATGGAGAAAAGATGTGAACACAAGGAGCTGGTCATGGCACAAGTAACCCTCCAAACTTAACAACTGGACACAAATAGAGAATGAAGCAAGTACTGAAACTGTGTGGGCCTTTTGGGGAAGTGCTGGCTGACTGCACTATGAGGCCAGACTGCAGTGCCTGCCCACTTGGCCTCAGCCAGTGTGGCTGTGGACATACTGCTTTTTTACTTTGTGCCTCAGTTTCCCAGTTTCCTTAATCCAGTGTCATTGTGGAAAACATTGCAGTAGAGGAGTACAAATACCACAGAACCATCATAGTCACCAAGGCTGTGAGAGAACTTGAGAGCATCCAGTTCAACCATCCACCCAGCACTACCGCTGTAACCCCTAAACCACTAAACCATCATGCAGTGCCAGACCCAGAAAACATTTTCAGGGATGGTGGCTCCACCACCTCCCTAAGCAACCTATTCCAATGCATGACCACCCTATAAGTGAAAACATTTTTTTTTGTTATCCATCCCGAATATCCCTGTCTCAGGATAAAGCCATTTCCTCAGGCCCTCTCACTGAAGGCCTGGTAGAAGAGATTGGTCCCCACCAGCCTCCTTTCAGAGAGCTGTAGAGAGGGATGAGCTCCTCCCTGAGACTAAACAAACCCAGCTCTCTTAGCTGCTCCTCTTAAGACATGTTTCTAGACTTTCATGAGCTTTGTTGCCCTTCACTGGACACACTCCTCAATGCCCTTTATAAAGTGAGGGGCCCAGAACTGGGCCCAGCACTCAAGGCGAGGCCTCACCCGTGCCGAGTATAGGGGACGATCACTCCTTTAGTCCCACTGGCTATGCTACTTCTGATAAGGGCCAAGATGTCATTGGCCTTCTTGGCTCCCTGGGCACATGCTGACTCATTCTGAGCTGGCTGTCAACCAGCACCAACCAGCTGTTCAGTCCCTCTCTACTGAACAGCTCTCAAGTCCCACTCCCCCAGCTTGTAGCCCTGCATGCAGTTGCTGCAACTCAAGTGCACTATCCAGCACTTCACCTTTTTGAACCTCATGTATTTGTCCTTAGCCCATTGATTGAGTCTGTCCAGGTCTCTCTGAAGAGTCTTCCTACCCATGAGCAGATCAACACTTCCACCCAACTTAGCGCCATCTTCAAATTTACTGAAGCTGCACTCAATATCCCTATCCAGATCGTCAGAAGATGTTGAAAGGACTGGCTGCAAATATCCATGTGAACAGATACATTCATGCCTGAGACTCACATAATCAGACACTCCACAAGAGCAGATGGGACATATTCTGATTGTAAGCCCATATTCTGTGATGCTGGATCTGCACAGCCGAGCTGCTGGCAGTCACAAGGTTGCAGCCTACCTTTGCTGCACCGTCTCTATTTAATTTGATGGGAGTTTCTTACCACTAATTACACCCAGCTTAAAAAACAGGATTATATTTTCATAAACACTGAGGAAAGCAAAGGCTCTGAGCACCTGTTTTGCATGTTGGTAAGAGGTGGAAGCTATGGGGAGCACTGTCATGTAAGGGTCCTCATAGGTCTGGTTGGGATCCCTTTAAAAACTCTGTCTCCATTTTGGGCATTTAGTTTAATGTGTACACCAGCACTTAAACACTGCAGATTTTCATTGTGGAGCAGGATGGAAAAAGTTTCTTTAAAGAAGGAGCTGTACACTAGCTTGGTTTCATTGTAGCTTTTCACACAGCCTCACATGACATTCTCATAAGCAAACTCAAGAAATGTGGTAAGTTCAGCTGAACTACAAGATGAATACAAAATGGCTGAAAAATTCTGCTTAGAGCAATTTAAAATTTGATAGAATGCTGGGAAATGCAGAACATTTATCACCCTGGAAAGACTGTTATGCAGCCACAGCTTTATTAATCAATAACCTTATGTTAGAAGTAAGGGAATGATTAGAGAAGATATAGCTCCATTATTTATGGGGAGCTAAGCAACTAATGAACAAAACAGGGAGAAGACTGAAATATTCAGTGTTTTTCTTTGTCTCCACAGTTGAAAAAAACTAGCTCTGACCACAAACTATTAACTATGAAAAAAAAAGAGTGAAGAGAGAGAGAAAGAAAGGATTAAAATATATTTGTAAGGCTAAAGATATCAAATCAAATTATTAATTATTTCAGGCCCCTAAGTCTGTAAGAAAAAAACAAACGTATTTATCTACAATTGCATAATGTCAAATCAATAAGGCTTCCTTACTGGACAGGTTAAGCAACTTAGAGGATAAGAGGAAAGAGTAGAATCAGTATATCTTGATTTTAGGATAAGTTTTGGTAGAGAATCATGTTACTGACAGTCCAGAGAAAGAGGATTCAGATGGACTTACACAGAAGGTTAGAAAACTTCGTTCAGAGAATTTTCCATTGTTCTTTTCTCAAACCAGGAGGCAAGAATGGTTCTATTCCTCTTCTGGTTTCAACAGCAGTGAATGGTAAGGTAGAGAGAAAATCTATGCTTACATAGATTACATAGGCTGTGAAAGGCAAGATCAGGATGACTTTGGTAAACAGTAGAAGTGTTAAAATGGTAAAAGGAAGTTCAGTGATGAGTAGGACAAACTGGTATACTTAGGCAGCAAAAATTAGTTGCCAAACGCTGGCAGCAAGAGGCAGCAGAATTGACAAGGGGGCAATTGCAAGAAGAAGAATTGCAATTGATGTGTTTTATTCTGCTTTATTTTATTGTGTTTTATTCTTGGATATCAGGAAGCCTTGTCTAAGGAAACATGTTCATATTGTGTCCTACATTTTAAATGAAAATAACTGAAGAAAGTTCAGAGAGGAGCTAAAAAAATTGCTTAGTTTAGAAAAAATTGTTAGACTGTAACTCTGAAAGAACTGCTTTCTGGTACTGACAAAAGATTTTAGGTGCTAAGATGTAATTGTATGCTAAGAGCCTAATGATATATTGATACCAGTAGATCATTACACAAACAAAAAACAATAAGAATTTTCAGATTTTTGCTGAGTGCAAGGCAAGTACTAGTTCATTTTATTTTTGTCAGAAAGACTTAGTTATATAGCAAGGATTTTTTGTTTTTAATTTGCAGTCTTATTTTTTGCTACAGATGTTACAGAATATCTGGTCTTGGAAGGGACCCAAAAGGATCATTAAATCCAACTCTATAGTGAATGGCCAGTATGGGGATTGAATCTACAGCCCTGGCATTATTAGCATCATGCTCTCAATAGACCAGAACTGGCTGTGGGGAGGTTGTAGAATTGGGGTTGTCAAGGAATTAAAGAGTCAATTTGAACATTCTGTCAAGAATGTTCAAATTACTGTTAGTCCTGCATCAGTGTAAGGGAATAGACTGGAAACAGGCATGCCTGGGGTGTGATGAACACCTGAACCACCTGGATGTGTCTCTTCACAGAAAGTGAAGAGAGGCACTATTATGCAGTGCACAGATTTCAATTTAGCTCCTCCAGAGTAAAGTGGGAAGACATTTTTAGGCATTTGAGTCTAGTTTATCATCAAGATCTTTGCATTGCTATTGCTCTCTTATGCCCAGTTTATCATGTTCCCCATTTCATGTTTGTGAGGATCATTTGGCACAGCCCCTCAGCCTATGTGCAGGTCTGCTATGGGCATGGTGCTGCCTGCCTTTTTCTCTAAAGCAAAGGCAGCTGCAGGAGAGCTTGCTTTCATTCTACTCTGCCCTTATCTGCAACATCTTACTCTCCGATGTATCACCAGGGAAACTATCCCAGGTCAAAAGTAAGAGGATTTTGTTATTGGTATTATTTAGGAATTCTTGCTATTTACTTGTCTTTTGCATGCTCCAGCAACCTTCATTTTTGGGCAGCATAGAGAAGGATCCTTGTACGTGTGAGTTTCTGATGTAAGTGCACTGCCAAAATGTAGCACAAAATCCTTCTCTTTGCTGGTCAGCTTGGGTCACTAAAGCCTACTTTTTCTTACCAAAGACTTCATCTGACTTTATAGGAAGATATCCATACATTCCGAGTGTAACACAAAATCCTTCTCTTTGCTTGTCAGCTTGGGTCACTAAAACCTACAAGAGCTTTTTCTTACCAAAGACTTCATCTGACTTTATAGGAAGATATCCATACATTCCCAGTGTCTAGTAGGATGTCATAATGTTCTGTTCTTGTTGGTGTCCAGTGCAGCCTTGGGTTAACACAGTGTTTTGAGTGTGTTAGAAAGAAGGCAGTGTAACAAAATGCTGTGAAGGATCCTCTGGTTGGCTACTCACCAGTTTGCTGTCCAGACACGGATGCCTCTTTTCTGTGCTCCCTTCGGAGCCACTCTGGAGCTGCAGTGCTCCGGGGAGTCCCGGCTTCCATTTCTAATGCTAACATTCCTACAGTCTCAGTAGACCTGCAGGATACCTGAGCAAACCAGTTTTGCACGATATTTCCAGGCCTATTTTCACTCGGGGGGTCCAGGAGAGATCCCAGCCCACCTCCACCACGCCAGGAGCCCCCGCAGCCGGGAGCCGGGAGGGCTCATTCACGCCCAGTCACCAGAGGGCAAATGTGGCACCTCTTCAGTCCTCTCCGGTGTGGAGGACCCCTGCCAGGTGACTTCCGACCAAAGTCAACTTCTCTTTGCTCTCTGAAGCAGGAGCTGGTTTATTTCAGATGGTGATTACATTTCAGTGGGAGAGCACTTAAGCTAATTGCTCGGCATTGTTAGTTCTGTGCCAACATTCCTCTGAAGCTTTAGTTCAAAGACTTGTGTTGCAATCAAAATACTTTGCTGTTTGACATAGATATACCCGGGATTCATCAGCTGAAAGAGAATGACTGCATTGTGTGGACAGTGTGAACAGATATTGTGAAGGGAGCAGGTAACCAAGACTAAAATCTGAGGGTGAGATTTCCTGTCTGGGTTCCTGAGGATGAGCAACTGAGGAGCCCTTTTCCTTCAGCTGGTGCTGTACCGAAATCTACCTTCTCATCAGCAAGATTTACTTTATTGCTCAATTTCACATCTTGATAAAAGCAGTGGAGATACTTCTATACAGTTCATTTGTTCAGCTTGATATGACACACAGAAGCAGTGAGGCTGTTTCATTTGATAGAATTCCTACTGTAGTATAAAAAGCAAAATATCTGCAAAACTGGGTCATTTTGCTATTTACAACACATGCTGTAGCTTTTTGCTGTGAAATATTTTGACACCTATCAACAAAGGTTAGTGCAGACAATTTCTTGGGAAAATGTGTGAGGAGTATGAAATTCCCAGAGCACATACAGAGGCAGTATGGGTGGAATAGTGGCTTTCTAGAGAGACCATAGTCCATGAATCCATGAGTCCATAAAAACAATGAGAAAATAGTCAAAAGTGTATGTTTTTCTGATTTTCTCTCCTCGTTTAAAATACAATTTACTTATTGTGGTGGACTTTTTTCCCCTAAAACATAGCTTTCCTGTGGACCATGCCTTGTAAGTGCATTTTGTGAGTTCTGTACATGTGCATTTAAACACAGATGTTTCAGCATACAGCACATCTTTGTTTAGTGACTTCCTTTTCCACCCAGGTAAAATCTGAAGCGCTTTCCAAACTTTAAAATGGGTTGGGGAGCCTTTTTGCTGACATGTGTAATTACTTTGCCCATTTTTACAGGGAAGCTGTTAGCATACAGCTATGCTGCGCAGTAGTTGAGAACACTAGAGCCAAATGAAATTATGGTGGGAGTTTTTAGCAGACAGGCTGTAATTATTCAGTTTGTAATTTGACCAAAGTGAAATAGAAGCTTGCCTACCAATAAACATATTTGAAGTACCATGTTTTTGAAGCTTTTAAAAAAGAGGCTTCCTTAAATGGTGTAAGTGCAGGATGGGAGTCAGAAAATCTGTGCTGCTGTGGCATACATTTAGGACCTATACTGGGAATTATTTAAGCTTTCCCTCACCCTTTTATGTTTTTTCCCATCAGAAAGCAACAACAGAACAGGCCCTTGCCACCTCTTTTCTCTTAATTTTTGCCCTGTATTACCTTGGAAATGATGATGAGTTGACAGGAGTATCTTTTATCTTTTTTTTTCTGGTGCTTACTGAATTCTCACCTGTGACTCCCGAGTGGCCTTGCCTCTATTAATTCTTTACTATGGCAAGGACAATTGTGTGAGTGTTTGCCTGGCGTGGCTCCACCCTGTGCAATTGTCTATAATTTCAGCAATTATTTCATTTTCAAAGTAGGATTGACATTACTTTTTTATTTCAACATAGTATTTTCCCATGATAGGTTAGTCTATGGTGGCTGTGAGCTGCTCTGTGCAGACACCTTCTTTGCTTAGGATTTTCCCATTGTTCTGCAGATCTGCTTGCAAACCTCTAGGAAGAACAAACTATGCAAGCAGCTAACTGTGGAACAGCAATCCAAACCAATGTTTCAACTTCAAAAAGATATGTGAAAGTGAGGTTTTGTTTTCCTGTTGAAGTTTTGCCCATAATTTTCATGCCAGTATATGCTTCACGTGATTTTTGAAGCTTTCAGATTTTGCTGTCCACTAGTTTTGGCTCATGCAAGAGAAGGACAGAGCTTTAGCAATGCACAGGATGAACCAATGTACATACATATCTTGTAGTGAGGCAGGGCAGAAGGGACAAAAGATTGATTTGCTCATAGCTGACCTCAATTATTGGTGTGCTGCAGGGCATATTATAGGGCTAATTTTGCCATAAGTGTCATAGCATGTGAAAATGGCAATACAGGATGGTTGAAGTGACATCATGATATGCAGATATGGATAACTAATGGGAAGATATGCAAGCAAGAAGAGTGTATAGAGGCAAACCCTGTAGCCACTCAGGCTCAGCTTCTGGATACACTTGAAGAAACCTCTGGAATTCAGTAAAGGTGAAGCACTTGAATCTATACTCAGCATAATTAAAGTTTTGTGACAAAAATCAAATGCTTTTCTAAATTAAAGGTATTTATTGCAAATTATACCCAGTTAGAAGGATTGGATCTTTACTGGTATTGTCTTCAGTCAAGAATCTCCTAGGAGACAGGCTCAGGAGGTCTCAGGACACAGGAAACAGCTCTCTATCCATGCATTGTGCTGCAGCCAGGCTTAGCACAGGACCTCCCTCTGATTCTATCTTCACTGTGACAGAAGCCTTTTGAATTATCTAGAGAAAAGTATAAATTCTAGCCATGGACTTTGTGTAAATGAGTCAAAAACAGTCCTGACAAGATGGAGCAGATTTATAACTTTGTGAAGTGGAACAATCTTGTGATGTTGGAGCCACACAGCTAAAAACACACTTGAATTCTTGTAGTCACCCTGAGAACATACCATACATACTTTCACACAAACAAAAATCTAGACATATAACCTTTTCCCCTTGAATTTCTTCATTTTCCTCTACTATTTCACAAACTAACTCTGTTTTCATTAAGGACAAAGTATATTATGAATTTATCGCTCAGCTCAGCACACTGTCATTCTTGTGTTGCTTTCAACTTAGTACTTTTGTTTTTTTTATTTTAATAGGACATTATGTAAGGTTGGATTCTGGTCTTGGTTACTGTGGTAATCCCAAAGGCTTGCCAGTGGCTGTAACTTGCCTTCACAGATAATTAAGCAGCATTGTGCTTCTAAATTTTAAGTCTGACCACCCATATTCAGATGTCTGATTCTATCAGTTCGAGAAACTAGTTCACATTTGCTGTCAAAGTGGTAACAAAAGTAGCTCCCCAAAGTATTGGCTGAGGGAAGACTTCACACAGCTGAACACTAATTTACATTGCCACATATCCCACTATCCTCTTGGACTGCATAACAGTGGCTAGCCACCATGTCTGGTTTGAAAGCTTTTCTAGATCTGTGTTGCTGGTATTAATTCTGTTTATATTTACAGCACAACTGAGTCTTCTATTTGCTTAAAGCAGTAAGAAAGCAACAGTCTATCTGTTAAAAAGGAACACACAGTACAAAAAGCTCAGCTGCTGCTTGAAACATTCCAATCATCAGAAGTGCTGCTAATTTAGGTAGGCAATAAATACATTCATTGAGAATATTTATGAAGACTTGTTTGTGCAGATGGACAGGACAATGAGAGAATTCCTTACTACATGAGGAGCTGGTGTTTATCACATGCTAGTTTGGCAGGTATTTACAATGTTTCCTTTCAGCATCTACATTTAATCTCTAAGTTAGGGGCCTAAACCTGGTTTTGTCTCATCTGACTTAAGCATTTAACTAATGTGGGTTCATTAAATCAGATCTGTCCTGGTTCAATTAAGCAATCAAAGTGAGAGTGGGGAATGGGGGGGTGAGTGGGGGAGAGGGGGAGGGAAAGAGAGAAAGAGAAGAGGAGAGGAGAGGTTGCAGGAGAGGAAGAGAAACACTTCTGAGAAAAAGCTTTTGAAACCCTGCAATCCAAGCTGCATTCTGGAGAAAAGATACTTAATTCTCCACTGATCAGAGTGATTTAGTTAAGTAAGTGCCTGAAGTAATGTGGAGCATATTTACATCACCTGTTAGAGTAGCCCTCTCAGTCTACTTACTACACGTGTAAAATGGTCTCCTTAGTAATTTAGAGTCTGATGATTAAAGTAAGTTGCATGAATAGTCCTATCCAGACCAGAACTGGTAGGAGGGAAATGGTTGCGTGGGTTATCCCCTAGGCTGTTTGGCCTAGAGGAAGTAAAATGTGGTAGATTTTGGACTGTCTGGTCCCAATCCTGTTCTTTCATTAAAAGAACCTTCATATGACTTAGGAGAAGTATTTATAAGAAAAGCACTCTTAAACCACGTGTGTGTGATTCAGGTTCATCTTCTTAGAGAGGCTTTCCCACTGTGACCCACTACAGCCAGAGGAATGTGCAGAGAGCTAGAAAACACGTTTTCTGCTGCTTCATCATTACCTACATGGGATGCCCTCAAGGACAAGAAGTTTAAGGAAGTTTTGCATGTCTGATCATCCTGCCATTAATTTATTTCCAAAATGGTGTGTCTCATTGCAAAATATCATTGGGCATAAGAAAGGCTGAATCAGGCTACAGGACCCTCAACACTATGTTATTTCTAATATATCAAATGCTCTTTTGTAGGAGTTGGGTGGCAAGCGAACTTTCAGTGCTGCAGGGTTTAAAATCCAAGCATATTTAAATAATTTTGTGATTTTATTATGGCCTTTTGTAGATACACTGAATGTGACTAAAATGGTTCTATCCTTCCATCACCATATACTTTCTGGAAAATCATCCATATTCTGCCTGTGATTTTTCATTTTCCAGGCAAATCTGGTGTTGTCCAGCATTCCCATTCTTCATCAACCACCCTCATGATAACTGTATCAACCAGCTGTACAACACGGTATATTTCCCACTCTGACCGCTGTTTTGGAAGGCTGCAGCTACTCAATGGCAGAACAATATATACACACTGTTCTGCCATTAAATACAATTTTATTCTTTCTTTCTCACATGGGTTTTCTAAATAAAAGATCACTTTCACTTAACCTGGAAAAATGTCATGAAGAGATTATTTATAATTTAATTTATAAGTGTTTATTACATTCTGCTTTTAGTACTCAGGGGAACAGTACAGCTCATTTACTGCACTCTAGCTGATGGCCTACAGTCCAGATTTGGTCTGTGGTGTACTTCCATCTGAGCAGAGAAGATGGAAATGAACTGTTCTTTTTTCTTTAAGGCCAAATTTTATGTTTTCAGTCCTCTACATTTTTTTTCTCAGATTTGGGGAAAAACCTACCCTATAATGCACAGGTTTCACTCAAGTTGTTAATAATATTTATCCCGAGGATAAAATAAACCTAAACCTTAAAAAGTCTGGCAAATTATTTTTCTCTCTTCCTCATTACTCATGTGATGGGCTGAAACTGAAGTTGAAGGAAATGGAAGTGAAAGTCAGGATTATGCAGAAATTGAGTGCAGTGAGTGATTCAAAAAGAAAATTGATTAGGCTCAGATTTTGTTTTGACAGTATTTTAGGTAAAATTTTGGTTTGATGGGGATTGTAAGAAGATTGACTTTCTGTTCCTTGTGCTGTCTTAACACAGTATCAAAGAAAGCAATTACATACAAAGTTACCTCCTGAACAAAGGCTGATATAAAATGCAGAAGTCATCATTTGTTCAAGTGAAAGTTAATTCAGAAATTATTTCTGGCCTTTTTACTTCTCTCTTGGGCAGTGGTTAGCAAGATGTCAGAAATGGAGGAGGAATCATTGTCCAGCTACGCTAAAAAGAGTCAACAACCAGTGCAGTTCAAGGCAAACTACATTCAGTGCCATGCAGGCCGAGGCATCTTTAACCTCCCTTATTGTTCCTGACAATACATACATGTTCACAATCATACTAAAACACAATAGCATCAAGAACGCACACATATCTGCAACCTAATTTCTCTAAATCACTTTATGAATCTGTTATTACTAGATTTTTTCCACCCAGTAATAATTTTCTGGATATCATTTCAATGCATTCTTTGTCCCAGTAAATAAAAGTAATTGTTGTAAAAGCCTCTATTTGTTAATGTTTAATGAAAGATACAGGTTTGGTTGTTCTAAAAATTAAATATTGTTTATCTCTGAGAAAGAATAGCAGAAAATGAGAGTGTTTTGACTTACCAAACTATGCAGACCCTGACCTAAAAGGAAGTTGAGACTCAGTCCCCTATGAGATTTTTTGACTGATTTCCAGCTGGCAAATATGGGGAGTGTTTTTTTTTAATGCAGACCCCTGTAAAGAGTAAATGGCTTGAGACTACTCCTTTACTTCACCTAAGCTGCTACTCAGAATCTCCTCAAATTCATGCATTAAATAGCGTTAATGAGTTGCAACAGAGTAGATGCCCTAGCATGCACTGCAAAACCACATCAGAGATAAAAATGAAGTATCAACACCAACCATCAGGTACGCATCAATTTCACCAAAAAAAAAAAAAAAAAGTTAAAGTATCATACACTGAAATGTAGAATAATAGAATTGTAAAATGGAAGGGACCTTAAGGATCATTTAGCTCCAATCCCTCTGCCATAGGACACTTTCCTCTAGACCAGGTTGCCCAAAGCTCCATCCAGTCTGGTCTTGAATGTGTAGTTAAACCACACCACCTTTTACACTGTGACTTCTTTTTGAATAATAGGAATAATGTTCTTGCTGTGGTGTTAAACCACACCACCTTTTACACTGTGAGTTCTTTTTGAATAATAGGAATAATGTTCTTGCTCTTTGGCTTTCCTTGCACTAAATGGATTAGTGCTTACAAAACAGAGGAATCATCTACCAGACAAGTAGTTGACGGAATGGATCAGATCTGAACATAGAGATTCTATCTTTTTTTTCCACTCAGGATCTCATAGAATTCCAGACTCTTAACAAGACTCTGCTTATATACTCCTAGGAATAGTGATCTGAAACTGGAATAATGCTTAAGCCAAAATACCAGTGTGAATATTGTCATTAAAATTACTTTAGGAATGGATCAGATCTGAACAACATAGAGATTCTATCTTTTTTTTTTTCCACTCAAGATCTCATAGAATTCCAGACTCTTATCAAGACTCTGCTTATATACTCCTAGGAATAGTGATCTGAAACTGGAATAATGCTTAAGCCAAAATACCAGTGTGAATATTGTCATTAAAATTACTTGTCATCCTTGGTATTAATTGCTAGGTGAATGCTACAGTGCCAATCCACCCCTCAGACAAAGAGTGCTGCTTATTACAGAAAGACAGTAGACTAATTGTGCTTTATGGCTCTTTCTGTTAAGCATGTAATGTCTGATGTAGTTACTGGTTACTTATTGTTTGTGTTACCTAGATTGGATGGTACACACAGTACACACAGCCACCATGCTCCAGGCAGCACTCTGTACAAACATTGAATTGTCATAACCAAATCATGCTCAGCCTTCTCTTCAATGCCAGAGTGTGGTGTTCTCCCAGATGGCACATTCTTTGACAAAGAACTCCCTGTGCCAACCAACAGTGGGAGGGAAACTTTGTAAGTAAGGGCTGTGGGACCAAGCCAACAGCACTCACAGGCTGGTAATCTGGAGAGGTGTGTGGATACCTTGAACCAGCTGGAAATGTGCTGCCTTTCACTGGTTAGCATGGCTGCACACTCACTGCTTCAGTCTCTTTGAGTCTCACCTTCCCACAGCCCACTCTTCTTTGAGTGACCTGTTGCTCGGTCATCCTGGGCTGTCCTTCCTTTCCCATTTTCAGCTGTTGGATGATATGTATATTTTTAATTTCTTTCCTGGCACCCAGTTTTGTCTGTTACTGACTGCTCTGCCCAGCCTTTCCCTGGATTGTGTCGTTCCTTGCAGATCCCTGGTTTGCCATTACGCTTTGTCTAGTTTACACACTCTTAGTTTTATCACTTCCTTGCTCAAACTGAAAAAATCAAACCACAGAGATGCAAAGAAATCAAAAATTATAGCTTATTATTTATTTCTGTTTGTGTTTCTGTAATCTTTGTTTATGTCTTCTATTTTTTAGCACAAGGGAAGAATGACATTGAAGATACATAAAATATTTTGGCATTAAATGACTCACAAAAATTATTTATTGCTCTGTATAGTCTTCTGACATTCATAGAATCTTAAACAAAATTTCCCACTCCTTTCCATCTTATATTATATCTGCTTACTTCCCAAGCAAACAAATCATGTTTCCAGTGGATGAAGGTCCTAAGTGAATAACATTTTGTCAAGAACAAGGGGTAACTAAAAAAGTACAAAATTACAGTAGATGAGACTATAAGAAGAGGGAATAATTCAGGGAAATAAGGAGAAGTAGAAAAAGATGCATAAACAAGGTGGCTGCATACTGTGTTAGAACAAGCTCCTCTAAATGTACAGGTCTCTAAATGTACAAGTCTGTTTCTAGAAGTAAGATTTTTGCTTGGTTTTCCCAACCCCCCAAACCCCAATCCCAAAATGTTGGGTGTTTTAGAAAAGCTACTTTATGAATAGACTAAAAATAAAAGAACATACTATTTCAGTGAATTTTTCACTGAATTATTTTCCCCTTATACGTGGTGAAGGCTGTTATAGGAAAAGAGAAAAATTGAAATATTTTATTCAGCCCAGGAAGAATTAATGGTTTAAACTGAAGCAGAAGATTATTTCTTACAAATCTTTATCTTATGAAATGCTCAACTTTAATATGGGCAACTTTTCACAAAAGTCAGAGCTTTTCTTAAGCTGACATGTCCTTACATGCATTTGAAGCTGCAATTGCAGTAGGTGAATGGAAAAAATGAATCAGTAAAATATGGCACAACCTTTGTTTTCCAGAATGGTGTCATATTGCTGAGACCTCTGACTTTCAGAGCTGCCTCTTCTCACCTTAGCTGTGAGCCTGAGTCTGTTTTTAACTCAAGCAAAACCTTCACAGATGTCAAGAAAGGCAATGAATTTTGAACTTGATGATTTTTCAAGGTTTTCTAGTTTGTGTCTTTATAATGAACTTTTCCCCCACTGTAACACGCTGGTAATTTCTACAGGAAATAATAAAAAAAAAGCATAAAGCCCCTAATGCTTTTAAGGGTATAGAGAACCAAGTCTACTGTAATGTTGAGTAGCATCACCTCACACCATACAATTTTCTTTTTGTAAACTTAGATGATTAGGAAAGATTTGGCAAAAAATGAAATTAGATTGTCAAACTGATTTCATAGACAGGAAATAAAAGTGCAAATACATTAAGTGAGGTTATTTTTGCCTGCTTTCAACGATCCATAGAAAAGCAAATGTGTTGTCAGTGATTTGATTTACTGACCTACTTTGCAAGATTTTGTGGGAAGCTGTCTGTAGATGCTGATCATATTCTTTCAGATGAAATGTTGCTTTTTTGCTGTGTACATAAATATCAAAGTATTGTAATCATCTACACACACAAATGCTGAATCAACTCCAATCTAGGCATAACTTAGTAATGAAAGCTCTGGGCTTTGGCTGTTGGCAGAAATGTCTGCAGTGAAGGTGTTACAAGAAAAAGGCAGCAAAATCTTTGGCAGTGTCCAATACAATAGCTGCAAGCTTTGGGCTTTGGCTATTGGCAGAAATTGGTGAAGGTGTTACAAGAAAAAGGCAGCAAAATCTTTGGCAGTGTCCAATACAATAGCTGTTCTTATTCTTCTCCTTCTAAAGCTTATATGCATTCCTATCCTGGGTTGGAAAATGCTGCCCCTTACCTTACACCTACCTAAAATCTGATAGTTCCAACCTTCATGCCTAGCTATCCTTTAGCTTTAGTGATATGATTTTCCATCAGATTACTACTGAGGGAGAAGGACTCGTCATTTTACTGAAGAAAAGTGAACTACAGAGAATTTGAGTAGCTTCTTCATGGGTCCATAGGGAGTTTATTTTAGGGCAGGTGTTTGAAGCTAGGCTAGTGCTTTAAATATTAGGTCACTGCTGGATTTCTGCTTGCCACGTATCCACAACTATGTGGGTTGAAGAAATCACTGTGTTTTTGCCCTGAAGCAGTGTACAGCAGTAATATTCAGGCTTACACATGAGGTAGGAAGTAAAATAAAAATCTACCAAAGCCATAGCATAACAGGCAAAATTCATAATTAAAAGAGGGGAACATCTCTTACATTTGTGTCTATTATAGTAATGTAAGGTACTGCTTAGAGCAAGAATTAACACTGGATATGACAGGAATGAAAGATAGCATTGGAAATGCAATTTGCAAGTAGATTGTGTACCCTTCATCATGCCAGTACTCTTCCACCTTTCCAATGGTCCTTTCTACGAAGTATCTGCATAAATCAGTGCTTTTTTACTCAGCAGTCTGTTTAGGGAAAATTTCATAGGCTGTCTTTCTGTCAAACACCTCAACAGCTCCAATGTAAGGACCTTGTAATCTATCTTTAATCTCAAAAGAACAAGAAGTAAATAAAGCCTTCTTTCACACCACTCAGCTCTTCAGAGTGAGGTCCTTATCCTTCTTGGCAAAGCCAGAAGTTGTCTGTCTCCCCTTTTACTGATGCAGAAGTCTAGAATTCAGAAGCTTGAACTTGGTTGTCTGGGCTGTGTCCTGATCCTTGTATGTAGTTTCTTTAAGAAGGACCCTGTGTTCCTCTAGACCTATGTAAGGTTGATGGACTCTGATATGTCACCTGGGTTATCATATAAACTCTTCTGCAAACACAGTTTTCTTTGTTCCATTTGTCTAATCCATCACCACAAAGTGCATACCAGTGCACTACAACATATTTGAAAAAAAAAAAAAAACAACAAAAAAATTAAAGCAAATTGTTCAAGTGCTGCAACAAGGGATCAGATACAGAACATTAAGTTTTTTCTAAACTGGAAAGGTAAGCTGTGTGGTTTTGTTACTTGACAGTTGACTCTGCTATATTTTACTTGGGTTTTTTTTGTTCTGTAAATAGAAGAATGCTACTAACATATAACTCATTCTGGTTTATGACCTAGCAGGGAAAGTCAGCTCTAACACTTTATAGCTCCAAAGCAGAATATTTTTTGTGTGTGGTTCTGTTGTGTTGGCTCTCTGCGGTGTAAGAACTATAAATCCATATCTAGTAAAGCTTTAAATATTTCAATTTTATCAATTAAACATTATTTCCCTCTTCAAGAAACCAAAATATGTCAGAAATTGCTCTGTATCTGATCTGCAAGGCATTCAAGTTTAACATCAATAAACATAGAGGAATGTCCTCAGTTTAGGCATTCTGATTTGTATAGCTTTGTGTACATGCATGCATATGTGTTTGCATATATATATATATATATATTCAAAAATTAAATACAGTCTCATTTTACTTTACTGGCATCTATAAAGGAAGATAATTGCTGGGGAAAAAGATAAGGTAACAGTGTGAAACAAAATATAAAGTCTATAATCTTTGAATATATATAACTTCTGCTATATATAACTTCTCTTCTAGAAGAGACAGTCCATGTTCCCAAACACTCCTGAGGCTCAACGTAAAACAAATAATTCCCATGAATCAAAAAGGCAATTAACACCTCCACAATGTCATCTCTCCAACATGCTTATGTGTGTGAAGTCTGAATGCATTTACAGCACAGTCATGAAGATGAGACCACATTGGCTGCTGGTGTGATAGGAGCAAAGACAGTTACCAGTTCATGTCCAGGCTATTGAAGCAAGCTCTCAGAGCAGGTCAGATGTTAGACATATCTTGCAGTGTCTTCTAGGACATCAATTTTTGTTTTGCTTGCCCCAGAGTGTAAAGAGCTTGACATCACATGTAAATGATAGGTTACTTATTATTTAAGCATATACCTAGGTGAGTGTGTGAGATAAAAAATCAATTTGGCAATTGATTTTATGTTTCAAAATATATTTAGCTTTTATAAGGAGAAATAAGGTTTCTTGGAAGACAAGCAAATGTGTAATTTTTGTAATAAATTCTACCCAGAAAGAATCCAGAGGCTTGCAGAACTGGTCATAGTTCAGCAATGGCTCTTAATGGACAAGAAGGCTGAAATAATATGCTTATGAGGAGAGTGGCTGTCACTTCCATCTATTTACCTCTTTGCTAGCCTGGAAAATAACATTTTTCTTTTTCAGGCTTTCTTGGCTTTTACAAATGCTCTAGTAAGCACTGAATGACAACTTCAAGCTGTTTACCAAGAATAGCCAAATGGTTGGCATAATGGTAGCTGTCACAACAGTGGGAAACACTGTATTCCCTTATTAAGTTATAATTTCTGTTAATAAACTCATGTCCTCTTAACAGAAAACAGCAGTACAAGAAGAGAATTCAGCAGAAAAATATTGAAAATAATACATGTTATTACCTAAAAAAGGCTAACACCAAACTGTGAAAACCAT
Source organism: Passer montanus (assembly GCF_014805655.1). NCBI lineage: Eukaryota > Metazoa > Chordata > Aves > Passeriformes > Passeridae > Passer > Passer montanus. The sequence continues at coordinate 5,014,413 of NW_024371037.1, forward strand.
GCAGTTAATCAGGTGATTGAATGTGAGCAAAGTTATAAAATATAAGAACAAACAAACAAAAAAACCCAAAAGAATTAAATCAACATCAGCATTTTGTAGAAACATTTCTGATGACCTGAAGAAGTGTTGTCTCTATGGAGTGAGTTGCTACAGACTAGGAAGAAAAAAGTGCTGTGTTGGTACTGTGGAAATATTCCCATGTTACTTGTATACTCACTACTCTGAAAAAATAAAGAAATTAATATTATCTGTAAGATATTCTAAAAGGAAAGAACACTCATTTTCAATGTGTGTGTGAGCCATTACCAAAGCTTTTTAAGAGAAGGTATTGATAGAAAGATGGGCATTGATCACAGGTATAAACCTCATGAAGAAACACATGGAAACATTCCAGTTTTGTGGAGAACTAAGCAAGAAAATGTGTTAGGACTTGTTAGGACTATCTTAATATCTCCAGTTTTGCTTCTGAGGCCAGCTAACAAGCCATGTACAACAGCCATGGCAATGTTGTCTCTATGAGAGACAGAGAACTTTAGGCTTAGTTCTTGATCAGTCTGGAGAGCCCGCATATGAAATTGAGGAGAGAGAGAATAGTGTAGAGCACTACAGCCTCAGATATTCAACTAACAGCAGGAGATTTTGGAAGCCTGCTAATATTAGAAGATAAATGATATAAATAACAAGGAAGTTGCAATCCTGTGATGATGGTGTATATTTTTTTTCACTACAAAGCTGAGATAAGCTCTAATACATTACCATATTTCAGATTCTAATAAAAGGTTTCTGTGGTTTCAGATCTCTTGGTTCCACTTCCCCATTTCTAATTCATTTTGAACATATTCTGGATTTCCTGAAAAGTAGGATATGCCTACCACAGTAAAGCTTGCAAAGAGATAGGAAGAAGAGAGGAAGGTATGCTTGTATTAAGCAGCACTAACAACATTTGAGGCATCGGGGAGAAAGCAAGCACTCATGTTCTGGGAAGAGGTGAAGAGGGAGGTCTCAGCATTATTCAGTGCAGGAAGAAACAAGTCTGGTAAAATTCCTTGATAAAGGGAATTATTACAGATTTGGGAAGTCTCAGCTTCCCAGGCCTGAGCCATATCCCTGCCTGAAGTTGGGGCAATGATGTTCTTGTTAGCCATCAATGTCTGACAGGGAACTGCAGGGAACTCCTTACCCAGTCCCTGATCTGGGCAGCTGGAGGAGCATTATTCAAAAAGACAGGAGTGTGTCCCAGCTGGTCATCTAGACACAGTTTGAAATGCCAGGCAACAGTTACAGCAGAATGAGCTCTCTGTCTGGCAATATCAGGAGTGCTCTGCTGATATCCCAAAAATATTTCAATCATCCTTCTTGGAAGAGAGATTTTCAGCATTACAAAATTACATTAAAATACAGTTTGATTGACAAACGTCAGCATTCAGCTTGGAGATGCAAACTTCATAAACTGACTGTGCCACCAGAAAAAAATGTCCTTGTATCCCAAGCCACTGTTTTTGCAGATGGAGATCAAGAGAGACTGCATATATATGTGTATGCCTCACCTACACATTTACAGGCATTTCAATATTATACTGAAACCTCATGTGTAAGAGCAACAAAGAGGGGAAATCCATATGAGAAGCAGCAACAGATGTATGGCAGGATTTATCTCACCTATCTTTAGACATCCAGAGTGTAGGCGTCTCCATCTGAGCTAGCCAGCCTGTGCTCCATTTATAGTTAGTGGAGAGAAATAGGCACTTTCAGGGTCTGATTTGTCTGCTTTATTTTAGATCACATCCACATTACAAGAGATGAGATGACATGCATCCTGGAAATGCCATTTTCTTTCTATAGATTATGAAAGGACTTTGAAGTATCTAATTTAAACATAAATTTGAATGCTGGCTAAACTAAGAACTAAAAAACTCTTCCTTTTTTTCCCTTTTTTTTTTTTTTCCCCAGGGATTTTTTTAGTGCTAGCCTTGTTTCCTGTTCAGTTATCACATGGTGCCATAAAAAAATATCTATAAGCAAGTGATGAGGCCTATGAGGCCAGAACTCTCTTAAACCATGTTGCTACAGAACTCTTCTGTTCCTGAAACTGGATAATGTTAATCTCACACAGGGATATTAAACCTTTAGAAATTGAAGATTGACCAGAAAAGCCAATCAAAAAAGCAAAGCTTTATTTAGCTCAATATGCACAGATCAGGTCATCCTGCACCACAGTTAGCTGTGATATGGAGTGGTTAACCAAGTTACCAGCAGATCCCAAGGGTCTGGTATCTGGCATGGTTATTAGGTTTTCATGGCCAGATTTTTGCAGCAGGGGGGCTGCAGCAGTGGTTTCTGTGAGAAGCTGCCTGATGCTTCCTTCATGTCTGGCACAGCCAATCCCTGGCAGCTCCAAAGATGGACACGCCACTGGCCAAGGCTGGGCCAACGGGAAGTGGTGGCAATGCCTCTGTGGTAATGTATTTTAAAAGAGTTTAAAAAAATGTTGTTGCACAGTTGTAATTGCAGCCAGTGAAGAGTGGAGTGAGAGCCCATGACATGAACAGCCATGCATGCGCAAAGATCAGTGGAGAAGGAGGAGGAGCAGGTGCTCCAGGCACCAGAGCTGAGATTCTTCTGCAGGCCGTGGTGAGACCATGGTGAAGCATCTGTGCCCCTGCAGCCCATGGAGGACCATGGGCATACAGAGATCCACCTGCAGCCCATGGAGGAACCCCACATTGGAGCAGGTGGGTGTGTAGAGGAGGCTAAGGTCCTCTGGGAGACCCATGGAAAGAGGACCCCCTGTTAGAGCAGCCTGTTCTTGGAGGACTGCACCCCATGGGAGAGTGACCCACACCGCAGCAGTCTGCGGGGTGCTGCTGCCCCTGGGATGAACTCATGTAGCAGCAGTTTGCAGGGAGCTGCTGCTCGTGAGATGGAGCCACATCGGAGGAGTTCATGGAGAGCTCTCTCCCGTGGGAGGGACCCCCCAGTGCAGAAAAAGAATGATTCTTCTCCCTGAGCAGCAGGAGAAAGAGTGATGAACCGACTTCCATTCCCATCTCCCTGTGTTGCTGGGGTAGGCAGTAGAGCTGGGAAGGAGGGAGGAGTGGGGGTAAGGTGTTTTTAGATCTCATTTTACTTCTCCTTATCCTGATTTTGTTAATAATACATTCAATTAATATCTCTGTCTCAAGCCATGAACCCTTTATTATACGTTCTCTCCCCTGTCCAGCTGTAGGGGGAGCGAGAATGAGAGTGAGAGGAGGCTTTAGTGGGTGTCTGGCATCCAGCCAGTGTCAACTCACTACACCTGGTTTGGAATGGGTATATATCTGGCTAATATATACATTGGCTCTTTATGACCAAATTTCTAATATTGATAGTTATGGGTGTAAAACATCTGAAAATAAAAGGAAAAAAATCTTAACCCTAATAACTCTGATTTTTAAGACAGAACAGTGTGACTCTTCCCACATCCATATATTATAAGAGATGACTATGAGTGACTTCCTGTAAATTTCAATGTGTCCTTAGAAAACTTTTGCTGTAGAAGGATTAAACTCCATTTGATCACCTTCAGCTTTCTTTTTTTTGTGTGTTTTTGTCCTCAGGAGGAGTTTTGGTACACTTTCTCGTTCAGACAGGCAAAGTACATGCGCCCACTGAATGCCCTTCCTGCCCTGCTCATGCAGCCCCATCCATCAGCTGATCTGAGACACCTGGAGCAGTACAAAGTTGGTATGCTGCAGTATGAGCCTCATGGCTCTTCACTTACAATCTCTATTGTGAGACAGATACAGGAGCTAATTTCCTTTAGCTTCTTACTTTAGCTGATTTACTAATCTGATTTCTAAATTAAATATATTACAAGGTGCATGCTGTAGCAATCTAATTGCAGAACTAGAGAACACCAGAAAATCCTCATTATTCAATACTTTGTTTCACATTCTCACACATTAAAATCTACTTTCCCATTAATACTTTTTCTGCCTTTCATTATCAGAAATTCAATGCCCAAGACAGTTATAGAATTATGGAATGTTTTGGGTTCAAAAGAGCCTTTAAAGATCATCTGGTTTCAATCTCAATGAGAGAAAGACCAGGGTCTGAGCCTAAAGCAGAGAAAGAATGTATTTTGGACTGAGGATATGTAATATCTGTTGATGGCAAGTAATTTTAAGAGGACCATTTTTTCTGTTTTCTCTCTGCTTTTTCTCCTCTTTCTTTTAGTAGGAGTTGATGCCCCAGCAGTTGGGCACATTTTTTAACATGACTTCCCTGTAAAACAGGCTGCTGAAAAGACTAATCTTAAAAGCATAATTTACCCTGCTCTCCCTACAACCTTATCCTGGATCTGCTGTAATAACACTATGTAAGTCCAGCCTGATTTTCCAGGTCCATGATTAGCAAGGCCAAAGTCCTCCTAGTAAACCCAGCCAGCCATCATTTTACCTATAAACTCAACACAGAACTGAATGCAGAGAAATAAATGATGGACAGTAACTGCAGGTTCCTACAATGTTGTTTTACAAAATCATTTTACTGTCTACCAAATCTGAAATAGTTTTTGTTTTAACAGCAAAATTTAAAGTATGCTTGAGATTGATCAAGTAAATAATAGTCTGGCAGCCAAAATATGCCAAAGGTATTAAAATTTACATTAAACAGAGATTTGCAGGAAGCTCTGGACTATAAAATCTTTCTGATTAAAGTGAGATTCTTGCTGAAAAGTGTGCATGAGAAAATGAAATCCAGCACCTGTTTGATGTTTACTCTAGAGATTTAGAATTTTCACTGTAGCCTTATTCTTGTTTCTGCTGCAAAGCTTTCTCAGGTACAGAGGAGTTGTTTGGTTTTCTTTGCATTCCTTTACCCTATTATTAATTCAGTGTAAAATGAAGGGATTGTTCTGTTATCTGAATTTTTGTTGATGTTTGTGTGTACTATTTACAAGTATTATATACCTATTAGCACCTTGGTTAGGTGCTAATAATCAAGGATCAGGATTAATTGTTCCAGTCTCTGCCTGGGAGACCTCAGATTTAAACAGACAATATAGATGTGGTGAAATCAGAAACATAAGAAAATGAAATAATTTTCCTAATGTCTGGCACGTAGGGGCAAAAGGACCAGAGCAGGAGTAATAATCAGTAAATCTGACTCCAGCTCCAAGATTCATTCAATGAAAAAAATTATCTTCTGAGTTTATTTAACAAGAAATAGCCCCTGATCAAAACAGTTAAATCTAAGCACAATGTGGAAAAAAACCTTGTAGGCTGTATGGAAAAAAGAAGGTGGCAGTGTTATGCATTGACCAGAAATTTGCTCAAGGTGGCCTTTCCTGCTATATCCTATAAGCTCTTGTTCTATTCTCTTCCCACATCCCGTCCACCTGGTGGCACAGTCTCCTCCCTCCCCCCCAGGAGGGCAGAGCTCTGTTTTCCATGGACACCTTGCAGGCAGGAGGGCAAAAGAACTGCCTCATTGAGGGGCAGAGATGGTGCAAGAGATGTGGGTAAAATACACCTTCAGCTGAAGAGCCTAGAAAGACTGGCAGCTGGAAGCTGTTAGAGCAACTCTGTCTTCCCTGTCACACAGCGCCCAAATGATGACATTAATTAATTTTTACTTCTCCAGTATTACTATTATTAATGAAGATTGCTATTGCCACTACTCAGGAGAGCAATGAGAATGCCCAGAAATCCTTTCCAACATCTATCATCAGTCTTGCAGAAATCCCCTTCTTGCAAAGAATTGTTACTGCTAGTGATGTTGTGAGCAAGAAAAATACCAGACTTTATTTTCCAGTCCCAGGTGAGCTTTGCAGAGATGCAAGATCATTGAATCACCCTGTGAATGGAGTATATTTGATTCCAAAGTCATTCATATAAGCTGTCATTAAACCATAAAGTATGATTGGCATAATTTTTCAAAGTTTAGTATTTCTGTAGATAGCTGCATCTATTATGAAGGATTCTGTTCAGAGGGAAACTCATGCTCAGAACAATGGACATTTGCTAGTTTGGATAATTATCAGTGTTGCTGTTGTGCTCAGATTTAACTTGTTGCTTAGGAAAGTAAGAGTAAAAACTGTCCTGCTTAGAAGGTAACTGAGAAACTTTATCAAAGTGACAAACTGTGACAGCTGAGGAAATAGGCTTTTATGCACAGGGAAACAAGTGTTAAAGTCAAAACCACACAAGGCTTATTAAAACCATGTTGAGTGTTGGCAGTGAATAAGTGCAGATGGCTTTCTGAAAGCAGCTTCCTGATGGTTAAAAGAATAGGAAATAAAAACAAAACAAAGAAAACAATTAACAAATTGCACTTGTTGAGGTAAAGATGGGGGGAAATGGACAAAAAAATTACTGAGTGTCAGGGCAAATTCGCTAGTTGGCAATAATACTGCTTAAAAATTAATAGGTAAATGTACAAGTTCTCAGCTGTCAGCTGCCAAGAATGAAAGTTTCACATCTGGCTAATAAATTGGATTTGTTCTTGATTGCTCAGTTTCCAGTGGTGTTAGCTAAAGATGAAATATTCAAGAAGAAAGAAAAAGAAGGTCTTATCCCTAAGGACTCTTTTCTGAAACCCAGAGAAATATTAATCTTCCTCTGTCTATGCCATATCCCTTGGTATTTCCCTGTACATTTCATTGCATCCACAGGAGGACTAGAATGCCTGTTTAGAAGCCTTCAGTTTTCCTGTGTTTTGGTTCTTGTGCTATCATCCAGGGAGATTTTTGATATACTTTATTGCCCCAGCCAATGGGGAACATGCTGTTCATGTACCTGCTGAATGTCCTCGCTGCCCTGCCCTCCTGGCACCTTCCAGCAGCTGATCTGTGATACCTGGAACAGGAGAAAGCTGACATGCTCTGTCCTTCCAGATAAAGTGGAGGGGTGGGACAGGCCTGGGAGGATAAGGAGACAGGGTTGAGAAGGTAAGGTAAAGGGTGGAAAGAGAAACAAAAAAGGGCTGAGATTCTAAGAAGGTGCAGAAAAGTATGAGAGATCAAGATTGTAACACTGGGGTGAAGGTTAAAATTGAAGGATGTGTGGTAAAGAAATATAGATAGATGACATTGTCTATCAGAGGTTTTGATAATCCCTATTCCAATTTATGATTCACAGTGATATAACATTTAAAAGCTTATGACAGGTCATGTGATTCTTCTTTCAGTTACATGAAATAGCCCCCTGCCCCCCCAGTGTTGGCATATTCTTTATTCTTTTGTGCCCAAACAGTTCACTCTGACAGCCTATTTATCACTGCTCAGTCTCTGAAGTCAGGGTATTGCAAGTCCCAGAGTTGTCAATAAACTCACTCATGTGTCTATGAACTACTTTTTGTTTCTTCTCACAGGCTCAGGCATTCACTATTGACTTAATACCATTTTGACAGTACTTTTTAGTGAGGTTAGAAGTTGAACAGTTTTACTGCTGTTGGGCTGCAGCCAATGATGCTTCCATCTCAGCTGGGAGGAAAAAAAACCCCAGAAAGTATAATAAATGTGTTTTTACTTAATTTTTCTATGTCAATCACAGCTGCTACATTTACAGAATAGCACAAGGCCTCACAGCCTTCTGGGCCACATGTGACTCACAAAGAGCTCCAGTATGACTCCCAGGCTGGGGATGCATTTCATAACCAAAGGTTATACTCATGTAATCTCTGTCTCAGGCAGGAAGAGAGTTGAAGGAAGTGCTGAAAGCGAGAGAGAAGGTTGCCCTGGGATTCACTTCAGTGTCCAACCCAGGTGAATCATGGAATGGAAAAGTGGGAACTGTGACTACTCCATGTATGTGATGCATTTTATGTGGCTGTTGGTATGTACTTTGATAAAAGTTCAGTATGAAACTTTACTAAAGTTTTTAGTGTGTAGATCACAAGTTCAGGGACGTTTGTAGTTGCAACTTGGATGGGAGCAGCAATTGTGATGCAAATGTGCTTTATAGGGAGTTCAGGGCAGCAGTGCAGAGTTTATCTTGATTTGGGCCTGGATTCATCATCCTTCTTGGCTTAGAGCTTTGTAAGGGAAGAAGATGTTGCTGTACCTCACCTACTTGCTGGAGAAAGGCAGGGACCATTTATGTTCAGGATTGCCATCTGAATTATTGCTTAATAAGGTGATTATATATACAAGCCTGAGCCTGAGCAGATATGAATCATGACAGCTTTAAGGGGTCACTTTTACCTTCAATTATTAGACATGTTTAGTTATGAAGAATGCTGTGATAAAACCCAGTGAAAGTAAAGACTTCAGCATGTCAAGGAAGCATTTAGCATACCATGGTGTCTCACAATACAACACAAATAATAGAAGGATTTTTTGTAACATGTTGACCATCAAAGTTGTAATTAGTAAACATTGCCAGCTTCAGGGTGATCTTTCACAGTCCCACTTCTGAGCTACAAATTGTTGATGTAACAGCCATTTCAGTAAAGCTGGACAAGCCATCAAGGCTGTAAGGATCAGTGTGCATGTAGAAAGAGGAAATAAATAAGATCCTCACAGACTATTAGGTCTTTAATCTTTTCTCCACATTACAGTACTCTTACACCCAGTTGGTTCAGTCACATTAAATTAATTTCTGTACACAATCTGGAAGGTCGGTGGTTTGATGTTCTTGAAAAACAAGGGATATGCTGTTAGCAGGTGCAGGTGGATGGGGAAAAGGCTGGCCTGAGAATCTCCAAAGAGTCCTGATGAGCAAAGGATATCCTTCTGCAAGATGTTGGAAGCTAGAGAAACTGAAGGACAAAACTGTGTCAGAGTGCCCAACTGTGTCAAGACACCCCTTGCACAGAAGTCTGCACAGAGTAAAGCAAAGTGGTGAATGAACCTCAGCATGCTTGCTGTCAAAGTCAAGGTAGTGACAAGACTGGGCACTACCCAGAGAATGCCAGGAAGAGTGAAAGCAGGAGGAATGGCAAACAAATGTGACCACACAACAGCAGCCTAAGGCAGATAAGTAAGTGAGGACTTCCCTGCTTGCTAACATATCTATCAGTCACTTCAGCTGGCATATGAATTCCTCTGGTGTCAATGTTTTTAAGGTCTGGCCCCCACTTGGAGATTTCTGAGGCTGCTTTTTAGGGAGGAGTGGGACTGTGACAGAGCCCACCTGCATTCAGGCACTGGTGAGAGGCTAAGTCACGGCAGTGGAATGATGCTTTGGAAGTATCCAGCTACAGGCCAACAAGTAGCCCAGGTAAGTATTAAGGAGACTGTAGCTCTGTGAGCACTGCATTATACAGCACAGCAGAGGTGAATAATGTGATATGGTTGTATCCACACAACTATGCATCCTTGTTTTCCACATTAGGCCCTCTAGTCTCATTGAGTCTTGATTTATTACCCATTGTTCCCACACACTAGTGTTTGTTACATTTTCCTTTTCCTTGTGATAAATCTCTGTGGTTTAACATCTTGGATCAAGTGTGTGAGACATGTCAGATATGGTTCAAGAGTCCTTAGACCACAAGGCTGTTTTCTAGATTTGTGTGTGAGAACTGAAGCTAGTTTTGCCTAAGCTTTGAGAAGCCCTTATTCTCAATAAGTAATCGTCTTCCCTGCTTAGCTGTTTCTTGCAGAAGAATTACATAAACATGCCTTGAGAATCTGCCAGGTGTAATATCTCTTTTGTTGTGCTTCTTGAGATAACAGAATTAAGCAGGAATATCATCAATTTCTTACTTAATATTCTATTACACCTCATAAAAACAATACCATCTTGGGTATAACAGGAACAGCAACTTTCAAATTTTATTAAGTTGTTTGGCAGCTAAGGAGCCAACAACTCTCCTTAGATTTTAGATGCAGTGCTGGAAGAGAATCCAGATAAATATGCTTTATGATTTGCCAGAAGGGGCAGAATGGGTGCTACATAGCAATGATGAAAATGCTAGTAGCTTAATCATTAGCTACTACAATTCACATCTGGTTTAGGTACATAACCTAAAGTCAATGGCAGTTTAAGTTAATTCACTGGCTGTAAACTGCAGCAGTTAAAACACCCGATTCATGATCCCTGGTGGATTATGCTGTGACAGCTACTGCTCCAGCTGGGGGAGGAGGTCACCTCTCTAGCCTACTGAAACAAAATGTCACAAAGAAAATGAATCAAAGCTGTAAGGCATTTTCCTCTGATTTGGGGAGAGCTTTTTCATAAGGCTTTTTATTATACAGTAAACTTTGTGCATACCTTGCAGCAGTTTGCTAGGCTCCATTCAGTACCAGCCACTCATTATTCAATGTTTCTTTTGCATCCTGCTGATCAAATTTGAGTGTTACAAAAGTTTTGTCCAACTCCATGTAGTTGTATATGGCTTGTGTTCCTAGAAAATGAAATTGTCTGTGGCTTTCATGCATGCCTGTCTACCTTGTTGAGTTCCATTATTGCTCAAAACATGTGACTTACTTCTGAACACACAGTTTATTAAAAGAAAATTGGCAGAGCTAGTTGGAGTATACTTGCTGTGTATTTTGGTCTTGGTATGCATATAGTATTTTCCACCACTGATATCTGTACTAATTAACATACATTCAAATAGCTAAGACAACAAGCTCTAAGGTGAGTGTATCTCTTGATAGCAAGACTGCATCTGTGCTGTCTGAATAACCAGAATACAGATGTTTTCCTCCCAAACACAGCTTCCCCTTCTCTTCCTTCTTTGAAGCATTCTAATTCAGTCTTACCAGTTTTAATGACTGACTTACTTTTACCACATAGAATTTCCATTTCTAGATAAATCTTGCAAATGTCACTGGTATCTGTGATCTGAAAGTTGTAGACATCAGGTCCCTCCATTATGTCCACATTTCTCAAAGACTGATAGTGTATATTCCCTGGCCCAGCTGGAAAACAAAAACAAGCATAAGAAAACCCTTGGCAATTGTTAATTTTTAATTGCATAATTTGCTCTGAGACTTTTTTGCTGAAACTGAAATATATACTTAAGTTTAGGTCTTCCTGTGCTCTTGTAATGCACAAGCACCTGCCACGTTGCTCTTATTCATTGCTTCAGGCCAGAGTACCTGGGAGGGCAGTACAGTTCATCTGACCTAATCCTTGGAGTAATTCATCCAGGTTCTCTTAAGTCAGTTTTGAGAAAAACACTTCCAATGTATGATTCATTTCATCCTAATATAGATACCCAAAATAGGTCAAGTGTATGCATTCTAGAAATGCTTGAAGTTAGAAAAGCTGAATCTCTTCCCAAGTGTCCCAAGAACTGCAGTCAACTGCAATTCTGCCACAGAGATTTATTTCCCTGGTGTTGCTGATTGTAACACTTGGTGTCATTGCTATCTGTTGCAAATTCCTCAAAGCTGTCTCCACATTAATACACTGGAATCCTAGGCATCCATTTGGATTTCCTTGAATTTTAACAGTCCCTATTACTGGTTAAACTGATATTCTTCCTTTGTAAATTGATTCCTAGTCATGCTCCCAAGCATCTATAACTACTCAATGCTATGCAATATTAAGCAATGTACCCATTCACTTCTGTAATTCTTGGCTTTGGCAACAATAGTACAGAGCAGGCGGGTCATGTTTAATTTAGCTGAAAGCACATGAGAACAATCCTTAAGTATATGTAAATATGCAGTGTAACTAAGTGCAGTTTAACTAAGTTTGGCAGTAATACGTCCTTTTCCCACTCACTTCATTATTTCTGTGTATTTTTCCTCACAACAGAATGACAGGTATGCGACAACAGTGTGGTTGGTGAATTGTTTTTAACTATTTCCAAGCAAATTATATTCAGGAGATATCCTAGCCTTCATATGGAACTTGCTACAAGAATGCTGCAGTATATTGACAGGATTTATTTTCTGTTTTATTTATGTAGTGTATGAATTACTTGTTCCCCATATAGTTTAAATATGTTAATAATTAATATATTTCTGTATCTCTAATATTAAGTATTCTTCTTCTCCTTGGGACTGTCTCCCTGCTGTAGGCTGTTTTAAATCTGTGTAGCCATGTAGCAAGCACAGCACCTGCAAAGCCTCCCTGGTGGTCAGTAGCCTAAGATAAGAAATGCCTAGTCATGACGACCGGACCTAAGAAGCCCGTCTTCCACCTTTGGACCCTTGTTACCTCTCCGTAAGATGATAGATCACTTTCCCTCAACCCTTAATACTGGACTATTTCCTAAAACTCCTGTACCCTATATAAACCCTGCTTCTGCTCAGTTTGGCAGAAGAGCTGTCACCAGGACCCTTTACAGAAGACACTAATAAAGGCATCTCTGTGGAACCTCACACAGCCTTCTCCTCTCTCTCCCAGTCTGCCAAAGGTGCTTAGCAAGCTAAGAGCTGAAATCCCTAATGAGCTGATAATCACAAAGGCCTGATCTCATTTAAGAGCTGAGCTTGCTAAGACTGCCTGTGGCTCTGGAGCCTGCCTGAGGGGCCTGGACAGGTCGTGCTTAACTGGACTTCTCTGTCCTGGACACCCACAGCAGCTGGGGTCGGGGAGACCCCCAAAGCCCCAAAAGCTGCATTATATAGCCATGGCCTGTTATGGTCCAAACAGGGAACTCCTGTTGGAAGCTTCATCAGAAAACTGCCAGTTTCCCCTTTCCTGAACTAGTCTGGTGAATGTACAGCCACGTTCTCTGGAAGATATTTATACCTCTATGAAAAAGCACTGACTAACCTTACACTGCAATGATTCTTAGGCTGTAACTTACTACCAACTTCCTGTGCTCCTCTCAGAGAGGAGCACAAGAAATGCTCCAGACCCCACTGAATGGCTCAAGAATGTTGGACTGAATTTAAAATTCTGCTGACAATTTGCAATATCCAAGCAGTGGTGCATATAAGTTTAATTAGTCTTTGCTGTTTGCTGTTCCATTTTGAAATCTGTAATGCTGTGGAAGTCTTTGTAACCTGCTGGCATATTCACTGATACCCCATTGCCTATTCATTATTTAGTTTTTGGTTTGCTCAGTGCTTCTGCTTTGTCTTTGCATTTCTGATAGAGCATTCAGGCATTATTTTTTTCCTTCACTGATAGTGTGCTCTCTCATCAAACCTTTCCCAGAAGTATTTTTTCTATATTTAATCTTGCAGCAGCTGCCATCCTCTCTTTCCCTTTTTGTGTATTTGTAATATAGACAGCAATACCAAAACAATGCTTACTATTCATGATGCAGTGGTGTGTGGCATTGAGCAAGAGCTGCTTCATGTTTTGTAGGTATATGGTCACAGCTTGATAACTCTGGGCATACATTTAGATTTCTTGCATAGCTCTGACAGGGGAAGACGAGGACTTTTTATTTCTCCTTTGTAAAAGAAAACTCATATTTACAGTGTATTCAGATTATTTCCCTTATTAAGGTAATATATTTTTTTTCCTTCCTATTTTTTTTTTTATGTTTATGTATTTTAAAAAACTGAAGGAGAAAATAAAGGCTAGGTTTCTCTATTTAAATTAACATTTTGGTTTGCAGTGGTACAACAGTTCTGAAGTGAAATGTCTGATCACCATGACTTGCTGCACTGGTTTAGTTTGCAAAGCCATGCTGGTGTGTGTCAGCTAGAGCACTTTTAGAGAAAACTAACCAAGAAAGTCTACTTGAGATCTGTATCTAAGGGAGTCAGCACAGTAATGGGAACCCAAAGAACCAAACTGATGAATAGGTCTTAGGACAGCCTTAACTCACAGGGGTGTTTGGAACATTTGGTTATGAATGTAGTCATCTCTATCCAAAATCTTGTAACATGTAGATGTGATTGTTACTGTACTAACTGCTTTGATCTACTAATCTTCTTCTATTGTGATAAATTATTTGGTAATGCAGATAAATCTCAGGCTGTTTAGAAAGATAATAAAAAAAAATATGATCAACGTGGCCTCAAATTCATTTGTACTATGTTAGTATTGGTACTTAGTAGCAAACAACTTTAAAAAATCCATTAGAAACAATCTACTCCAGCTGTGGTCTGAGAATATTGATTTTGAAACTAGAAAGTTTTAAATCAGATGGTTGCGTATGGGCTTCCCACAAAAATGTTCTAACTTTTAGGACTGATGTGATCAATTTCACTCGAAATGCTCTTGGTTATTACAGCTAGCAGCACATATCCTAGTAAAGCTAATCAATAAGCACTAACATGCAGATTGATACCATCCTCTGTCAGGCAGTTAGGAATTTAATGTATTTGCAGAACAGGACTCTGGGAGTGAAAAATAAAAGAAAAGTACTAGTTTATTGATTGTGCTCCTGTGACCCATTTCCTATACTTTTTATCTCCATTTGTCACAATGCAGCTGGGATGCATATGCCTGCACACCATTCCATAGCAAACTAACAGCTCTGAACTTAATAAATTTGACTTAATAAAACATTAACACCAGAAGCTTGTAACCTCATCAGATATAATACCAATATTTAGAGAGATACTCAAGGATACTTTGTCAACAAGGGCTATCCACAAGCCAGATTGGAATGCTCTGCCTTTAGTGACTGCAATGGCAAATGTGTTCCATTAGAGAATTTTTGGAATGGAAAAAGAATTTGTTTTCTTTACTGTTCTCATGGTTTAAGGAGATAAAATCATTTTTTACTGAAAATGAAAACAAATGGACCTTTGACAGGCTATTTTTATTACCACTGGAAGTTCTCTGGAAAAATGAAAGAGTTTCACCTTAGCTTCACATGAAATGAATTCCAGTGGTATGGGAAAAATATAAATAGAAAGTAGTCTTTTTTCTGACAGTAGAAGCCTTTAATGCACTTTATGTCCTTGATGACTCTTATTTAACTCAAGCAAAGGAGATTGATTCTGACCCTTTACTGAAATACAGACAATATGAAACTAAAAACACAAGAAATGTCTTTTCAAAGAAATGGTACAAGAAGTAAATGAAATTAAAGAAGAATGTGAATACTGACATCTTAAGTGGATCTCTGAGAAACTAACAGAATTCCTGAGGAATTTAAGAAAGCTTGTCATCTACAGTGAACACATAAACTAGGTCAATCAAATGAACTCTCTTGACAGCAAGAAAAAAATGACCTCTCAGGAGAAACTGATTTGTTTGTGTTGTCTGAGGAAGAATTCTGCTCATTCTAAGTCACATATACTCCTTCTAAAGGGCTATTATAATTGTGCAAGTGCAGCTTTGCACTAGAAGATATGATAACTGGATAAGGAGTTATGCTTATTAATGCTCTCTCTCCCAGACGTAGTAGATTGGACATATTAAAGACTGTAAATAGGTATGGCATTTGGATTTCAACCTCTGATCCTTAATCTCTATTATTTCCAGTACGACTGGCTAATGCGGTCCAGATTCATAACCTGTGAACCACAGTTTGCCTACTGCAGGTATTGTGTTTAATATAAAGATAAGATTTAGAATTCTTGCAGCTTTTGAAGATGATGTAAGAAGTGTTTGGGATTCACAGAAGAAAGAGCAGACAGCAAAAGTTGAAGAAATGTACTGTCTCCTGTCTCTAAGATCAGCTGTTACAATACTAGGAATACGTTGCATGCACATCTCTGATAGCAGTCCATGGCTGCAGGCAGTATGTGAGGTTTTTCTGAGGCCATAACGGGCTACCTCTGAAATGAAGTCAATACCTTCTCCACCTTCCGTAACAGGGCAAATAAGGTGCCTAACATTGCTTGTTTGTACCAGAAAGCTTGTTATCTGGCCACAACTGGAATGAGTAAAGCTGATTTTGTCCCAAAATGTAACAGGTTAAATAAACCAGGACACAGCCAGGTCAGACATTCATGACTTGTGGGACAGAGTCAACTGGCAAAAATTAGGCATATGGTGCTGTGTGTGTGTCCTCCCCTGCCACCAGTGAAGGACTCCTTTTAGACCCGTCATGCTGTCAGTATGACAGAATAGAATAGAACAGAATAGAATAGAATCATTTCAGTTGGAGGGGCCTGCAATGATCATCTGGTTCACTGACACATCTTGGTTGCCTTAGGGAATCTCAGATGGCATGATGTGAGTGAGTCTGCCTAAGCAACAGATTCCTGAGCCTAGTAGCCAAACAGCACAAGGCACTCCTGAAGTTAAGTAATTAGTTTTGATATGTTAAGCCAGTAAGGTGCCTACAGTTCCAAACCCAAAATGGTGCTTTGGTTTGTTCAGTGTAAATTATGTCTGGGAGTAAAGATGTGATATTTGGAACTTTCACATGCAACAGCTTAACTTTGAAGACAGAAGGATGGATTGAAGAACTTGATGTTCTGTTATGTCCTTATAAATGTCTGAATAAAAGCTATCTTTTCTCAGACTGTTTGGCCTACTTGCAATTTTTATACTAACTAAATTGAAAAGAAAAGGCAGCGCTTCACAAAATAATGGGATGGAGAAGAAAAAAAAAGATGAGTGAAGATTCTCAGGAAAATGAAATACAAAGAATGATCATGACTGGCCTTTGTTCAGAAACACTTCATTAGTTGGTAATAGAAAACTGGAAACTCATTTTTAAGGCTTTACTTGGGCTAGCTGCTTTCCTATCTCGAACCATTAGAGTTATGTACAAACATGGTGATTCCTCAGATCCAAGGAGAGCATTGACAGAAAGCACAAACATGGAGGGTCCTGTGAATAAGGAGGAAATATGTGATGAATACCGGAGTCAGGAAACCAGACTTTAAAGTGATGTCACCATTACCCCATTAAGCCCTAGACTGTGTGAGTTCTTAGAACAGACTCTTACTTTTCATGTTGACATATTTGTCTGCAAAGCTATTCCTGGCATTATAAAAATATAGAATCATTTACATAGGAAAAGACTATTAAGATCACTGAGTTGACCTGGAGAACTAATACTGCCAAGTCCACCATGAAACTGTGTCCCTAAATGCCACATCTACATGGCTTTTAATTATATCCAGGGATGACTCAACCACTTCACTAGGCAGCCTGTTCTTATGCTCAATAACTATTCGGTGCAGAAATTTTTTGTAATATTCAATCTAAACTTCTCCTGGTGTAACTTGAGGCCATTTCTTTTTTTCTTTCTTTTCTTTCTTTTTGCTTGTTACTTGGGAAAAGAGATTGACACCAACCTGGCTTCAACCTCTTTTTGGCTAGTTGTGGAGAGTGAATAAAGTATTCCCTGGACCTCATTTTCACCAGGCTCCCAGCTCCCTCAGTTCCTTACAGGACTTGTGCTCCAGACCATTCTCCACCTTGCTGCTCTTTTTTGGATGCATAATAATCTAAATAGCAATGTATCTGAGTGATATCAAGGCTACTGTAGGATGTTCTCTAGTGGAAACAAGATATGGATAGATTTCATCTGGTATCTATACTCCTGCTCCTCTCAAGATGAATTAATTTTACTCACTTTGGTTTCTTTGTCAGTAGATGTATTTATCTAGCCACTTATCTGATATAAAAAACGGTGGTGTCCATCGCTGTGCAAAAGTGACTCATAGTATGGATTTTTAATTTTGACTTGATGTTGCTATTTAATTTTTTACTTATTCATGCTCCTATCTTTTGAAGTCTGACTTGCACCATAAAAGAGCTTCACATGACAGAAGTGCTGAATCAACAGACGTTCCTCCCCCATCCCAATCTTGTTAGAAACTGGTGGTTTCTAGTAATAAGTTGTTAGAAGTATAGTAATAATTTCCATTTTCCCATTTAAATCCTCACATTCCTAAGTAAAAGATTTCCCATCATACTCCATAGAATTTGTACAGCTTGCTGATTTTTATTCAATTTACACTATTTCTTCTCTGTTTGCTGTTTTTATACTAGAATAAGCAAACGCCTTCTACTTACTTTAAAAGAAAGTAGGAAGTGCAAAATGAGAGCCGCATCAGCAAGTACAAAATAAGATCATGCTGGCATGGCTGGCTTGTGTTTTTGGCTTCTCTGCAGGTCTATCTGCTGAGGACACAGGGAAAACAACAACCTTAAAATCTATCTGCATAAAACACAGGTGACTAATTTTTCTAAGTAGGAAGCAGATACCGGATCTGTTGAAATCAGTGGGAGGCTGGGTCCCGAAATATCCTCATGCATCTGGTACTTAAGGATATATTTAGACAGCATGAATTCTACCTATATCCAAATGTCTTGTCAGCAGAGGAATGTCTCAAATTCACATTATGAGAATTAGACCAATTGATATGGAACTTTAGACAGAAGAACTTAATTGTCAGCAGAGGAATGTTTCAAATTCACTCACATGACATTATGAGAATTAGACCAATTGATATGGAACTTTAGACAGAAGAACTTAGAATTTAGGCTCATGAACTGTGGAAACCCTGATATTTCCATGGCAGAGATACCTATAGGGTATTAATTTTCAGGGACTCAATTACCTATCTTCTCATAAAGCAGCAGTCTTTGGACACTATCAGCTGAAGGAGATCTATATTACAATTCTGTTAGAGGGAAGTGTGTTTTAATGTAGAGCTGAGTTGAATCTGCAATCCCAATAAGAAGGCTCCAGGAATTAAAAACCTGCAGAGAGATTTGAAATGTTAGTGCTGGGAGGTCTGGTAAGGGAAGCTATGAAATCCCCGGAACTCAAGTAACACAAAATGACTCAATGCAAGTTGAGTCAATTAAGATAAGGCTTGAGAAAAAAGCTGAAACCAGTGGCTCTAAGACTGTTCCAGATACCCCTTGGGGGCCCTCATCCTCAAAAGGGCAAAATGTATGTGTGGAACCTCCACAGCTTGAACACAGAAACTAAGTATTTTCCAGGTTTTAGCCAGCTACCCAAACCCTCATGATGTATTTGTCCTCTTGCTCACAGTGTATTCTGAGACAAGGTCTGTAATGACATGGGCTCAAACACAGTACTACAGTACATGGGGATTCTCCCTAAATCAGATGTTTAATTAGCTGGTTTATAGGCAAAAAAGGGTATTGATAGGCAAAATTGTATAGATGTATAAAAAAATGGAGAATCTTCCTATTTTCTCTCTGAGAGATGAACATTCTGTTTTCAGCTTTGTATGCACAGTCTGTGGGAAATAAATGATGTGTCAGTACTCAAATGTGCCAAGAGAATGCTGATATATTGTGTACTTCACTCTTAATTATCCATGGACTCTTTATCCATGTTGCCAATTAACCATGCCATGGATGTAAAAAAATGAAACTGGCTCTCTGCACAGCCGGTTTGTTTTGGCTTGGATTACTCAGGTGCAGTTGAAGCATTCAATCAGTTTTCATGTGGTATAGACCCGAGACCAGCAACTCACATAAACCTGATGCAGACTTGGTGTGGGTGTCTCTCTTTTTCCAGTCATCTGTGAAGTGACAGTTCTGGATGGCTTTGGTCAACTTTGAATTCTTAGCTCTGGTTCAGAGCTGATACTGCTGGACCTAAGGGTGGTATTGCAACATCTTACAGCCTCAGATTTTGAGAGGCCTTCTGTGAACAAAGAAGCATGACAGTGGTGGGGCAAATCTGATGTTGTGCTGTGTCTGAGTTGAGAAGCCTCCCTGAGCCAGTAGCACTGGAGAGTGGAGTTCACATATACTGTGTGAATAGTCTGAGTAGGTCTGGTCCTGCCTAGTAGAGCCACCAGAACACCTCTGCTTAATGCTTCCCAGGTTGCATGATCTGGCGTGACCCCAGACCCTGCTTCTCTGACAGAAAGTTTTTACAAGCTTAATTGGTAACAGAGCTACCAAACAAAGTCCTTATTTCATGGAAAACATTAGAGCCACAGTATAAATTAACATGAGTCATTTCAGCCTGTCTTGAGATAAGTCTGCTTGGCTCCTCTCATTTTTCATTGCTCTCTGTTTGTTGTTTATATAAGACAAATAAGTTCAATTTTGCTACTATATCAGCAAAACTGTCAATTCTCTCTGTGTTCTAGTAACCCAGTCAGCTAAAATAAGCTTCTTACTTCTCAGCCTTCTGTCCTCTCTTCAGCTGGGGAACATGGGACAGATTTATTTCCAGGGTCATGGACTGCCCATTGGCACTGTATGTGAGGCATACACTCAGCAGCATAGTTGTTACTATATCATGTGTGATGAGTATATTCTCTCTCTCTCCCTAGCAGGTGGCTGTTTCAGGCTGTCCATTCTCATGCCTACACAGTAGTGCTTTCTCCTTCATTTGAAATCAAAGACTCAGTGACAGCAGGGCTGAGTCTTGAAGTTTATGTTCATTAGAATGAACCCTTTCAGTCCTTCCTCTGTGCTGTAACAGGCTGGTGCCACAGTGTGCTATGAGCAGAGCTGCTGAGGTGAATGCATGGAATATATTATTTGGAGGGAAGAATGAGACAACTGCAAGTTTCTGTAGGGCTGGAGCACTTGCATAGATCCTTTTTTTTGGTTTTCAGTTAGCTTAATTTGAAGAAAAATTCCATAGAAAAAGGTACTAAATGCAAGATCAGGAAATTATCCCATAATCTTTTTCTATTTTGTAGAAAGAATGGAAGCTCCAGTCCTCCATTTTATAAAACAAGGTAAAATTCCCATGAATATTACTTTGAGAGATTGACTAGAGTCCTACCAGCTGTTGGAAAACTACCAAGAGGATAGCTTGGAGCCTAGCTCTTCCTCACGGATTCTTTCCTCTGTCCCCTCCCTCAGCAAGGGGAGGCATGCCCACAGGAAAATTGATCAGGTCTAGTCTGCCTGGATCTGGACTCTTCAGGGAATTTTTATGGCAGCAATCAACTTCTCCTCTGTAATCAGTCAAATGTCTTCTGTCCAGAGCTGGAAGACATTACTTTTGATTGCAGAGTCATTTAGCCAATTTATGTGACTGAAATTATTGATGGCTGACAAAGGAAAAAACAGATGAGTATGACCACATAGGAAATTTCACAACCATAGTGATTCTACAGAGAATGTGGGCCAAGGCATCACACATTTGTACTTAAATTATTCAGCTCAAATCTCCAAAAACTTGTCTCTTGACAGATTTCCCGCATAGAAGGAGAACTGACTAACATATAAATGTTTAGGACTCAGGCTTCCAGAGAAAATACTGTGTTTCAATAGCTTACCGTGGTGAAGTGAGCTGTGGTGACTGTGGGAATGCAGCTGATGCTGTATGGCTTCATGTAACATGTTGGCAATGTAGGCTGGCAATCTCTGTATTCCAGCTGAACAGAAGTCGTCAGGCCACAGAAACTTGATTGGGAGTAACTTGGTGCAATTATTACTAAGTCTTCAGTTGACATTATGGCTCAGATTCTTTCTGTTTTTTGAAGTGAAAATGTGAAATTGTCGTGGTACACAACATCTGACATGAGGAAGAGAAGGCAGAAAGGACAGATTGTCTTCTCTGCACTGAGCTGGTCTAAAGTTCAAGCCTGAGGAACTATTTGTGGCACAGATGCTTTCAGGACTGACTGTTTTTCATCAAAAACTGTTGGAGATTTGGAGAGTTATAAATAGCACCTACTTCATTAGCTGAGACCTCAAAGACTTCAAGCACAGGTGCAGGGATTTCTACAGGAATGAGAGAGGAAAGATGACTCTCAGTGGAACTGTTGTGTCCTTGAGAGTGAAAAATCACAGGTCTTTCTTTTTTTGCTGCTGAATAGCATATAATACATAAACTGACATAGGCCACAGAGAAAGAATTAAAATAGATCAAATGTTGATTCTAGTACTACATCCTTGGATTATACTTATTTTTGAAATAATTTGAATAGAAGCTACTGTTAAATTGATAACATCTTGTGAAAAATATGTGATCACTGGCTCCCATAAACAGTGAGAAAAATGAATTAATGGGAAGCATGAGCATGGTAATTGATTAGAATGTTAATAATCTCCATGCCTTGTACATTAGACCACAAGACAGTTAAAAAAATTATCTCTTCCATGAACATCTGTTACCAGTCAAGCAAATGCTAACAGCAGTAAGCAGCCTTTCTTTCATCCTGTGCACAGGTTCATCATTACACATCTCCAAGTTCAAAATGAAGGTCAGACTGGAAAGGTGAGAAACAAGAGTTCTACAGCACATACTCCAAAAAAACCCCAAGGTTATAGCTCTGAGCTCTCCTCCTGAGTATCACTCTGATCCACAGCTTGCAGAGATGTCATCTTTGTGGTACAAGCACGAAGAGACAGCATAGCAACAAAAATATAACAGTGTCTGAGCAACAGTTTTAATGAAGAAGAGGGCAATAAGAAGCCTTTAGCTATTGGCAACAGAAGAGCAAAATAATACAGTCAAGGAGCTTCTTAGCTTTGAGAATTTGAACTTTCTTTTTTTCTGTCTGAACTGAAACTTCTAAACACCTATTGAAGCCTATCAGTATGTCATAAGTTACTAAAAATAAGTCAGTCATTGAAACCTATAATAAATGAAATGTTTTTATTAAGAATAGTGGATTTGAAGACTGGGACCTATGCAAAAATAGGTCAAGATTCTTATAGTACTAAATAGGCTGAGATTTTTACAGCACTAAGATGTAATTAAGTATTCTAATTATTTTATAATTGCACAGCTGTATCCAGATCCCTTAAAATTTGTGACACAAGGGCTATGCTATTTTTATGTTTATACATTTTTTTCTCTATTTGTGGTCAAAAAAGCTAAACAAAAGAAATCTCTTTAACACATAGATCTGAAATTAAGATTGAGTTATTTCTTAGAATTCTTCAAATCAAGACTCTCAGCCTTAGATCTCTTATCAATAAAACCTAGTTTATGGTGATAGTACTATAAATTTAATTTATAATATTTTGTTTGGTTTTGCTTTTTACCTGCATTACTATTTCATACTCCTTTGGGATTTCCATTGTATGGGTCAGAATACTTCAACACTTTGAAAATTCACTAACTTATAAAAATTGGAAAGCTGCAGGGTCAGTTCTGTAAATTCCATTAGAATCCACTTAAAGCTAAGATATATTTTTGTCAGAAAAAAAAAAAAAGAGGAAAGGGGAAAGGAATTTGAGAGGTTACATTCTATCAGGCACTTTTGGATAGTTGCATAATGTAATTAAATTCAAATGCTATGTAAAACCAAGTAGGATTTAATTTGTCCCTTGCTAAATTTCTGAAAGTTAGGTCATCAACACCTATATGCATATATATATATATATATATATATATATATATATGTATACACATATACTGCCCAATGCAAGTCCCTCTCCTGAAAGTTAGGTCATCAACACATATATGCATATATATATACTGCCCAATGCAAGTCCCTCTTGTAGCTGTATTTATAGCTCTGTTTCTAAGATCTGCAGCAACTTGGTAGGATTTTTCTCACACTAAGAGCTTGTCATTCTGCAACACAGTTGATCAGTGCTGTACACAGTACTCAAAGTCATGAAATTCATTTGGTGACCTTAATATTTTTCTATTTATTCTTCTGGAAGTACTTCCTGTTATGTTAGGTTCTTAGCCCTCTCTCTGCTTACAAATCAGAGGCTTCAGCTGATTAGTTAGGCATCTCAGTTCATTTCCTCCCAATCACAAAGTTCTTCCCATTTATAGCAGAAAAATATTGTTATCGCTCTGTGGCAGCAGTGTTTTGAAAGATCAGCTGCTATTCAATTACTGTTTAAAAAAAGTCTTCAAGGTTGTATGATATTGCATGAAAACAGGATACTTCTCTGTATGGAAGAGGCTTCCAAATTTTGCATCATTAATCAAGTTCTTAGAAGAAAGCTCCTACCTTTTTTTTTCCCTTGAGCTTCTATAAGAAATTATACCTTTCATTTTACATTCTGAACTACTGTCATTAATGAAAACTGATGATACTTCATGTAGTTTTCATAGTTTTCGAAGAAACTGAGATGGTCATGGCTAAATGGTTTCTTTTTTTTTTTCTTTTCCTTGTAGTTTGCCAAGACTTACTCTGTCTCATTCTCACTTTACACTAAATGTCCTGTGTTTGAAGACATCATTTTACTCTAATACTCCTCTCTCTGTCACCACAGTTCTGCATTCCTTGTGGACTCTTCTTCCTTCAGATCTTTTCCATAGCATTTGCTATCTTATATTTTCCTTCTACCTCCTGATCTTGCCATGTTTTTGCCTTTTTTTTTTTTCATATGGACTTGAAAACTTCAGTAACTACCATGAATTTGAAATTACTGAATGTATTCTTCAACCAAGAGACCCATCTAATGGGACACTTGTGTCACTTGTTCCAGCATGAAAGATATTAATTCATTCTTCTGGCTTTATCAGAAGTGTCTATAACCTTACAGTTTCATCTAATTTATATTCTTACTAAATGCATCCTGACAAGCAACGCATCTTCTGCTGGATCTGCTCAAATGACAAATCTACAATTTCTTAGCCAGGACTCTTGACTAATGAAAACCTTCATCTCCATGATTTTAAGAGGCTTCAGTTCTTTATTCTCTCTCTTCTGTCTAAGAGTGACATTTCCTTCTCCTCCTCAACATTTTGAAAATCATTTATGTTTCCCTTGGCCTCTCAGTTCTGGCCTTTTTCATTTTAGTGAAAACAGTTTTTCTTTTTTCATTGCCATCTTGCCTTTTCTATTCATTTTCTCATGGAGCAAATCTGTGTCTAAAATGCTCTTGCCTCATCTCCTCCTGTCCCTATGGTCTTACGTTACCTCCTTCACTTTATCTGTACTTCAGATTTTGCCAAATATAGGTTTGAAAATCTGAAGTTGTTTGTGCTTTTGGGATTTTTCCTGCAGCCAAACTCACATATGTGTTGATCACTGCCTACACTGGAGCACTGAGGTCCTCTCTCACGAGTCCTGTCTGTCCATACTTTATGAATTAACAGACTCTGTGAAGCATTCACTAATGGACAATTTATATGCTAAAACCTCTGCATCCAGTAATCCTGATGGTCTCAGCAAAACTTAAAAATTTTCTGGCTAAATGCTTAGCCACCATTACTGTATTTTCCTACAAGTTCACAGCTTTAAAGAAATAAACTTCTTCTGGCTTAGCTTTCATGCTTCTATCTTCATGCCTCTATAAGCTTTTGTTTGGATCAATGCTGCCAGCTCACTGAAGCTCAACAGTTAGCTATTTTTCAGCTGTGATCAGTCAAAAGTTGGAAGATCATTTAACACCATTAGTTGCAATGCCTAATTCTTCCTCATGAAAGAAAGCTGTGATTTGAGAAGCTGGGTATATTCCAAAAAAACCCCAACAACCAAACAACAAACAAACAAAAAAACCCCCCACCCCAATAGAAAAGAGAGCTTTAAGCATATTACCTGAGAGGGACAAAAGCCAGTAGGTGAATAAAAAGCAAAATATTCTACTAACTCAATCCTAACATTCCTAAAACTGTCTAACAGTGAATAATCTTTCCTAAATCAATGAGAACATTAGAGTGTGGTTTTTTTGGTACAAGGTTTTTTGTATATTTTTTCTTTTTTTTTTAGTTAGTAAATTTAAAGTTCCAGTTCCCATACAATTATTTTGTGGTGGTAGATCGGTGAGTTTTTAGGTAGAAGTTGAAGCTTTGGTTGGATTATAATGACTGCTGTTTGCCTGAAGTAAGCAAACATACAAATACATTTCTGTAAAGGCAAAAGTACTTTACACACCAATGCAACTAACCTATTGCTGAATTCTAGAGATTTTATTGCTCTATCATTTTTCAGCTATGTTATATATCAAAAGAGCTCTGGGCATCCTCCTACAGAACAACTACATGGATCATTTTCATTGTTCTTATTCCTTTTATGCCCCAACTCCCTAATCCCCTCTTTTGCATCATCTCCACAACTTGCATCTCCTTTGGCAAGAGAGGAAACAAAGGAATCTCCATATACTTACTTCAGAATTGATTTTTTTTCAGAGCAGGACTTTTCTTTCCTTTTCTAAGGACTCTCCCATCTGCCTGTCTCCTATTTTCCTCTTAAATGGAAGATCATTATCTCCAGTTACTTTAAATATTATGTGTGGATGTGCTTTCTCAAAATGCAAGGGAATTTTTGGTTTTAACCCAAACTGAAAAGTAAGAGGACAGACAATTTCCCTCTTCTGTACAGAGCCCTCCTGAAATGTTCTGGCATGTTTTCAACTTTTTGTCTTTAGCTAGACAAAAAATTACCTTAAATGATATTGCTAGTTTTTCTTTTCATCTTTATCAACTTGTTGGCTTTTTGCTTATAGGAATAGAAGTATTCCTTCCTCCTTCCTCCCAAGAGTTTTGGTTTTTACAGCTCAAGACAAATACAAGCTTAGGATTATGAAATCCCTCAGAGGAGTAAGATGACTACAACAAATGTCATGAAAGAAGATGAATAACAAAACCAAATAAATGGATTCAACCATTTCAAAAGGCGCTTTCAGCATGATTTCAGGAAGGGATGGTAACATATTGTTTTGTCAAGAAAACTACCAGTAGTCTTAGTAGGTCTAGGGATAAATCATTAACTGGGCGCAATTTGGGTATTCATTATTTAAATGAAATTAAACCAGTGTATGTAACTGGAAGAATCAGTCCATTTGAGTCTCTTTCAAATAGTAGTTTAATAGAACTGGAAATATTATGTGGAGAGAGAACAGGAGGAATCAAAGCCATGACATCTGATTTATTTCATTAATTGCTCCTTTTGGTTTGCTTTGCTTTGGGGTTTTGTTTGCTTGTTTTAATTTTGTTTTGTTTGGTTTTTTTTTGTGTTTGGTAGAATCTCAGCAAAACCAGTTAGAGGGTTAGAGGATTCACATTATATTGCTGTTTTCAGAGCCCTGTAAACTGTGCATCCAGAAAGAAATAAGAAGAATTGAAGGGCAGAATGACCAGCATTTGCAACCAAGACACACTACAAAAAGGTGCTGCAGATTTTTACTTTCTTTACACATGAAGAGATGACCAATGAGTTTTGCAGCTGCAAAGGGACACAATCATTCATTTGGCTCTAAGCTCAAATGTTCATGCTGGGCTTACTGCACTCCTGTTAAATGCCCTCAGGCACATGGTGTAGCTGTTGGGGTTGTCCTTTGCAGTATGGGGAGTTTGATAATCCTTGGGAATCCCTTCCAACTAAGGATATTCTATGATTCTGTGCTGAATCTGGGCATACACCTGGAAATGGATTTCAGAGGTATAAAATTCCTTTGGCTATTCTATCTCTCCAAAGTTCAAGGAATAGGTACTGTTGCAAAGCAAAAAACACAAGAGAATTACAAAGTGCCTTCTTTCTTCAGCAGAATGTCCAGGAAGCCATGCTCAGCATGTACAACTGCCTTTAACTGGAGTATAAATCCCTGTAATGGATAAGTGCTGTAAAAATCCTGTAAAAGTCTTACATCATTGATACCAGAAGGTACAATTCAGCTAGACTGATTATAGCTCAGAAAGCAAAGACTCAGTCTGCAACAAGTCAGAGGGGTTACTGTCATCAAAATGAATAGATATTCAAAGAAAGTACTGGATAAAAAGCTGCTCATATGCTCTGTATGATGGAGTTTCCATGGCAGAGTATGCATATTTCTCTCAGGTACTTTTACACATGCACTGTTGATGCTCAGTTTTTTTCTGCATAGCTACTTGGAAATGTCCCATGCTGTTTGATAAAACCCAGATGGTAACCAGATGGCTACATGTGACTCTTTGGAAATGCTGCTACAGACAAGGACTAAGAAACTGAAGTAAGTCTTACAAATACCTTCTTCTTTTTTTTTTGGTGACTTCCATTAATAGGGAGAGAAGATTACAATACTATATCTCCTCTGGTAAATAATGTCAGATGTTGTGGGCATTTGCAGATCATTTTTCCATTTTAGGAAAAGTAAAAAAAAATAGGCTAACCCAGATTCAAGGCATTTGCCAATGATGACTAGTTTATTTACTTGATCTATCCTACACTGGCAAACTTGGGACAGTTTAAAAGTTGCAATTACTATGAAAATCCATAAATATTACACTATCTTCAATAATACAACAAAATCTGCTCTAGCTACTTCCTTTCTAAGAGCTCTCCCTTAGACCAGTTTAGCAGCCACCCCTCTGTTTCCTGAATGGAGAGGTACACACTCACATCAGTAAGAGATGACATACAGCCTGTACTCTTCTGTAAGTCACCATACTGTTTTCCAAACATAACAGAAAACTATCTTATTTTACAGATTAACATAACCTGTATCACTATACATCTTTCTCTGTCTCTCACACATTTTTCTAGTTTGCTGTCAGTGAAAATATGCTGATGTGAAGATTTAAAAATACAAACGGGGCCTGGAGTATTTAAACGTTGTTAGTCTAATATTGCTGCAATGTCAGGGAGAGTTAACATATCCCAGTTTCTACCTTCATGGAAGTAGTATGCTTTTGCATTAATTTATTTTGGAAAATTCTTTATAGGGATTTATTTGACTCCAGATGGATTGTGTCTGCTCAGTCTGTTAATATTTCCCAATGTTGGTCAGTGATTTACTGTCAAGTTTCTGGTTTAGTCTAATTTTTCCCCTTCTGTTTTACCCTAGTGCAATCT
Organism: Passer montanus; assembly: GCF_014805655.1. NCBI lineage: Eukaryota > Metazoa > Chordata > Aves > Passeriformes > Passeridae > Passer > Passer montanus. The sequence goes on from NW_024371037.1 coordinate 5,042,806, forward strand.
TCTGTGTGATAAAACACAATAACACACCTTCATAATGATACCTGACAAGAACTTTTCAATGCATCATAGTTCATGGTACCAAAGCTTCTTGGCACCAAACTCTATATAATCTATGAGTACTAAATTAAGTAATTTTCATCTCTATAGGCAAAGGACACACTATGTTGGTTTGTAGCTAAGCACATTAAATATTTATTAGGAAAAGAAAATTAGATAATGCATGTGCATCAGTAGGAAAACGTACATGCATAACTCATGAGACAGAGGAGCAAAGGGATAGAGGGGATACATCTGTGGTGGGGAATACATTTAAATGCAGGAAAATATTACCACTCAGAATAAGAACAAAGATGTTCTTTTAAAATATTATAGTTGTCATTTTGATGGGAGAAGCCAGTCATCACAATTACATTCATTGCAGCTGAAAGATTTGGTAGGAATTCACCAGGATCTAGTTTATGCTAATATTTTTCTGATTTCGTATTTTTAACTGTTAATGAACTACTTCAGAGAGTTCATTGTTTCACCATTCCTCTATTTTTAATAACAAAAATTTTAATGAGTTTTTCCCTCTTGAATATTTACTCTCTGGGTGTTCTTCATTGCCCACCGTTCTGTGCTGTCTTTTTAACTGTTAATGAACTACTTCAGAGGGTTCATTGTTTCACCATTCCCCTATTTTTAATAACACAAATTTTAATGAGTTTTTCCCTCTTCTTGAATATTTACTCTCTGGGTGTTCTTCATTGCCCACCGTTCTGTGCTTCAAACTGTTCAGTCTTATTGAACAGAATGCAATAAAATGAACAAGGAAGAGCCAGTGGCACTCTGGAAAATTGCCACTGAAGCATTTGTTTTGTGTTTTTGTGCTGCCATCTTGAGTACAAGTGTAAAAACTACAGTTATTATGCACCCAAGCAACCAGGCTTTTGCATGCTTGAATGTGGTTTCAAATATGGCCAAATTAAATCAACTGTGCACTTTATATACAGGGATGTAAGTGAGTAAAGGTAACCAGGTAATCTCTGATGATTATTCAACACAACCAAAACATCATGTTCAATAAACAGAAACCAGTATCAGACATTAAGATGATTATTTGCCATGGTTTTGTTTCTACCAAAACCCAGGAAATACATTTAAGAATTATTTGTTTTCTTTTTCATCATGAAAATATTTTTGTAGGTCTCTGAACTCCAGGAATGTGATGAGAGAATTCTGGTTGGCAAGTACTGAACATTCATTCCCCCTTATTTTCATATTCCATGTTTTACATAACTCTCTGTTCTGGTCTTTTTCTGTCCTTTTCTTCAAGAATTAAGGATTAACCTCACAATATCTAGCTTCCATTGTCCAAACTGTTCATGATTTTGAGACTAACATGACCCGATTCTCTGGAAGTTTTTAGCCACTTGCTCTGCCCTCATGCTACCTTCAGGACAGCGAGGCTGCTGGCTGGGGAGGCTGAGATGGTGGCTTAGTTAATTAATGCTTATCATTTGAATCTTGCTGCTCATAAGGGCCCATTGAAATGGTTGATCCTGTGTTTACAAGGACTCTTTCAGTGTAGGATGATAATGGCTGTTCATTGATAGATGTATATAAGCATAAAGGCTTACAGTTCTTATTTCTCAAAGCCCTGGCTGATGGTGTATCACCTGACATACATGAATCAAGATCTTCAGAGATTTCCAGATATAAAATGGGAATAAGCCCTCTATTCTCTATAGTTATAGTGATTTGATAAAGTTTTTTGCCCTTCAAGAAGCAGTACTCATAAACAGATAATCCCTTTCAGGAAAAAACAAAACCCAAACAACTTAGCTATATTAAAGGAAAGGCTTGTGTACAAGGAAAAGGCATATTTTAGGACTGAAAAGATTAAAAGATTTCACCTGGCAAGTTCCCCATTTTTTTTCCCAGTCAAATATAATGACAGCTTTTAGAGAATGATTGGGATTTTTGTGGTCATTCTGACTTTGTAATAAAGAATAGATGAACAGATATATTTTCTTAATCAGTCCTTCTTTGCTTAAGTGACACATAGAACTCAAATTATATTCCTGTCTGCCTATTTTACTTCTGATTGTACTTAAGGCAGGCACAAAATTATGATTAGACTTTACACATATAATCAGACAATACTTGACTGAGTGGGCAGAAGAGATAGATAGATTATATCATTATATCCTTATCACCAAAAAGAAAAGAAGAATGGAAAACTAATTTGATTACAGGTACATTTGGGACCATTGAAAAAGCTTCCCAAAAGAAGATAACAGGCATTGTCCTAAAAACACATGGTGTCAGGTTCACAGCCATGGGTCAGATTTAGGCACATTTCACTGTACCTTAGAATCTGTTGCACACCTTCAAATGTTCTTATCATTAATACTGTCATTTCAAAAGCACCTATCTTTTTTTCGTTTACCTTCCTTTTTTTTTCTGTTAAAAGTTTACTTGAAAATAAACCAATTTTCTCAATAGTCTGTATTTGAGAGTCCAAAGAAGAATAAGATAAAGATGTTTCGAAACAGAATGTGAAGTGGTATATTTAAATCTAAGGCAAAAAAATCAAATGGACCAAATGAAGACTTTCAAAATAGTCTTCCACTGTGTAAAACAGGTTTTACTAGAGAATATGATTATAAAATTAAGAAAATAATTTTTATTCTACTGACATAACTGTCTAATTAGGATAATAAAGCACAGAAGCCAAAGAATGCTATGAAGTCTCCCACATCTGCATAAAAGAATCCCTCCTTACCCTTTGTCTTGTCTAATTCTGTGATGTCTAGTAGAAGACACACTGAACTCTCAGTAATATTCAAACCATTTGATTTACTACTTAGCAATTTAAATTTGGACAAAACGATAAGTTGTCCGTATATAAACACATCTCATTTGCACATGGCAGGTTTTGGCAGTGGGGGGGAGCTATAGGTATGAGAAGCTTCTAGAACCTTCCCACATATCCAGCAGAACCAATGTCAACTGGCTCCAAGACACCCCTCCTGCTGGACAAGGCTGAGGCCTTCAGCGCCTCAGGGATAACACAGCTAAGAGAGGGAAAAACCCCACCTGCTCAACTACAACCTGAGAGAGGAGTGAGAATATGTGAGAGGAACAGCCCTGCAGATACCAAAGTCAGTGAAGGAAGGTGGGGAGGGAGGAGCTGCTCCAGGCCCCAGAGCTGGGATTCCCCTGCAGCCTGTGGTGCAGGCCATGGGAGGCAGCTGTGCCCCTGCAGCCCCTGGAGGTCCATGGGGGAGCAGAGATCCACCTGCAGCCCCTGGGGATCCATGGGGAGCAGAGATCCACCTGCAGCCCCTGGAGGACCCCACACCAGAGCAGGTGGATGCCCAAAGGAGTCTGTGACACCCGAGAAAAGCCTGAGATGGAGCAGGCTCCTGTCAATGATCTCTGGACCAATGGAGAGAGGAGCCCACAATGGAGCAGGTTTGACAGCAGGACTTGTGATCCCAAGGCAGGGGCTGACACTGGAGCAGTCTGTTCCTGAAGATTGCACCTTGTGGAAAGGACCCACACTGGAGCAGTTCAGGAATAACCACAACCCGTGGAAGGACTCATGTTGGGGAAGATCGTGGAGTCTGTCTCCCCCCGGAGGAGAAAAAGAAGGTGAAGCATCCTCCCCCAGAGCAGGCAGGAGCAGCAGGGACAACGTGTGATGAGCTGACCACAGTTCATATTCCCTTGTCCCCTTGGGCTTCAAGAGAGGAGACAGACAACTCAGGAATAAAATTAAACCTGGGAAGTAGGGAGGGGTGGAAATAAAATGTTTTGGTTTTATTTCTTATTATCCTATTCTGATTTGGTTGGTAAGAGACTAATTTTCTCCAAGTCTGTTTTGCTCATGACGGTAATCAATGAGTGATCTTTTCCTGTTCTAACCTTGACCCATAAACCTTTTGCTATTTTTTCTCTCCCCATTTAGCAGAGGAGGCAAATGACAGAGCAGCTTTGATGGATATCTGGCAACAAGCAAGGGCCAACCCTGAGCAATAAGGAACCTTAAAATGAAGGGACGAGGTACAATTCAAGAAGAAGCTTAGAGATGTACATTTAAACGTTCTATAAATCTGTTTTCACCATATGCTGCATATTCAAACCAGAACATTAAGGTCAAATTAGTGAAACATCAGGAGGAGTGTGTAAACTACACTGAGAATGGTGGCAATTTCCCCTCTGCTGAGAGTTGGTGAGAAACAGAATCCAGCTAACCCCTAAGAAAACTGCCAGGCTGTGTAGGATAAGGTCAAGTCCTAGACTTCTACTCATATTTATTGACTCTTAAGTGACGCAATAAAGTCACTACATAAATTCTTTCATAGTATTTTTCCCCTGTGGAAAGACAGAGGCTAGGAAGTTTTGGAAAGGGAAGTCACACTAACATATGCTGTCTGAAATGCTTTGAATTACTTTGCTCAGTACTATTCATTTCCAAGAGTAAAAAACCAGTATGACAAATTACCAAGCAAAAAGGAAAATGGAGCTAAGAAAACCCAAACACTAAGGAGTATCCAATCCTCTTCAAACAAATGGAACAAGGGAATAATTTTCTACAGTGCACCAATGGGTAGACTTCCACAGAAAAAAATGTAGACAAATGTTCAGGCCATAGTTCTCTGGAAAATGAAAGAAATGAAGGAGATCATGGAAAGGTCAATAGTGAAAATACAGGTTGTCATGATTTCAGACTGCATAATCTGCTCTTTATTTATACACTCTTAATTTTCATTTTTAATGTGGAAAATAGATCTAGATAATGGAGGAAGTGAAAAAGAACAATAATTTTAAAAATCACCTGTCTAATTAGGCTATGTACAACTCAAATATTAAGTTTTATATGAAACTACTACTAATGTAGTTTTATATGAAACTACTACTAATTAAGTTTTATATGAAACTACTAATGAAATTTAATTACATGTAGTTACCTTTCTTTACAAAGTTTTTGTGGTGTTTTTGATCAAAGAACAATGTTTGTGGATACTGTCATAGGAGAGGAGCTGTTAAACACGAATGCTTTCTTAAGGTAAAGTTTCATCTGACGTTTAAGAGACATTCGATTCCTGGAAAACTCTATTCCCGTTTTGGAAGGGGTGCGGGGCAGCCATCCTGCTGTGCTGTGGTGCAGAGACACTTGATGGTGCTGTTGCACTGCCAGAAGCAGCAGCCCCGGGAAGCTGCTCCAGCTCCTGCTTTGCAGCCAGAGCATCGGCGTGACCACAAGTCTCAGGACTCCTGCACCTCACGGCTAGCGCTGCCGTCTAATTAATACACTGAGCAACTCATATGCTCAACATATGGTTCATATATGGTTCCTGCAGACCTTGCTGGAACAAGGAACAGTTTAGGCTTAGTTTGAAGTCATTTAAACAAATCCACTACCATGAGTGCAATCCCGGCGGCTGAACATTGCTTCAAATTAAGGTGTCCCAGGTATCATAATGCACTGGTAACTGATGATCAAAAATGTGCAGCTCCTGGAACCAGCAGGTCCTGTAAAATCTCACTGGAAATTGCTTCATCTCTGCATCTATTCTGCCAGATGACAAGATCCATAATTTTTCTAAGTCATCGCTAAGCTCTTATGTTTTTTTCATACTGGTTGGTAAAAAAAGTGAGCAGAGGTTTAAAACAGAACACACAGGTACCCAACCAGCCAGCTCTGATGTTTTGGATAATGTCTGTTAGATATTCTTGTGTTGCATTCCCAGTCTGCACATGCACAAAGGTCAGACACAGCTGTCTGAACATTTTTGGATACTGTGTCTTCCACTGAACTGATCTCCATTCCCCACAAGTGATCATTAATATGTAAATGACTATGAGCAAAAAGGTACCTGGTTTACTTCACCAGCTGTTCAGTTGCTAGCCTGTTGCTCCTAACCAGAGCTCTAGACCTGAGCAGGTCTGAAGACCTCCTTCTGCATTTAATAAATAATTGATGGTAAAGCCTGGATTATGGTTGCCAGACTAAAGCTTAATCCAGATAAAAGTCAAGATAATGTGAGATTGTGACAAGATAATGGAAAATCTGTAATGAATTTTTTATGACTTTATGATATAGTACATTATTTGACATCTATGTAGGTGCTTGGTCATTCTTAGATGGCCTTAGATGACAAAAGTTTCTCTAAAGATCTCTTTCTAATTTTGTGGCTACTTTTGGAATAAATTATGTCCCATAATATGTTATGATTAAAGCAAACACAAGAAATTTTGTGGATCATTTGGTCAGAAAGTCTGTGATTTACTAAACTGGATCCTTTGTTTGAGGGCACATTTAGATTACTTTAAATACTTTTCCATACCAAAAACTGCAGTTGTGAGGTAGAGCTAGCACCAGATTTGTTTGCAGGTCAGACTTTTAACCTTTTTCTGCCCTAGCTAAACACAGAGTTTATTCGCCCCATCGGTTTTAATCTGCCATTCCTGCAGTGGTGTGTGTTGTATAGCATGTCTGTATTGTAAAACACAGCTCTTGTGAATGGTCTGGTTTACACTTTCAATCTTAAACTGCAGCCAGATAAATTTTCACACATTGTCAAAAGAAGCCACCACAATGGAAATAAATTCCCAGCAGTAGCACCCTACATAGACACTATTGCCGTTGCTGCTTTAAGCACAAATAGACTTCCATAGTAGACACTTTAATTTACTGGAGTCCAATATCTAATTCTAGCAGCAGCCACTAGGAGATATTTCAACGCATCAGGAATCCCATAGTCTGTGTGAATTACTGCAGGGAAAGAAAGTAAACTCACAGTCCAAATTCTTTTAGGGACTTTTTTTCAGACAATGCTTTATTGTCCAGAGGGCAGTCAGGGAATTGAACAATCAAACTAAAAACCACAGAGCACCCAAAGGAGGCAGAAGGGGAACACACCCTTTCTAAGCCCCCTTCCTCTTTTATAATCTATCCTCCAGCTATTAGGACAGACCACTGGGTCCTAGTAACCCTCTACAGCTGCCCAGAGAGGAAGTTTCTTTTCACTGGTAAAGATTTTTTACAGTCATAAACTCAGTTTTTCTATAATTCTATTATCCGATTTTGATAAAAATATTTTCTTCATTTAAATCTAATGAGCATAAAATGCTCATTTTCCCCAGTTTGCCTTCTTTCTGTTCACATCACTAAACCTTTTTTTCAGGCTTCACTTGATCCCACCTGACCCTCTTCTTACCTTTCCTTTAAATCCCTTCCTGAGCGGAGCTTTGCAATGAAGACAGAAAATAAGTAATGGATATTAAAAACCCTCTGATCAGTTACATAAATGCTGAGTTTTACAGCTTATAAGGAAAGGGTTCCATATACTACAAAGTTTGTATGGAAATATTTGCATCAGTGGTGTTGGTGATTTTACAGATTGCTGGGGAAAAAAACAACTGCAGCAAACTTTTTCTTTAATTTGACATAGCTGTGTGTACAGCCTTATTGTATACTTGGAAAGAAAAGTTTTTTAAATTAAAAAATACAGAAAAAATGCAAAAAAAATGTAAAGCATCTTCAATTTATTGGCATAGAGTTTCTTTTCATTACTAGTTAAGTAAATACACCTAAATGTAAGTGTATAAGTACAGAGGAAGGACTTTTTCTGTCCTTATGTTAAAAAGGTTTTCAGTTCTATTGCTATAAAATGAACTGAAATTCTTCTGACTATAAACCACAAATGTATGAATACTACTTAATAATTACCATAAGTGTAGTTTAATATCGTAATAATGAAATGCATAAACCACAGCTATCAAGACTGTAATAAGTGAAATGTTCCATTGGTGTGTTTTCTCATGCCATTGCCCTGGTTGAGCCTCAGGTTAGGCTCCAAATGGAATTCTCTAGCTCTCCTTTGCTTTCTGTTATATTGGATTTTTCCCTTGCCTCCATCTGTGGATGAAAAGCAGTCTCAGAATAATGGCTGCTTAGCCCCAGGTTAGAGCTGCAGCTCTCCTCTGCAGAAACAGAAATCCCTCAAAAGACACTGCCAGGAAATTGGAGCCATTATCAGTGCTGAGGTTTCACTTCCCCAGATGTACGACTTGCTGGTGGCTGTTTCCTCCAGCTGCTGACTGGAGGCTGGACACCTACCAGGGCTTAGAAGGAGCATATTACACAGAATCGTATGACATATATCATATAACACAGAATTCTGTGATTTACAATCCATCTGACTTTGCTGATGGGTTTAGATTTGGTCAAGAAACAGCTGTGTACACTACCTGAAAGATTTTAGTGATTAATTAAATTTAGTGCTTTAAATGTGGTGGCAGCTGTGGTGAGCTAATCAACCACATGACATTGTGATACCTTTGCCAACAACCATTTCCTCAATAAGTTGGCTGCCTGTTTTTGGGTGGTGTTGCTTTAAATGTGCTGGCAGCTGTGGTGAGCTAATCAACCAGATGACATTGTGATTGATACCTTTGCCAACAACCATTTCCTCAATAAGTTGGCTGCCTGTTTTTGGGTGGTGGGCTCCTTAGGAGCGTCAACTGCAGTTTCCCCAGTCCCCAGTCTCAGCTAACTTTTAAACCACCTTGTGTCAACCATTTCCTTGGTCTCCTCGCCTTTCTTGTGTTCTTTACTGGGGTGGACACAGCTCCTTAGAGCCCCTGAGGAGGGCCAGTAAAGCTGCATCCCTCAAGACCCCTACAGTTCTGTGGTGTGAGACAGAGGCAGCAGCAGCTGACTTTGCTCACATCAGTCTCTTGGACAGAGCAAGAAAGACACAAAGAGAGGAAAGGGCAAAACTCTCATGATTTCAACTCTCCCAGAGGTGCAGGAAGATGGCTGCTCTTTTGTGTAAAGGAGTTTGTGGAATGGAGGCCAGGACCAGGTCACAGGGGCTGTCCACATGCCCTGGTGGTATCAGCCTCAGTGCAAACTGTGGGCTGTTGCTACCTCATAAATATTTTACCAGGCAGTTGAATTAAAGAGAAGTAAACAGCAGTAGTGACAAGGAAAGGCAAGTTTCATTCCCTGTAGACACTTAGTTAGAATATTTTAATTTCTTAAATGACAACCCTCCCACAGCAACTTTACCTTTGTTACAATCCATTGCAGTATTGGGGAGCAGGGCTACACCTCCCTTTCCAAAGTCTGTTTGAGTTTATGCTTTAGGCTGGCTTTTGAAAAACAAAAAGATAGATTCCAAAAAGTGTTTAGGTCTTCTTTCATTTAATTACCAAAAAAAAACCCCAAACCAAACAAAACCAAAAAACCAATCCCAAAACCCCAGCAAATGTGTTTAGGTTTTCTTTCATTTAATTACCAAAAAAAACCCCCAAACCAAACAAAACCAAAAAACCAATCCCAAAACCCCAGCAAAAGAAACAACTAATGTTCTTAGAAGGAAGATTTATCACAGATTTCAAGAGAAAGCAGAGGCAGGTCAAGTGCTTCTGAAAATCATGTATGAATATTTTGGTACTTGCTGTATGTGTCTGCCCTGCACCATTCAGGGGATGTTCACACAGGGCTGCTGTCTCTATAAGAAAAGTGAGAATTCATGGGAGCACCCGAATCTATATTGGTGCAGTGACAAAGCAGGGAGTATCATTTCCATGTGCCTGAGATCAGTCAGCCAGAACTGCAGCTGGGGAAAGATCTGTTATCCAATCTTATACAATGAAATCCAATTTCACTTTGGAAATTGCTCCATTTTAGGAAGCTTGGAGAAAGGATTTTTATTATATGCCTGCAACAGCTGTGTGTTTTTTCCCAAATTACCCTGGCATATAGAAAATGGTACTGAATGTGTGTGAAGGGTAAGTCATATGTGTCCAGAAGGTCTGTCCACACCAGACCTTCTGAGTCTGTATTTGATGTGTGCCTATGGAGATTGAATCAGCACAATGAACACAGACTCTGACTGGAATGGCTCATTGCTGACACACGTGTCAGGAAAGAATTCTGCATATACTTTTCAACAGGTGTGGTTGAGAGTTCTTTAAACTTACATAGGGAAACGCAATGGGCTCTCCAAATCTGCCCAGTAGGCACTGGTGTCTTCATAGTGTTACAGATACTATTTGCTGCTATCTGTTTCATTCTGCCTAAATAAATGGCTTCCTTTGTGAGGCTTTTATAGGCTAGAGGTTTAAGGATGACAAAGATCTGGAAACCAAAATACTATGTAGGTTAGGCTGTTGCTAGTTGAAGGTGGGAGGGACATGGAGGAGTTAATTCATTTTCGTGGGAGCACAGTAATATTAAATTATGCTGGATATTTCTAGAACCCTAGGTAAAGGCTGGGGGAAAAAATAAAATGCAAGACTTTGCATTTACAATCCTTTTCTCCACTCTGTTATAATGCAAAAGTGCAGCTGTAATCTCTCAGCTTATTTAGCTCTGCTATATTTCCTCATATTCCTTTTTCTACTTAACTGATGCAGTGATTTTTTGATTCAGCCAAAGCACTGTCCATTCTCTGCTCATCCTCTTTTTACCTTATCAGCTTGCCTTGTGTAGGATATATTTGCAGGAGAACCCATATGGCATCTTCCAACTCCCAGGCTGACTGAACACATTTGTCTCAGGCCATTTTAACATAGCAGTCAAGAAAGACAAGGAAGGACCAGAGAGTCCATCAGAGGGCTGGCTCCGTCCCAGGTCAGCGTAAGGGGGTGTGACCAAGAATTGAGTTATTCATTACCACCTTACATAATTGCCAGAGGTGGGGAAAAGGGATTCCCACTCTCACTTCCAGGAAGAAGAAAGAAGGGAATCCTTTTCCAGTGGAGCAAAGCATGGTGGGGTGGAGAACCCGTCAGCCATATTTCATTGTCTCAGGGTCATGAACTGTGGGGTCAGGCTTAGTGAGCATTTTGCATGTAAATCACCCTCTATCTGCACACTTTTTGAGTTAATACAGATGGTCTTTACTGTTTGTTTTCTTATCTCATTGCTGTTTCCAGTAAACTGTTTTTATCTCAATATGTGATCTGTTTTTTGTTTCCCATTAGAGGGGGGAGGGGAACAGCCTATAGTTTTCTTTTTAATGGGAGTACTAAACTGTACTAAATACAATTTCTAAATCATGACCTTAGGGGACTGAAGCACCTCTCTTATGAGGAAAAACTGAGGGAATTGGGTCTGTTTAGCCTGGGGTAGAGACAACTGAGAGGGAACCTTACCACTGTACACAAATATCTTCAGGACAGGTGTCAAGAGGATGGAGCCAGGCTCTTTTCAGTGGTGCTCAGTGACAGTATGAGGGGGAAGAGGCACAAATTGAAACACAGGAAATTCCATTGGAATATGAGGAAGAGATTACTTACTTTGAGAGCAACAGTGTGCTGGAAGAGGCTGCCCAGATGGTGAAATCTCTTTCTCTGGAGTTACTCAAAACCCACCTGTACAAACTGCTCTAGGTAAACCTGCTTCAGCAGAGAGCTTGGACTATAGGGTCTCCACAGGTCCTTCCCAAGCCCAAGTATTCTGTGATTCTGTTGTCTTCTTTGGATATTCCTTTCTACAGCTCTTCAGAAGCTTCTTTCTGAAATCTTCTGAATAATTTGGTAAACATACAAATGGTGAAATCAAAACAAGATTTGGAAGTGGACATGAGTGTTCAGTGATAAAAATTTGGTGTCTGTTAATAAGATTACTGACAATTACTGATTTCTTACATCAAAAGGTTTGTTTATAAAACTGAAAGATGGTGCCAACCCTTATTTTTCTGCTGCATGTTTATCTGAAAAAAATAAAGCCTTCTTATAACTTAATTTCTGCTAGAAGAAGGATTAATTTCTGATTGTTAATACTGAAGAAAACTGTATAATGCTATTACAAATCTTGAACTGACAGGGATTTCACTAATGAGTGACTTATGAAGACTCAGTCTAAAGAAATAAAAGCCCTTAGAAACCTTGAAATCTAATGTTTTTACACTGACAATAGCAAAGGAAAGAAAAAAATAAAGTTCATCTACAGGACAGATACCGAGTGTCTCAAACTCAGACTGAGTTTAATGCTTAGAGGCTTTGGATCTTGGAAGAGTGTGAAACAACTGTGAAAACTATTTGGTCTGAACCATTTTTTTTCTGTATGACATTTTAATTCCACAGATTTTGATGAAGTTATTCCAGATTTGCATGCACGTGATGTTAGAACATGGCCTATCATTATCCTTTCTTCAGTATTCTGTTATACAGTTTGAATATGGCATTTTAAACTTCGTTGAACTGATTAGAACTGTAACTCATATGAATGAGAGTGAATTAGGTTGAAACTTGAAACTGCTGACATCAGTGAAGTCCTGGTTGACTTCAGTCTGTTCTAAGCACACACAACAGAAACAATTTCAGTGTGCAAGAAAAATGCACCTTTGTGGAAGATTCATTGGTTTGCTAGTAAAGGCTAGCCAAGACTGGATTTCAGCATGGACACACTCATGTTGCAACAAGGGGTTTTTAGAGAATGTCCAAGGTAATGATCTCTACAGGTGATCTAACTAGGGGCTGTGTTTTTCTTCCAGCCTCCTCTGGGAATACCTACAGCCTGATTCAGTTAACAGGACTTTATTGTTGGGAATGGAGGAGTGATTAGGCATTTCCAGGACTAGGCAAAAACTCCTAAGCATGTGCTTGAAGATCTTTATGTTTAAAATAGATGTTTTTGTAGAAAATTGGACACCTAAAAGTGTTTTTGGATCTAGTCATGAGTACCCGATGTTACAAATCTAGTGTAATAATCCATCTCTTACAGTAAAGATATATCTGGGACAAATATTAATTGAAGTTATTTTTTGAGGACAAGGCCACTTTACTTAAAGTACCTTTCTGTATACTACTCTGTATAAAACCAAACTTCCAACAAAGTCCCAAACCCCTAATTTTGACTGATTTTGACTTCTGGCACTTATTTGTATTGAATAAGTGGAATGACATGCAAATGTTTAGATCTGACAGATTTGTAAAAGCTCTAACTGTGTCTCTAATTGTATATATATTATTTTGCAGTCCAACTGCATCCTTTTAAAAAAAAAGTTCACTCTTAAAATACATTACTAATTTCACATTATTTTTTATCTTTTCTTTTTCCTAATATTACAAATAATGGCTTTCATAATTATGAATTAAAACAAGATTTGTATGCTAAAAAATTAATAATATTTACAAATATATATTTACTACATAGATTGTCAAGGCCTTTGTCTCAGTGGGAGCTATTTCTCTCTCCACAGGAATACTTTCTTGCTACACAGTATTTATTATTGACACTACACAAACATCACATAAAATATGAGGAGAAAACAAATACAACAGCTATATTTAAAGGGTACTGTTCAAAAATCTAAACCCTATTGGAAGTGGCAAACAAAAGCATCCAGTCAGCTCCATCCTACAGCAGATGAGTATAATATTAGTTGCAGGTGCTCAGCTTTTCAGTGTCTCTCTCAGCCTGATGTGTCCTTTAAGAGGCAATGGCACATATTGCTGCACATGTTCAGTTGCTCTACCTTTGTGCTGCAGTTCTTTGCTCTGTAAAATGTTCTTCTCAGTACACAAAAGCAGCTGCTGAAGAAACTGCTTCAGACAGAGGGTGAGAGAACTGATGGCAGGATCACTAAGCAAACTCCAGTAGAGACTGAGAGAACGAGACGGTGCAGAGACACCGAAGGATCTTCTGTGAAAAACAAAAATATCAACATTATTGCCTGTCATCAAACCCCAGGTGAGATTGAAAAGCCACTAGAGCCTTTTTGGCTGTAGAGCTACGGACCTGAATTATGCTTGACTCAAAATGGTTCACCTTAGATTAAGAAAAAAGGATATTTTGCAGAAGTGATACCAAAAGCTTTTTCTATTTTCTTTGCTTCATCACTGATGATTGTTTTTACCCTAGAGAAAAAAAAAAAAAGTCGCAGGGGACTTATCTATATCTTTTGAAAGTTTCATTGCTTAATGTTTAATTAATTAATTAAAAATTCCAATTGACAGAGACTTCAGGAATGTCTATGGCTGGCTAAATTATCCAAGCACTACATCTGTGCCTCCTGAAAATCGTGGCACAAAGCCAAATAGACAAAAATAGATGCTTGGCTACTTAATTTACTTATGTTAAAATATATTTTATTGTAATCATTTGTAGTGAGAGATTTATCCTGGAAGAGCCCCAAAAGCTTCATGTGAAACACGCACAGCTATTTCTGTTAGTGCTTTATTTCAGGCAAGGGTTTTTTGCATTGCTCTAGCCATGCAGCGATCTGTAAAGGGAACCTACTCTGATACAGTTTGAAAAGTGCATTTTGTACTTGGCTCTCCCTTTGATCGAATTAATCTGGTCTTTTTTGTAGTTCTAAATGAGGCCTATGGGCTGACAATGTAGCTGTTTAAAGGGGATTTTAGGGGATAATAGCCAATGCAAATAGTGCCATGAGAATGGCAACTTGCTTTTGCACTTTCAATCACATAATAACAGCAAAGAAAGCTTTTAAAATGAATTGAAATTTTGTGGCTTGCCATCTGGGATTATTTGGGGAAACAGTTCTGAATACTATGGTTGTGTAAAAGAATGGTACTATGGGACACTCTTAAGCTGACATGTTTCAGATGGCACCCTTATGCTAACTGCTGCAAAGTTGGCTAGCATTTTTTTTTTATTATTTTCTTTCTTCTGGATTATCTGCAAAAAATTCTCTTTGCTGGTATTTGGGGCTGAAAAACTTTTCTATTGTTAAAGAATTCAATTCAAACCCCTTGCAGCTGCTGATCCCTTTATTGTTCCAAACGTTATGTATATGCGTCTCAGATGAATGTAGCCAAGCCTTTTAGTGCCTTAATAGGTGTCTGTATAAAGGTCATTTATTCTGCAGTACTTGTTTTAACAAAAGTTTATACACAAACAACAACCACAGCTAAAACATTCACATTAATCAATGCTCTCTGCAGTGTAAAATGCAGAGAGAAAAAGCCTAAGTAGAGGAAGTATGTCCAAACATGAGAACTCTTTCTGTGTTTACATCTGAAGCAGCATATATTTTAGACTCCATCATCAAAAACCAAAGGGAAAATTGTTACAAAGCCATTCTGAGCAAGTATTGATAATCCCAGACTTTTCCAGGACAAGCGTAGTTTTGACGAGGTCACTAAAAATTATAATACACAAGAATCTGTGGATATGTGGTAAACATGTATATATATATATATATATTTGTATAGACTTCTCCATTCCAATCGTGGATATGTGGTAAACGTGTATATCTATATATATATATATTTGTATAGACTTCTCCATTCCAATTAGTTTGGAACTGAGCTTTAGGCTAGCCAGCACCTTGACATTTCAGTTGGCGTAGTTGCCTTTTTTTCCTCTTCCTTTTGTCTTAGCTCCAACTGGCTGCCCTTATAAATGGTCCTTGAGGAATTAGGGTGGATATCAGATGTTTCAGATGAGAAGAGTACACTTCTCTGGCACACAAGATTTTTCTTTTTATAGAAATATTAAAATACCATCTGTAAGTTTTAGGAATGTAGGTCATGTCCATGGAGAGTTTCAATTTGAGGTTATGACAGATGTTGGATGGTAAATTAAATATTTGGCTCCAAGTCTGTAAATCAACTTGGTGCCATTTACTTCCCTGGAGTTAGTTCTGCTGACACACATGTAATGAGATCAGATTTTGACTATCTAACTACTTAGTTGAGCTCAGCAGAATATAAATCCATCAGTGATA
The DNA here is from genome assembly GCF_014805655.1 of Passer montanus. Lineage (NCBI taxonomy): Eukaryota > Metazoa > Chordata > Aves > Passeriformes > Passeridae > Passer > Passer montanus. Next base: position 5,058,510 of record NW_024371037.1, read on the forward strand.
TGAGGGATGAGGCTTGTCAGGAAAATAATGTGCAAGCTATGGTGGGGACACATAAAGAGCAGGACCAGAGAAGCCCAACTGCTTGATCTCTGATAGAAGAAAATAGAGAAAAGAAAAAATAGAGAAAGCTGTACTTCCTTGTTTGCTGTTTAGTATTTTTTCATCATTCTTGGGAATTATAGATTATGCTCTGATCTCTACATATGTGATTTTTTAAATGTATAACAATGAACTAATTAGTACTTCTGCTAGGGGCATTAGTGTATACCACTCCACAAGTCTGTGTCAAGAATTATACATGGATTGCAGTTACTCTGTACTTAAAACCTAAAAATAAATTGTTAAAGCAGAGGTTTGTGAAAAATTGATATGGATTCCACTGTGTTGATCATTTGATCTACTGCTGTGGGCTCTGGCAGGTAGGTGAGGACTGTTCTACCAAGGATTGCAGTGAGACTGCCCTATGTCTCCAGTCTCAGATTCCAAGCTAGCACAGCTCAGTTGCTCTAAAATGCTGCCTCTGCCACAGAGGCAGGCTGCCTGCAGCTGCCTCACGCTTCCACTTTGCAGCCATATGAAACTAGGTGGAAAGTTCAGTGCTGGGAAAGTTGTACTGTGTGTCTCAGAGCCAACACTATTAATCTCATGGATAACTACATACTGCTCTAGCTGAAGCTTCCAGGTGGTCTTCAAACCAGCCACACGTAGAATGAATTGTAATAATCTCATTTGGCAACAGCACAGACACAGCTAGCTGTGGCTAGGTCCTCATCCAAGCAAAATGACTGCAATTTTGCCAGAGAAGACAAGGTGCCAATGCATTGACTAGTGTGGTCAAAATTCCACGTCAGAAAATGCAAATCTTTCTTGCTTTGTCAGGTAAATCCTCTTGCTATAAATACTCTAATTGTTTAATAATAACAGCACAGTGATTCTGGGGGAGAGATACAGAGTAGCCATGGCATGGCACTGCAGAATCCACTACAAGAATAGCAGGAAGGATAGGGAATGCCATTATCAGAAGTGGAGAAAAAAATTTCCTCCTCACAGAAATTATAGCCTTAATTAGACTAATAAAGCACAAGGAACTAATCAAACCCAAGCAGAATGTGCTGTCAGTCACAGAGGCATGTTTCCTATATGAGGAGTAGAATTTTCTGCGAAGTTCATTCCTCCCTGGAAGGTGAGGAGCAGTAGGCAGTGTCAGTGCTCTGACCTGGCCAGCAAAGCTGCTGCTGTGTGCAGAAACTCTGGGAAGGCAGCACCTGGCACCAGCTTCTTGAGGACATTCTGAATGAGCTGTCTTTTCTGAGAACAGGAGGAAATCCAGCACTATGCTTCAGGTTGTTGTGATCATGCCATTTTTTAAGTCAGACAAAGGCTCCATCAACACTGTTAACTATATTCATTGTTCTGGACAGTTTAATATAAGAGAATTCACAAAATAATTTGATTTTTCAGAAAAAGTGAAGTGCCCACTATTATGTCCATATCGGGTCCAATTTAATAAAATGAGGAATCAGTCAAACATCTAAATGGTTTTTGCAATTCATCTGCAGCCAAGTCTTTAGCTGGTTAATATCCTTTTATCTTGCATTTGAATTGCAGACCTGATCTCATGAATCTCAGATAATCACTCTTTAGTGTCTTTTTATTTCCTGCTTTTTAAGAAATTCTGTTGCTTCAATTTCTGCTGTATTAATGACTGCAAAGTATGTGCACAATAGGTATTTGCATCAAATTAGTGTTTAATATTGCATAATGCAGCAGGTGTAAGGGCAAAATGCATCTCTATTATCTCTGAGCAACACCTATAGTCCTTCAGCTTGCTTCATCACTAAATCAGCTGTAAAAGGCTTTATAGCAACAACAAACTAATATTAACATTTCATATTATATTCTGAAATGATGATTCTGACTTAAAGGCTGGAGTGACCACTAACAAAAAAAAAACCAAAACAACAAAACAAAAACATGGATCATGAAGAAAGCTGGTCATTTGATCAGAGGTTTAAAATAAGTAAGGTTGCCTAGTGCTCATCAAGTGCTCAGAAACATGAGTCTACTGATTGGCGGCAGGAAACTTTTTAATTTGCTGGATGATCTACAGCAAGAAAGTTACATTCTTGTGTATCAACTCACACAATATTCTTAATCTTTGTGAGCAGTCTATTCTTCCTGATGCAGCAAAGCTAGTAATTATAATATAAAAATAGCTAAATAGCCAGGATATATATAATTATTTTGTCACTCACATCTCAATTATTTTAGTTCAATATGAACTGTGCATTTTGCCTTTAATACAGTACTTGCATAATGCCTTTACTAAAAATCCATAAACTCAAACTCAAAACCCTGTGGCAGTAAATGTGGTGAAAGTTTTTACATAAAAGACTTACACCAATGTGTTTGTGTATTGGAGGAGTTGGCAGGCTGGGCAAGAACTGCAGAAGTGCTGGGACTTAATATTTTCACAGTTTAATCTCCAGATTCTCTGATTAGATTTGTAGATAAATGATGATTGCAGCTGTTTCACAAACATGTAGGAATACATGGTCTCTGCACTGATGTGTGTAAAGCTGCCAATGTTGTCAGTGTGTGTAAGTGTGTTTTTACAGCACATAGTTCACTAGTGCTTTTCATGGGAGATATTGCCAGTTGGGTGGAGTTTTTTTTTCAGTCTTTCCCCAGTTTCATTTGAAATGTTTAATCTCCCATAAATAAAGATTTTTTTTTTTTTTTTTTTTTTTTTTTTTTTTATAATGGGCAAGGTGAGAGTAATAGGTTTAAAGTTACTGATTCCTGTGATTTGGTGCAGGAATGCACCAATGTTCTTTTGTGACTTAGAGCATCATGTTGGATCCATATTAACCAGAATGTACTTCCAGTAAAGAAATTAAAAAATAAAAGTGGTTATGCCATTTCTCTCTCACCCTTCTGTCTAATAAAACTCAGTATCTTCTTTGTCTGGTACCATTCACAGATACTATACTCCAGAGCTCTGAAACAGACTGAACCACAACAAAGAAAATCTTGTTTGATGTCTTAATCCCCTTGAATTCGGGTGAATCTTAACCATTTTGTACTTCCTATCTTAGATACAAATGACTGACACAGACAATAACCTCAGAATAAATCATGACATAGCTGGGAGGGGAAGAGCCCTGTGAGATAGTCAAATTTAGATCTTACACTGAACACAGTTCAATTTGTCTAATCACGGTCTGCCAATCTAACTTGCTTTCTGCAGATTTGAATATCTAGGCTGATCCTATCTCTTGTTTTATTTCCTGTAAATACTGGCATCACAGTAGTGCATAAAGCACATCTAGGAGTCAGTAATGTGTTGAGGAGATGTAGTAATGTTCTTTGATCAAGACACCATTCCTCTGAGCAAAGAAGGGCACACAGCTCTCAGGGAGAGTGCTGAAGCCCATACATGACACAAACTGAGAACTGGAATGTTCCTTGAACTCTCATTTACATTGAAAGAGGAAATGTTTTTTAATGTGCTGAAGGCTGAATTAGTTTATTTAACTGTTGAAAAGGAGCCTACCAATCACCAGACAAGTAAAGACAAGACTATTGTAACCTTGAATGACTACAGGATTTGCTGCCAGTTCAATTTAGCATTCAATTTGTTGCTGATGTTGCTTCTTTCCAAAAATGCTGGAGCCATACAGTAGAAAACACAGGGCACATACTGAAACATTGCTTCCTGGGTCAGCAAGAGTTTATTTAGATGGCTGTTACTAATGTGTCACTTTGCTTTGCTAAATACACTCTGGAAGAGGGTCAGGAAAGTTGGCTTTGTCATTAGGTGCTGAACTTGGAAAGCTTCAGTTCTCAAATCACGCATCTTTGTTCTGGAGAGTAATTATAGTAACTGATTAGAGAAGTAAGTCTTTATGATCTGTGAGGGCAACCAGTAGGGCAGTAGAGAAGCTTGTTGTTATGCTAAAAAGCAAGCAGATCCTGTTGCCTCTTTGTTTGTTTTTCTGTAAAGCTTAGCTTCTCTTCTATCAATTTCTCATATAAAAGCTCAGCCCACTGCCAGGATAGGAGGAATGCTGCAGTACAACTTCACTCTGCACTCATCTCACTTTTTTGTAGGAAGGGAGCAACGGAAAAGATACCACATTGCTAGCTTGTTCTTAGACAGCTTTCATTTTAAGCTGCTGTTGTCCTGAAGAGTGATATTTTATTTCCAGGTTCCATCTTACCCTTAAAGCCATCCAGATGGAAAAGCTTTTGTGTTTAAGTTAAACTGCATCTTTCAGTGCTTTGCAGGATGCATTGCTTGCTCCAGTTGACGTGCAGATCTCAGGAAGCAGCCTCTAGACATGCAATATGTGCTGGTGTGTATTTATTTTTTAGAACTGTTAGACACCAGCTGCACATGGATGTCAGCAGAAATGAATACCTACTTCCAGAAAGACTGGACATCAAGTCTTCACTTTTTGTCTCGCATTTAGTTCTTCATATCCGGGTGACTTACACATGGAGGTGTAGGTGTATTAATTTAGATTGAACTCTTGCATCTTCTGAAAATGTAGGATTGTAAAGATGCTGTCTCAGTTTGGCACATTTGTTACCAACAGGTGTCAGTGTTGTAGTGTGTTTTTATTGCCCAGGGTCTGCTCCTGCTCTGCTTTGCCAGAGAAGCTTTGCTTCAGATGCTTCAGTAGCACACCACACACACTGAAGCACATATGGCTTTGGCACATCCTGTCCTCAAGAACTGCTACAAAAAGAAGCACTTTTTTTCGTGGTCATGCATGGTAATGAAGGCTATTTGGAGAATGTTTCATATTGAAGACTCCTAAATTAAACAAAGCTCATCTAGTGATACAGTAATAGATAATGACAGTGTTTGGGAAGTGAAAGAGAGGATATAAAACACTGTAAGTCTAGCTGATGGCAAAGAAACTTGCAGTACTGGCAGCTTAAATAAGTCCTAAATTTGTCTGTAGTCTCTTGGTTTGATTCATCAAAGGAAAATGTTTAAGTATGTTGCTTTAAGATGTTTATGGAAAAAAAAAATCTTTATTTTCTGTTCAGCAATCAGTAAATATATATATTTTTCTTTTATTCATAGTGACAAGAAGAATCTAGCCATAGAGACTTTTAAGTGAAATTGAGTCTACATGTGACAGTAGACTGGATCATTGCTGGATCGTTTTCAAACGTCAAAGCCAAAATATTTTAACAGTGCTGTCTAAACTAAAGATCTGCATTCACAATTAAGCCCATAAATAACAAATTTATAAAGAGTCTTCATCTTTTCCTTACAAATATTTGCCTTACTGAGTCTTCATACAACTCATAGAGCCTATGATTTGTAGGAGAAACCTGGTGTGGTATCTATATTTCTAAAAGATAAGAGCAGGTAAATTCACGTATTAGCTAAGCAGAGCAGTTCAGCATCTATTTCTGTCTAGAGGCCTTCAGAATTCACGCACTGGGTGTCTGTATGCCACCCTGCCTGAAAGGGATGTTCTGAGCATATCTAGCCCACAGTGGCATCACTGAAAGAAAAAGATAAGGACATCTCCATTTCACATATTTCATATATGCAAGAGCAAAGAGATTTCTGTTTTATCTTTTTTTCATTTTCAGGGCCAAAAGAATTTTCTCTTTACTTCAGCATCATATTGAGACAACTCTTCTCATTCTCAATCCCATCTGCTATGACCTGTCAAGCATTTAACAATCTTCTGTCTGGATGAGTCAGGGTACTATTAATTTTTAAAGTTTTATTACTTGCTGAGGGTACTGTTCTGAGAAAAACCATAGGGACAGGTTTCTTTAAGATATTAAAGACTGACTGGAAAATCCTAGGTGGTGGTAAAAAATGGGAAGTTTCACTGGGTGTTGGGCTTAAAGGCAGGGGGTTTTTTTGTGCTATAATTTTGTCAGCCTGGGAAGTGTGAAAGCTATATCTAAGAAAGTGCCTGACTCAGAAAAAAGGTTCATATGTAATAGATTATAATCTGAGAAATTATTCATTTGTCACTAAGTGTTTCTTATTTATGCAGTTGTGTGATGCAGGACTGTCAGTCTCAGTTGTTCAATACTAGAAGCTGAACTCCCAAAGCCTTGTCTTAAAAAAGTGATTTAAAACATAATGGGTTTGTTGTGGTTTTAAGCCCAGCTGGAGATGAAACGCCCTGCAGCTGCTCACTCACTCCCCCTTTACCTCCCACCCTGGTGAAATGGGGAGGAGAATCAAAGTAAAACTTGTATGCTGTGATAAGAACAATTTCATAATTGAAAATAAAGTAAAATACAGCAATAAATGTAAATAACAATGATAATAAAAAGGAAAAAAATCCAAGTGATGCCCAGTGCAATAGCTCAAGACCCACTGACTGATCCCAGACCCCCTTCCTGAACCCAGATTTTTAACTCTTCAGGGTAACAGGGTAATATTCTGAGCATGATGGTGTAGGGTGTTGAATATTGTTTTGGTCAGTTAGGGTCACATATCCTGCAGTCCCTGCTATGCTTCCTCCCAGGCTGTTTTTTTTATTTGCATATCTACTCACTGGCAGAGCATGAGACAAGGGGAAAAAAAGTGCTTGACTTAGAATAAACATGAATTAGCAAAACCCCAAAAGATCAGGGTGATATCAGCACCATTCTCACTATAAATCCAAAATATAGCACTGTAACAGCTTGTGAAAATAAATTAACTCTACCCTAGCTGAAGCCAGGACAGGGTTATATCTGCTAACTTATTAAAGCTTTTCTTTGTTCCTTTGAAAAACATGATTAAAACAGCACACTGCAAAGAAGAAAAGATACCTTATTTCCCTCCAGAAGTGGATAAACACACAAGAGTAAGATGGTGGACATGTAGTTAAAATTGCCTTTTTCAGGAAAACTGTTGAATTTGGGAACTAAGTAATCACTACTGCCCAAGAGTTACCTGCTGCAATGTGCTGACTAGGTGCTGTATACAATAATTATAAGGAAGTAAAAAGCACCTGATACTTAAATGTAGCAAAACATGTAAATGCTACATGTGCACAGTGCTCTATTGCATTGGCTCCTTGGAAAGGAAAGGTAGCCTGTTTCAAGTTTGTGTAAAGTAAATGAATAAATATCTTTGATTCAGTCCTACAGAACACGTGAAAAAGCTGAACTTGAGAGCAGAAGTTGATAGTAAAGGATTTTTATTGCATTGTGCAGTGTAGATGTTTGTGAAGAAGTAGGTGAAATAAGCAGGTCTGTATTGCTACTGTTGCTGCAGAGCATATTTGCATTGCACACTTTAAAGAAACCATTCAACAGAAGTTAACTCATGAGAGTCTAACACTGTTGCTAAGTTTAGCAAGAAACCAGTCCAGAAATGTTGGCTTTGTGACACACCTGCAAGTGTCTTACTGAGCTTATATAATGGCAGCTGTTGCTGTTTTGTATTGTTGATAGAAACAAAGCCAGGGTTGAACTGAAGCCCAGTATCAGAGCTGCTCTGACTTAGATGAAAATCATAAAGATGATGCAGGGGGTTGACCCTAGTCAGCAGCTCAGAACTCACCTGCTTGTTCATTCCCCTTTCCCCCTAGTATGAGGAGAAATTAGACAGTGAAAATATTCATATATTGAGATCAAAACAATATAATATTTGAAGCAAAAGCTGAATATGCAAGGAAAGAAAAAAATAAGGCATTTATACATTGCTTTTCAGCACTTGGAAAGCAGAACCTCTGCATGTGTAATACCACAAATACAAACACCACCTCTTAGTCTTTCTTTCTTTGAGATTTTGTTGCTGAAAACAATTTAATGTGGTATGGAATATCCCTTTGGCCAGCTGTCCTGGCTTAGTCCCTTCTCAGTTTCTCACCTACCAGTAGCCTACTCACTGTGCAGGAGATGTTCAGCCAAAAGTGGAACACTGTTGTGTCATCAACACTGCTTTAGTCAGAGACCCAAAATGCACCAGCATATAGGTGTCTATAGGTGCCTATTAGAAGCTTAGGCTTCTAAGAAGACAGATAACTCTATCACTGCCAGACCAAATACAAATCATCAGGACAGAAAATGTGGGGCATGAAGGATTAATTAGAAATTTGTGCCTTCATTTCTCCCCTTGCCTGCCCCTCCCTCCCTTTACTGTCTGCTGCTTAAAAAAGTATTATCCTGGAAAAAAAAGCAAGGTCCTCATCAATATCTGTCACACTTCTCTGACGGAAAGTGACAGAGGGTTGTATATTGGTTTGTTGTGGCAAGACATCCTATTTGCAAACATCTAAATTCTTTCTGCAATATCATGTCACAGCTCTTCTGAAGAAGAATAGTAATTCCATAGGACATGCTGAAGCAAATTAAGCAGGAGTGTAGGTTCAACTTTAATAAAAAAGATGGCAACAGTGCTTGTAATGTGTCACACTTTATATGGCGTATGAAAGAAAATCAAATACCATCTATAACCTCAGTCTCATTCATGTCACTAGAAGTTACAGACACAAAATTGCAAATGCTCAGCAAAAGTAAAATGCATCAGTTATTTATTCTATTAGTATAAAAGATGATTGGCATGGTATTGTTATTACAGATGATTCATATTAATATAAAGGATGATGAAGCATGAGATTTATGATTTAGCAGTGGGCTTATTTTAAGGTTCCAAATACTATCTAAATAGTTGCACAGTCTAATAGGGCATAATGCACCTCATGTCTGTAGGGACACAGCTGAGTGTAAATACAGAAAAATCATTGATATCAGAAGCATTTAACATTTTTTAGATAACTCTGCTGGGAAATGGAATATGATGTTACTACCAATGTAACTTGAGGGACTGAATTTTCTTTCTTAGAGCTGGCTGTGCCACCTAGGGCTTCCCCGATGGCACAGTGCTCAACATAGCCCTGCCCTGTTCCTAAAGTCTACCACTGAGCCTTACAAGTATACATTCCTCTGAGGCTTCAAAATATATCCTCCAAACAGAAACAGAGCTGATCCCCTGAAATTCACATTCTAGAAATGTGAATGTTTCTCAAATTAGCAATTAACTTGTTAAAATTCATGTGAAGACACAAGATCACAAGGCAAATTGCTGGTTGACAGTCCCTTGTCTGTTCCTGGAGCTCTGTGAAGTGATGCTTCTTAAAGCAGGGATCACCTCACTCACAACAACCCTCAAGTGTGTAAAGATTGTCTCCTGAAAGCAGAACTCTCTGGACATGGGTAGCCAGGAGCTTTGTGCTGTCACAGACACCTCCTTCAAGGCACCAGCCATGAGCATTTTACTAGCTCTGTGGGAATTTCCTTTGGGATCAGTGCAATTCCTAACTCCTGTTCTGTCATGTCCACATGCTGGCCTTGAATCATGTCAAGTAGAGACCCTGATCTGTCCCATTCATCTAGTTCTGTTTGAAAAGTTGCCAGGTGACAGCATTGTTTCTGGTCAGCAATCTGCTAATGTGGACTAGTTTAATTATTCCTTCTGGTTTTGTCTTAAAAAGGTTGTAATCAGCCACTTTGACCAGGTAAAAATTAAATGAAACACTGAGGTGAAGACGGTAGATCGAAGGCAAAATGAGCTGGCTGCAGAGAAATACAAGGGAGAAGGCAAGAAATTAACTTCAAATGTCAAGAGCAATACCGTGAAAAAAGGATTTTAAAGTCTTTCAGGATAGCAGTTTAAATAACCAAGAATCATTGCTAGTGAGGGGCAGGAAGCAGTTGTCTAGATAATTCCTCTAACTCCAGCACTGGGCACAGAAACCATGGCTTAACCCCAGATCATTTGCAGAGTCTACCTCCCTTCCAGCCCCCAAAGCACCCAGCAACAACAACATTTTTCTTCTTCACCTGCTGGCATTGAATCTAAATATTATTAATGGGTAGGCTGCTAAACCTGCAGTGTCAGTAGTGGTCCTCCAAAGTCAGTACCAAACATGCAGCCCCCAGAACCAGCACAGCTCACCTGCTAACTGGGAGAATGCAAAGGATCATTGAATGAGCGTTGTATGAACCAGAGTGATGTGGAACATGAAGTCAAGGTGCTAGGAAATGAGCTATATTCTGAACAGCCTATACTGAAATTTGTACTGGCACAAATTCAAGCAAGTGGAGTTAATGCAACAGAAGAAATAACTGTTCATTCTCCAGTAAGTTACTTCTCTTTACAATTCACTGACCATGAGCTCTTAGTCTATTACAGTGGCAAGAAAAACGGTTTATTTAAACTTAAATGCAACCTTTATAGATTAAACTGTCACCTGAATAGGTCACAGCCTTAAGAGACTTTCATCAGATGAGATATATTTTAAAGATTAATTTTCTTGCTGAAAGAAGGTAACAGTAGTACTGTTTTTAAAACCTAGTTATAATTGAGATAGTTTATTTCCCATGCATCTTGGTTAATACAGTTTTCTTAACAAGTCTTTTCATCTTTACTATTTTTAGAGTGTATAATCCTTCATAAGTCATGCAATAACTTCTTTTCATGGCTAAAAATGTGACATGACAAACTTGATACTGTGCTCTATTAATGTCTGTAATCTGATGAAGCATATGCTTTGAAGCATACTAATCAAAAATGCAGAATACAAAAAAATTAACCTGAGAACAAAAAAACCTTTTCACTGATAAAGAAATAATTTTTTTTCTACAATAATAAAATATTTTTAAAATGAGGAAAGCCAGGAGGCAGACATAACAATTTCCCAGACAAAAAGTGCTGAAGCTCACCAGATGTCACCATAGCTTTTCTTGAGACTTTAATTTCTTTTCCTGATGGAATTAGAATACAGGATTTTCCCTTTATTTTTGTTGGGCATGCATTTTAGCTTAAAGAACAGAATCTGAAGGGAAATCAGTCTTGAAGTACATAAAAGATAAATTGTAAGAGAGGTGAGGAGGAAAGGAAAAAAGCATTCTCCATATTCACTGGAGACAAGAAATAGCCATAAATGCTAGCAAGGGAAATTTGAGTTTAATATGGAGAAATTTTTAACAGTCAGAACAAATAAACCCTCAGAAAGGTGGCCAAAGGCACTTGTGTTCAGAATTTTTAAGTGTGGGCTAGATAAGAAGTTTAAAGAAGTTAGACAAGATTTTAAAGATGAGGTTAAACAACTGTAAGAAATTATTTGGATACAGTTGATTCTGCTGAAAGAACTAGGTTGGGTAGGTGGCCAATTTGAGTCTAAATTATTTGTTGAAAACACTTCCAGACAGGCCTGTTGCTGTGCCCTTCATCAGAAGCTCCTTCTCTCCAGCCTTAGGACTGGCCCTGGAAACTCCCGTCTCCCTAAATGAAAGCAAAATGTGGATATTTTTGCACTATCTTTGACCCAAGAGAGCTCAGCAAAATATAAACCAGAAATACATTTAACCTATAATGTATTATAGGTTAAATCTACCAGAGTTAAAGATGTTTAATCTACACATTATTTCTTTGACTCCGAGATTTTGCATTGCGGGAAAGAAAATAGTCTTTGTCCCTCACCTTTCATTCTGCACAACATTGTGCATGTTTACTTTTAAGAAAGAGAGTCACTCATAATGTGGAAATTTTCAGCATCAAAATTTTGCTTTACTTTTTTGTTGATGTGAATTTTAGAGAAATTTGACATCTTGGGGCCTGGTAGCTCAAGAGCTGAACATTTGGGGTTTTTTCTGAACTTTTGTGTACTCATGGTGAGGAACAGAAAGTCCAGTGAACTAAAACTCCTGTCTGCTCCTTCTGAGGATATTTTTTTAGCAAATGAAGATGAAAGCTACAGCATTTGAACATTCCTTGACTGAAATGACTTCCTTTTCTCCAGGCTGAGATTTGCTGCTTGTGCATTTACTCTTCCTTGGCAGGTGGAGTGATCGCACAGTGTAGAAGAAATCATACCACAGGTGTGTTAACCCCAATTTCATCTTTTCTGTGATGCTGCCAACAGTTTCATTTTAGCAATGATCTTGCCAATGGTAGATGACTAAGCTGAGGCACATTTCCAGAATTTTTCTGGAGAATATGGAAGTTATGTCAATTCTACTTTTTTGTACTATTTTTTCTTGGTGTTCTAAAGTTAACTGTTCATTTGTTGGTAGCTTGGTGCTGAATTTATTTTTCTTTTCCTAATGACATTATTCTAGGTATTACCCCTACTCTTACCTCAAAAGGATAATTCTGAAAAAGGAAATGAAAAAAGGAAAAGGTTAAATGAAGAAAAAATTATCCTCATAGATTAGGGATTTTTCCTTATCATATAATAATAATAATATTAAGTCTGGTTCCTTTCTTGGGCTTCATCTACATTTCTGATTTTCTTTGATTAAGACCTAACACCTGCCTTGCTTTAAGGAGGAAGGGTTTGCATTTTAAATTCAAATATTAAACTTTGAAAATAATGCAACCTTAAAAAACACACATTTTCCTGCTTTCAGAAATTTTACAAATTTTCCATTCCTAAATGTAGGGTACACCATGTATTCTTGAAGAAAATGGCACCTAAAAGCTTAAAAAAATGTGTAGGAGGGAAAAACTATATAATTTTAATTGTCAAAGCACTGCATTTGAGTGCTTCAGGATTTAACTGTCTCTACAATGTACAGAAAGTGCAGGGAAAACAGATATTTTCTCAGATATTTTCACATTATTTATATGCTTTTTTCACTTAAAATTTAGCATTTGATGTCAACAAATATTTCACATCTAATCCATAAATATATGCTGAAACTAAAAGGTGGAAATAATTAAGACATTTTTGTTGCTGGTGCCTTGGGATATTCTCTGTAGTCTTTTGTAAAGGCAGGAGTGTCCACAGAAATGTTGCTGGAGAACATCTGATCAATCTATGATTTAAATTTCAAGTAAATCTTCGCATCACATTCTGGATTCCAAGGGCAATACTCATACTGGCACGAGTCAGACCCAATCACACACGACCTACATGAGCAATGAAATCTAACTGAAACTTTTAAAGTTGTAGATGTTGGTATGAGCTGCTTGTGTGAACCTTCAGAGCGAATCTTGTTCATCTAATTATCCACTGTGTGACTCTGAGCAACAAATATAATTATATAATTAAAGAAACTGTCAGCTACTCTTCAACAGCTCTTGAAGAGAAGCAAGATTGATCCGTACAGTTATTTGTAATGTATTTGTTCAGATGTAATAGAAGTGTTATCTGCAGAGGTTCCCTGCAGCAAATTATATCACTACTACTATGATGGCCCCTTGCCTGCTAACTTGATTCCTATAAAACTTCTACTAATATTTAGTATGTCCAGAGAAGGGCAGCAAAGCCAGTGAAGGGTCTAGAGATTGTCATGTGAGGTGTGGCTGGGGGAGATGTGGGGGTTTAGCCTGGAGAAAAGGAGGCTGAAGGGAGACCTTATAGCTCTCTACAACTGCCCTAAAAGAAATTGTAGGAAGGGGGGTGTTGGTCTGTTCTCCCAGGAAACAAGTGACAGGACAAGAGGAAATGGCCTCAAGCTGTGCCAGAGAAGGTTCAGATTGGACATCAGGAAGACTTTCTTCACTGAAAGGATGGTCTGACATTGGAATAGGCTGCTCAGGGAGGTGGTGGAATCACCATCCCTGCTAACCATGACGGGACATGTCATTTAATGCTATGGCTTAGTTGACATGGTGATGTTTGGTCAAAGGCTGAACTAAATGATCTTGAATTTTTTTCCAACCTAAATGATGCTATGATTCTATGACCTCCTAATGTCTACAGAATGTTGAAGCCAAGGCTGGGGCTGCAGGTGTGGCTGTGATGGAGGTGTACAGACAAGTTTGCAATGTCTATTGCTGCACAGCTTTTTAAGCCATGAAAATGCAATTAGTGTTCGGTGACATTATCAGGCCTTTCTACAGTGTGCATTTCACCATTACACAGAGTACAAAGGTTCTTCTCCTTGCAGTGTATCCATATTTCCTTTTTGATTCTTTAATTATGTCATATATTTAGCACAGGCATATTGGAAGTTCTTGTGCTTTTCACAGGTGATGTATGAGCGATGAGTCCAGTCTTTGCATTCCTCAGGCCCAGATGTCATCCCCAGCACACCTGGGCCACGTGGACCCACTTGTGTACCTGCTCTGTGGGGTCTGTGTGTAGGATGTTTCATTCTTGGTTCCTGACTGTTGTTCTAGGTCTGTCAGCAGGCGTAAATCTGTTCCAACTCCAAATGATGGAATTTGGTATGGGCCCTATCAACTTTCTGCTGCTTTCCATCACATCAGAGATGCATTTCACACTTTCATATTTCACTCTAATGGTATTCATTCTGGTTGATAAATGTTTAGATCATGTAAACATATAATTTTCTTATCATTTCAAGATAACATACATCAACTTGTTTTCTCATTAGTCTCCTTGGTTATTTTGTCTGGCATCATGATCTGAAGCCTGGTATTTATCTTCATTATTCCTGCCCTTAAATTCCCAATTATTTTCATTGTGCCACCATTTGAATGAAAGTTGCATTACCCTGAGAAGACAAGAAGTGACTCGTGTTGGCAGCAGAAGACATTGCTAATTCTGGAAACTCTAAGCTGTCTTAGGTGCAGGTGCGCAGGCCCAGGCCATAGGGGCTGTGGAGGGGTGTCTGTGGCTGTGGAGAGGCTGTGGCTGTGCTGTGATGGACATGAACACTGCCAGGTGCCTCCAGCTGATTCACACATGGCACAGCTGAGCCTCTCAGCCATGCTGGCAGTGTCTCTGAGAAAATGTATTTTAAAAAGGGGAAAACACTTTGTGGCAACGAGGAGTGAGGAAAAAGTGTGATGAGCAGCCCTGTGATGTCATGGTCAAAGAAGGAGAAGGGAAAGAAGTGCTTCAGGTGCTGGAGCAGAGACTTTGCAGCCTGTGGAGGACCACTGTGGAGCAGATGGATATTTCCTGAAAGACTGCATCTTCTGGAGAGCCCACCTGGGAGCAGATATTTCTGAAGGAGTGCAGCCTCTTGGAAGGACCCACACTGAAACCAGGGAAAAGTGTGAGGAGTTAGGATTGGCAAAAAGGAGCTGTTCTGGATTGACCATGACCACAGCCCACAGTTCTCCATCTCTCTGTGCAGCTTGAAGGTTAGGATGGGTGGAAGAATTGGGACTAAAGGAATGAAGCTGGATCTAGGAAAAGGGTATGGGTGGAGGGAAGGTGCTGTTTTAATTTTTTTCTATTCAAATCTAATTTAATTGGGAATAAACTAAATTTTCCCCAAGTGAAATGTGTTGGTCCTGTGATGGTACTTGGTAAGTGATCTCATCCTTATATAGACTCATCAGGTTTCTTTTTTCCACTTATTTTCTTCCCTTGTCCTGCTAAGGAAGAGGAGGGTGAGAGCACCCAGATGGGTGTCTGTTAGGCAGCCAAAGTCAGCTCATCATACAAGTAACATCATGATGCCAAAGTAATTTCAATTATTTATATATAATAAGCATTTTCCTATAAGTAACACTGAAAGTAAACTTATGACTGCTATTTTCGAAATATAAAAAAATCTGCATACACCTAGGATCTCCTGTGGATTGGATGGATCTTCCATGTTTTCTCTTTCCACTATATTCTCCCTCTTGAGTTATCAAACTTTTTCAAGTTTATAATGCTACTTGTGAAAAATTGCAAATTGTTACTGTATGAATCCTCCTCCCTTGGTCCTATCAATGATTATGTGAAGACCTGCTTTCAAATAAAAAAACAGTTGGCAAACAAGGGCATGCCTTTCCACTATAAAACCAACATGACATGTCATGCATTGAATATTGCAACATGCAGTATAGGCTTTGCTGCATTCTACTGACAAGAAAATTTCCATGTTGAAAATCTCTCAATGATATCAACGAAAGCAAGAACTGTGAAGAAAGATCTGCTTTCCTGGTGCAGGAAATAAGAAGAAAGCAGGAACAAGAGACCAGGTCCATTAATTCTGAATACTGAGTCAAGGTATTTTAAGAACTACTTTTGGACTAATTCATGAGGTAGGTGGTCCATTCTTTAATCTGTATACAAATTTTGTTTTTTAATGTTTGTAATTCTTGATTTCTATTTCTGTTTCTCTCTTTAGACACCTTTTGTAATAAAGAAAAAAAGAATGGGAAAGCGAGGAGATGCATGACTGCCCTGTGAAAAATACATTTGGGAAGGGAGGAAGAGAAATCCTGAGCCTGCTGGAGACTTGAACATATATAATATGAATATATAATTTCATAAGATTTATGCCAACTAAGCGACAATTAGTAAGATATTCTCTTTTTATAGCAAAAAGCTTGATAAACTGGCCAAAACCCATCTCTCTGAAACACCATTGACTTTTAAAATATGCTACAGGACTACCACAGAAATATGTAACTTATGTAACAATATGCAGTCCTCACAAAGACTGATTTTAACAACAGTTTTACAAATCTATTATTCTGCTGGTATAAGTAGTATAATTGCAAGTATAAATAATGCAGGTATTGGCCTTGAAACTTTTATTTCAAAGCCTTATTGTTCTTTTGGATATGGAATATTTCATTAAAAAATTAAATCCTACCTGACTGACTTCCTTTTCTTTTGCACCAAGGCCATTTTTTGGATATAATTACAAATAGTACTGGATTTTCTGTGCAGTTTATTAATTAAAGGGCTGGAGAATATTAGATGAAAGACTTGCTTTATAAACAACTGTTTGTATTCAGAAGTATAAACTATGATATAGTATCAGCTTATTGCAAAAAATGCAAAATACCACCGAATCTTTCCCTCTGGAGTTTGAAAAATGCTATGGTTTAATAAAAAGCTCATCAGTTGAGAAGGTGGGATACAGGATTTTATGCATAATGTAATTCTGATATTTCACTCAGCCTGTGAACTCCTTAGTGTGTCACCAGTACTGGCTTTGTTCATATTAAACTAGAGCTATTTATACATTAAGGAAGAATTCTTACCTCTGGTGAGCTGCTGCAGACACCTCTGCAGCACCTGCTGCAGCTAGTGAAACTGATCAGAATTGCACACATGGTGTACCTAGCTCCTAGTCTGATTTTCCATGACAAAGCATTTCATTTGGTTTTACTCATGTGAGTGGTGTTTAAGCTTCTAAACAGTAAAGCCAATGAATGATATTAAAAAAATGCTTACACTTTGGAAGAAAGGTTTTACTCAAAATATACACATTGTTTGAGGGGTATCACCAATGAACTCCCACCCCACCTTTCTCTGGTAACACCAAAGCATTCTTGTCACTTAGGTTTGGGAAACAGGCTGGATGGACTCCTGAGAGGCATCACAGTCCTTAGATTTGTAATGATTATCATCAATAGCACTGAGGTAAAATTTGTGTCAAAGCAGTTGAGTGATGCTGTAGCTACACCTTTGTGCTACTGTATAAACGGCAAGGCTGTCAAGGGATGTGCTTATTGCTTTATATACTGTAGATGCTGTCTGTGCACATTTGAAAAGTATTTATAATAAATATTGGCATTTAATAGTCCCTGACACTTCCTTATTTGGCTCTTTTTCTGTTTAAATTCAGAAATGTAGTGTACATCTCTATATTGCTGAATTAAACAGGATTCAGAGTATCTTAACTGTGGTATGTTTATTTACAGATGTGCTCTCTAAAGCTATCAGCTCCCCCTGTATTTTTTCATTAAAGAAATCCCATAGTGCAAGAGAAAATTGAACTTAATGGTGGAAATGTCTCATATGTTTAAAAAAAAATAATAGAATTTTTCTTCATATTCAGGCTAAGGGATAGCAATGTGGACATTGTTCAGGATTAATTTCTGTAAATCTATTGCAATAGTGGCAAATGGCATCCTTTTCAAAGGATGTCGACATTTTTCAAAAATTAAAGATGATGCAGTCCAAGGAGATCTAAGGCTTTATGAAACCTTTCTTACCTGGTTGTTGAGTAGAGGTTAAACTAGACCAGGAACCCAACAGTGAAATATCTATTGTCCACAGTACACCACAACAAACTTCTTTAGGAGCTGCATGTTTTTCAGAAACATAGCACCAAATCAGAAAATAATCTTTAAAAAATTGCATGATCCTGTCAAAGAAAAAAAAAAAAATTGTACATGACAGAAAATAATCATGCAAAAAAAATTGCATGATCCTGTCAAAGAAAAAAAAAATCATTTTGTACATATGACTGGCTTAAATTCAGATGGGAAGTTAAATATGGGAAGAGAACATAAAACTTAGCCAGAATTCAGCATAAGAATGCATTACATAATTTTGAAGAGCGGCAATATCTTGTATCTTTCAAAATGTTACTGTTCCATTTGCACAGAATAAAAGCACAGAGGTTTATAAACTTTATGTGTGCTTATTTTATGCAAACACATTTTGGAAGCAGCATTTCTGTGTTAGACTGACCTTAAAAATTAGACAGGACTATCTACAGATAGACCTGAGATGTAGGTGCTAGTAACTCAAAAGACTGTATTGTTGAGGACAGTCATTTTGGGTTTTTCTCGGGTAAAATCAGTAAAGAGCTTTTCAGTAAAGAGCTGCTAAGAAAAGCCTTTAAAGCTACTAAAGGTATTTTCCTTAATGAGGGCAGCAGGCATGTGTGCTGGTTTTGTCTGGGATAGAGTTAATTTTCTTCTAGCAGGTAGTGTGAGGCTGTGGTTTGGATTTATTCTGGAAACAGTGTTGATAATACAGGGATGATTTTATGGTTTTGTTATTGCTGAGCTGAGCTTACACAGAGTCAAGGCCTTTTCTGCTGCTCACCCACCCCTACCAGCAAGGAGGCTGGGGATGCAGAAGGAGCTGGGAAGGGGCACAGCCAGGCTGGGTGACCCCAATTGACCCAAGATATTTTCCAGACCATATAGTGTCATGCTCAGCATATAGAGCTGGGGGGAGGAGAAAGGAGAGGATGTTTGGAGTGATGTTATTTGTCTTCCCAAGTAACGACTAGGTGTTAAGGAGCTGTGCTTTCCTGGGAATGGCCTGACACCTGCCTGCCCATGGGAAGCAATGAATGAATTCCTTGTTTTGCTTTGTGTGCAGCTTTTGCTTCACCTGTTAAACTCTCTTTATCTCAACACATGAGCTTCCTCACTTTCACTCTTCTGATTCAGTTCCCCATCCCACTGAGGGGTGAGAGACGGGCTGTGTGGGGCTGAGCTGCAAGCTGGGGTTAAACCACACCACCATGGAATGCATCATATCTGGTTCCTGGCAATGCCACATGTAAGAGTTTATGCTCCCTCAATTTCATATTATGCTTAACTTCTCAGTCCTGATTCGTGGACTGTTATGGAAGGTGTCCTTGAGGCTTCCACCACAGAATGAGTTTGGCTCCTGCAGTGGATATATACAAAAATGTGGCCAGCTGGCCTGGAGCTGTGTTGTGTCTCATATTGTCTGAGTCCTGCACGTTGCACGTTGTGGTAGGGGAAAAGAGGTTGCTTGTAGACAGAAACAATCAGTGGATTGCCCTTGAACTTCAGGCCCTTTCTTGCATAATGGAAAACATTTATTGATTCTTTTTACAATTAGAAAGCATTGAAGGAACTCAGCAGCTCACACAGTGTATTATGAGAAATTGCAAGGGAATTTTTATAAACGAAAATAGTAAACCAGAAGTTAATATGTTCATATTGCCAATGAACATGGAGAATATTTCTCAGGTACCTCCTGTGGATAATCTGGTCTCTTTCTGCCTGTCTCAAGGTTTGCCTGGATTCCAGGTTCTTCCCTCTATTAAAGCCTTTGCCAGAAGCCATCCAGGCCAATATATCCTCTCCCCTGCACATTTTGCTGCCATTTTTTTTGTCCACTGTCCTTGTATCAATCAGAATACCAGATGTGTCTGTGGTAATATTTCTCCTCTGACTAAGGAAATTCCAGGGTCTAAACAAATCCCTACAACTGTAGCTATATATTAATATACCAGGTTGCAGCAAAAGATAACAATTTTTATTAGATCAATAAATAAAAATTAGCACAAACTAATTGCAAATGCCCAGGCATTTTTTCAAAATCAAAGAAGGATGACACTTAACCCTACACTTTAGAGACTCATTTTTATCTTCTGGATGTCACAACTACTGTTTCTGCTTCTTGCTTACTACTATAATGTCTTTTACATTTGAAATAGTCCTAACATGACCTGTTTATGATCTAAACTGATCTTAAAAAGATGACACAGGATTCAAATGGTACATATATGTTGTGCTAATTCATGATATTAGATAAATTTAATGAGATATTCATTACATTTGTTTGAAAACCTCAAGAGACTCTAAAAACAGCCACAAAGGGGCAGCAAACATTTGCATTCAAATGTTATGATGCTTGTATGCTTTCCTCACCTGTTCTCTTTCCTGTTTAACAAAAAAACTCCTAACAATCTGGAAAAATTATGAGGCTAGGCTTTTCTTTTGGGGAAACACAATCTCCTCTTCACCTGCTTCCTGAAAATATCATAAAAAGATTCATACTAGCTAGAAAAAACTTTTATAATTATTTTTTCCATGGAGGTACAGTGCCTAATATTCAAGTCTAGGTCTATTATGTTACCCTCCTATCTTTTGATTTTCAGAGATAAGGTTAAAAGAACACACAAGAAATTACTGATCTTTCTCTGGAAGAGAAATTACTAGCTTTTGTTGTTTCTGCACTAAAAGCATCAAACAAAAGCTCTGAAAACTCCTGGAACAAGCAATTTCCTCTATAGCAGACAATTTTTACTATTGATAATATTTAATGTCAGTACTAATATAAGCCTTCTACAACGTAAGACAAACAAATCACATTTATGAACAACACTGCTTATTCGCTGATTTTCAGGACAGAAACTTGCAGATATTTTGGTAAACACCTTGCACACAGATACACATAAAATTAAATTTTTATTATGTGCTTTCTGTCATTTTCATTATTATTACTGTGTTTTACTGTAGAACCCACTATTTTCATTAGTGGTCATGCAACTAAGGTTATTTAAAAGAATTTCAGAGAATTGCAACTCCATTTAAAAACAGTAGCCCATGTACACTTGTATATGGAAGCCGATGGACTTGCATATCAGTAGTCTAACTTGATAGGATCTTATAATAAACTTCAAGTAGTATAGCAGCTTGCATATCCTTTTCTGAAACAGAACCACTTGAAATAGCAGACATGCAACATTTTTGCATGTCATTTATTGCAAAGTTTGTGTTGCAGTAACAGGCCTCTGAATAAAAGCACCCTGAAATTTGAGTCTTTCATTTTCAGCAGACATGCAACATTTTTTTTGCATGTCATTTATTGCAAAGTTTTGTTGCAGTAACAGGCCTCTGAATAAAAGCACCCTGAAATTTTAGGCTTTCATTTTCAGCAATTTAATTTTTCCAGAATGTGACTATAGAAGCTAAAATTCTCACATTTATTCCCTCAGTTATGCATATTTTTCCAAAGTTAAAAGGAAATACATTCAGTTTATTTTTAATTATCTCAGTATTATAAATACCTCGTATTTTTCATATTTACAGAAAATTGTTCAGTTCTTTTTTTCCTCCTGGATAACTCAGAAATATGTTAAATGTAATTCTTAAAAATTTTGATGAAGAAAATTACTGAGCTGAAATATGAGCCTGAAGTATGAAGTAAATATAATATGAATATGAATATTTACTAAATTTAAACTGATGTGGCAAACCCCTTCAAACTCTGTGTCTCCAATATCTGTATCTAACACATTCCACACACTCAGTATGTAGTTTGCTACTAGTATCTTCAGATTTTCGTTCTGCAAACACTGATACCTACATATTGATGCATGACAGAGTCATAACTGTGCACACAGAGGCAAAGAGTAAGCTTATTACTGTGCCTGAGCAGCTTGGCTGCTGGAGTTCTTGTAGGAGGTACTGCTCTTCTCTTAGCAACAAAATTACACCATAGGTGTTTCCCCAGTCCAACAGCTTGAACTGCCCTCATTTTGTGCTACCCATATAGACTCTGTCCAAGCCGGAAGAAAGGAAAGACTTGCTAAGAAGGACTTTCACTTTGTTTAAATTCTGAGGATGCTGACAAAGATATTGATAAAAGGAAGTAAAGATTCCTTTTTCAATATAAAAGAGAGTCAGCTGTGCTGAAGGTAGAACTTGTTTCTGACATTTTCCCCTCTATTTTTTAATAAAAAAATCACACTACTCTCTAAATGTGATATTGTACCACAAATTAAAAGACAGGTGAAGAAATCAAGTCATGTATTTCTCCTGACCTGCTTCAAAAGGTTTGTTTCAAGATTTATCTTTACTGAAAGAGTCAGTTCAGATAAATTTAAGTTAACTTTCTTCCTCCAGGCAGCTTACCTACTCTGAGAAAGGAGCAGTGACCTACAGCAGCTTTGTTAGAGTCACCACATTTTGTGATGATGCAACTAAAAGGAATAATCTGATTAGCAGACCAAAATCATAGCAGGCTGATTCAACTAGCCCCTGTTGGTACTACTGCAATATGTGCATTCATATGGACTTAGTGTACACCTATTCCTCTGCAGTACATCCATGAAATGATTTCCCATCCCCTGTTGGTTTCTCACTTGTGCTGTGACTCAGATTTTTTGGTTCTCATGGTAAACTGGACTAGCGTATTGAGTAGTTGTTCTTCCTGCTAAATTGTATTTCAGTTACATCAGTGAACCAGTGCAGCTTTCCACACAGCCTTACAAAACATTGGGTCAGCACAATGAAGACGGTAAATAAATGTCTAAGGCTGGTGAAGATGATTCTGCAAGGCTGCATTGCTGCAAGATAAAGGTGCATGGGGTCACACTCTAAATGAGCATTAAGAACATCAAAAAGCTGCCAGTCAAACCTCATAAAGGTTATGGCACTCATGGACACATACATGATGGCTTGATGTATGAAAATGGAGCAAATCACATTTGTGGCAGCTGTTTACAATAAAGCTGTGCATCTGAAAGCATGAGAAATAAACTGATTGTTTATTTATAGGCATACAATTAAAATGTGACAGAATTACCTCTGATTTATCCAAAGGCAAATTTGTTGCTCCTAGAGCAGGGCCATATTGCTTCTAGAGGTTGAATCTTGTTTGTGGTTTTTAAAAATTTGGGCAGCTAAAAATACTAGTTAACCCATCCACGTGCTCATGTCTTCTGCTGGATCTGTGGATGCTGCATTCACTGCAGGAATACTAAACTACTGCTAAGTTGGCCTAGCCCAAGTACTTTCAGTTATCAAGGCATTCAACCAGTGATTCTGTGAAAGTTACCCAAATAAATGCATATCCAGCAATTGCAGCTATTGTTGTTCATAAATGAATAAGCATCAAACAAAAGGAAAAGTTGCTTGCAGCTAAAAGTAAATGGGGGAGAAGAGGCCCTCAGAAATGGA
This sequence comes from Passer montanus, assembly GCF_014805655.1. Lineage (NCBI taxonomy): Eukaryota > Metazoa > Chordata > Aves > Passeriformes > Passeridae > Passer > Passer montanus. The sequence goes on from NW_024371037.1 coordinate 5,081,824, forward strand.
GGATAAAGGAAATATTACAGTAAACTACGCAGGATGTACATGTGACTCCATTTATTATGACTTGTGAAGCTACATTAATATTCACTTAAAAGATTTCCAATTAAGAAATTCAGTCCAAAGCCCTCAGTTTTTATGCATCAATATTCAGAAAGTCTAGAAGCAGAGGAGAGGTTTGCAGAGACAGAAAAATTGGTAATAGAGAATCTCACATGCCTATAAAGATTTTTGGAGCATGTTATCCACAAATACATATTGGTCATGACTAGCGCATGCAAGTGGGTTCAGTAGTTTGGGGATCTCTGCTGAATCAGAAATGGTAAAAAAAGTGCTACTGTAAATGATGTGCATTTGTTCCTCAATCATTTGCCAACTTTTCAATTAATATATACATGTTGTTTACCAAATGGCTTAGATGACAAGTTTTTATTGTATCTTGTTAATAACCTACCCAAACATTTGCTGTTAATTCCTTCATGTTTATGAAAATCAAGTTTCTTCATTACTGTGCCACAAGATAACAGTAACTGTTTATTTTTATGCTAGAGTATCAATTGTTGTAGGAACTTTTTTGCCTATAACAAGCTCTTACCAGGAACAGCAATTTCTCAAACACTGCCATGAACAAAACTCCCTTTCTATAGATGCTAAGAAACAGTTAATAACAAGGGTCACTAAAAGCATCACAAACCCCAAATGTTTGGAATTTAGATGAAGATTCATGAATACTGCCTTACTAAATGCCATGCCACATTTATGACTTCAGGGCAAAATATATGAGCAACCAGACAATGTGAACATATTAATTAATGCTAATTACATCTCTGCAGTACAGATGGGTTCTATTCTCTTGACATGAGTATGTAATATGTTTGGCATAAATGTCAGTTAACATATTTATGCAGAAAAAAAATCTGTAGTTTGCAAATACAAAATCAGCTGTCTTTTAATTGTGAAGACATTATGTACTACAGCCCGTACACATTGACCTGCAGTGTGAATGGTGCAGATCTTTACCATCATATGAGCTCTGTTACAATGGCTCCTGTGAATCCTTTTTTGCTGCTCCTGCTATGTGACTAGTACAGCATGGATGCTCATGCAGTAAAGGCAAGGGTTGCAGAGCCTGCTCTGTGTCACTCCCTCCTTGGATTTTCTCCTTCAAAATCCACTCTGAAATCCACCCCCGGTGCACATACTGAGAGTAACTCAGAACTACTTCATTGATCTCAGTGTACATTCCTATACTATAGGCACAGCTCTTTGTGCCAGCTGGTTATACCAACTAGTGTGGGTAGGAGGTAGGATTTCTGCCTCCATTCCTCCATCCCTCTGGAGTTCTGAGTATCACCATTACTATCCTCCAACAAGTATTCTGTTCATTCAGAATCAAAGAAACATAGAACCATGGAATCATACTGTGGTTTGTGTTGGAAGAGTCCTTTGAAGGTCCTCTAGTCTAATGCTGTAAGCAATGGACATCTTCAGTTAGGTCAGGTCATTCAGAGCTCTGTCCAACCTGACCTTGAATGTTTCTAGGAATGGGGCCTCTACTATCTCTGGGCAACCTGTTCCAGTTCTTCATCATATAAAGTATCTGAATAAACCCTCTTTTAGTCTAAAACAATATCCCCCTGTCCAATTGCTGCAGACTATACTTAAAAGTCTGTCTCCATTTTCCTTTCAAGCCAGCTTTTAGTACTAAAAGGCTCCAATAATATCTTCCCAGAATCTTCTCTCCAGGCAGAATAACCTCCATTCCCTCAGCCTTCCTTCATGCAGGTGTTCAGCCTATGCCCTGATGCTCTTCCTGATGTCCTTCATTGCAGCAGAGGTGTTCCATCCCTCTGTTCAGTTTTATAGCCTCCTCTGGCCTCCCTCCCACAAGTCCATATCTTCCCATGCAGAGCTGGATGCAGCACTGCAGGTGTGGTGTCACCAGAGCAGAGGGACAGAATCACTTCCCTCTCCCTGCTGGCCATGCTGCTTTTGATGCAGCCCAGGACCCAGCTGGCTTTCTGTGCTGCAAGTGCACACGGCCAGGTCATGTCTGGCCTCTCATCCACCAGCACCCCCAGGTTCTTCTCAGCAGGGTTGTTCTCAATCCTTCCACCCCCAGCCTGTATTGATAAAGAGGTTTTCCCTGACCCACATGCAGGACCTTCTACTTGCCCTTGTTCAGTCTTGTAAGGTTCACATGGACTCATTTCTGGAGCTTGCCCAGGTCTCTCTGGATGGCATCCCATCCTTCAGGAGTGTCAACTGCATCACTGAGCTAAATGTCATCTGTTCAGTGGATCTGTCTGTTCAGTGGATCAAGACCTGCAGATTTTTGCAGCAGATACATCATTTGCATGCAGATATAGTCCAGTACCCAAGTCTTGGTACCTAAGAATGAATTTAAATAAAGGTCAAGCAAAACAAAGACAATTTTTACAGTTTACTCTTATATTTTCTAAGGTTTGGGATTAGATGGCTTATTACCCATGTAACTGAGGGAACTGACCTTCATCTTTCTTCCAACTCCTGCCATAAGACCATATTCTAACTATCCAAGATAGTTCATACCAAAGTGAAACACCTTGATTGTGAGACAGAGCAACCAGTCCTTGTCCCTCACACACCTCACACTGAACTCCTCAGTTCCTTACTAGGTCACTTCAAAATTCTTGCATAGTCCTGGAATTTGTCTAAAGCTATTCAGTGGGAAAACACCACTTTCCAGCTCAGTGAAAGAAGAAAAGGAGGCAAAACCTGATGGGATTAGGGAAGTTCCTGCCTCTGTAATGATGGGGTAAAGACAGCGCTTCCCATTATTGTCTGAAGTTATCCAGCTTACAATATCCAGGTTTTATTTCTCTATCACATTACAAGTATGAACTGTTTGGGCTTAAATTCTCAAATTTTGTTGCCTTAGACTGACTAATAAAAATTTTACATTATCAGAGGAAGAAACCTTTTCTTACAGGTCCTTGGTCCGGTGAGAAACAAAATCAGGATAACTATTGCCGTAACCTAATTCAGACCCATCCTGCAATGACTAATAGGATGCTTAGAACGCTGTTATTATGTCTTGCCTGTCAGTCATCCTAGAGTCCTAAAGGTATTGTCACTCAACCACTGTTGGCATTCACTTTAAGGAATGCAAAGACTGGGTTATTCTTGCAGTAAATGGTAGAGAATAAGCAATCAGCAGTGGGAAACAGTGCAGGAAAGAGAAAGAAGGAAACACTGGACTGGTCTGATGGGACAATCTTAGGAAGTTATTTTACTTTCTGTCTCTGTCACATAATTAAACATTATCCGAGGCTTCTCTTATGAGATGATCATAAGAGAACATGATCATCAATTTTGCATTTGTTTTCTGGATATTGGACTTGAAGAACTGCAATTTCATTTGAGAGAGTGCTCATAGCAACCTCTGAAGTTAACAAATGCACTTAAAGATTAATGAAGTCAGTATTCTGCTGTTTACACTAAAAAATCACATCAGGAGAGTCTCAAAATGACTAGTGAAAATTAGTAAGTACCTTCAGCCTTAATGTCTCTGTGTGTTTAATAGTTGTAAAAGAAGGAGAGTAGTAATCTCTAATATAATTTGTGAAAAAAAATGCTTATGAAGTATTTAACTCTTATACTGATGTTATTATGGAAAAAAGACAATTATTAATTCAGAACAGGAGTTAAATTATGTTCAATAAATAGGGCATAAACTACACAGCACAAGGAGGAGAAAACTGTTTGTTGGAGAATTGGTTGTTAAAAGAGCTCAGTGCATTACAAGCACTGGGTGCACATGAGCTTTGCAACTTCACTGTTCTCCTAATGCAGTTTTTATGTTTAATCCTGTAAAATCAATTTCTGAAATCCTTCTTATTGTCTATATATATTTTAGAGTTTTGTGATCTGTGTAGAAAACTAAAGGTATTCCTTTATCTTTAAAATAATTTTCTGAAAATTTTCTTAGTTTCAACTACAGAGACTCATAAATGGAATTATAATAAGTGAGAAAAAATTAAGCAGTCACAAAGCAAAGGAGGATTTTTGTTTCTATTTGTTTCTCTTAGGTTATCTCAGATTTTCTTCTGTGAAAGAAGTCAGAAGATGCATTTCCTCCTCAGACAAAATATAGGGCTTGCTTCTGCTGCTGGACTTTTGTACTCTCACATCTGCTGTTAGAAATAATAGGAAGTAGACTCTCCTGGTGCATCCTGTGTGCTCTGCTCTAGTGATCCATAATCCACAAAAAATTCTGCCTGTTCCAGTGTGCAGATGTGGGTATACAGAACATCAGGAATACCAGCTTGCTGCATTCTCAAGACCCATTAGGTGGTTTTTTTACAAGTAGGCATTTAGTTAAGTGTGAACTCAGGTTTTAGAGCTTTCTGGAAGAAGAATCTGGTACCTGTTCAGGACCTCCTTGCCTGCTCAAGCTCTGCCTGCACAGGCTGGTTCAGCCCCAGGCAGAGAAGAATGTGCCCCTGTGGAAGAACCATGCCAAGAGAGTGCAGGGTTTGCTGTGGTGGCAGCTGTCAGTGTTAGGGATAAAGAAACACATATAAATCTTTGTCACCTTGGCTCCTTGTTCCTTGCCTCATCCTCAACTCTAACCTTAGAGTACAAATGCTGCCAACACCTAGTACTAAATTTATAGCAAAAAGCATTTCTCCCCCAAGCATGATTAAGCAAAATATGTGGGCATCTTGACCTGAGCTTTTAACCAAAGGAATAAATATTTGCTGAGAGAATATATTGAATCAGGGGATGGTATTTATCTTAGTATAACATGCTTAATTTTTAAACATCATGCTTTTAAAAATAAATAAGTAACAAGAAATTTGAAATTGTTCTTATAAAAATGAGAACAAATTACCACTGGCTGTTTGAAAAATGAGTTAGGAGAATGACAAAACACAGGGAATAACACTAAACAGTGAGTGTCAAGCCAATGGAGAGGAATTTGACTGTGAGAAACAGTCGCTGAGCATGTAAATGAAATTATAGATGATTAGAGATGGAGTGAGAAATAAAATAAATATACACAAAGACAGCATGAATAGCTGCATGCCAGCATGCAGTCAAAATAATATGAATTGATCACACACATTTCAGACAAGCCATTCCTCAAATGTCAGAAAAAAATAGAACTATAATGAATGTAGAACACATATAGCCCACTTACTGCACTCAAACTGTAAAGATATGGGTCTAACCAATGTCTTAAAGCCCAAGGATGATAGAGATTCTACACTTCCTCAGGCAATCTTCATCAGTATTTGAAATATTCCTGTTAAAAAATCCTCTCTGTGGTCTAGCTCAAATCTGCTTTGCCATAGCTTTCTGCATTTTATTCTTTATTCTTATAATCTACTACACATTTTTTCTTTCTTCTTTGATTCTACCTAAAGTTTTCAGAATACATTAAAGATTTACAATGCTTTTCATGTTTCTTATAGGTCATATTCCTTGGACTATTTTTATGCTTATAGATTTTTTTTCTGGATAATTTTTCTTGAAACACAATGCCAAAACCTGGCCAGTTTTCCAGCTAGTGATTTACCAGAGTTAAACATGAAGAGAAATATTCCTTCAAATTCATGTCTTTACTTCACCATTTGATGCTTTCCATTTTCTCTCTGACATTTCTGACACTTGCTCTGCTTGGCATATACTATAACCCCAAGAACCCTTTTTGCAGAACTTCTGTGTAGAATATCACAAGCATTTCACAAGACTCTGTGGTCTTTTCTGCTTGTCTGAAAGGCAGTGCAACCCAGAACCACATTCAAAGCTGAATCCAGAATGCAAAGCTGCCAAGAAAAGCATAACAGTGGTCCTACCTGTTATGTCTTCTCAGTCAAAGTGCTTCCTGGACTGAAGGCCATAATATTTTAGAGCTACAAATGGATTTTGCTGCATCCTTTATCCACCAATCCGTCACTTTTGGAACTCATTTGTTTTTTAGTTTCCAAAGTATTCTGTGACAATGAGACCCATTACTTATTTATGTAATATATTAAGATTTTGTAGTGTTGATATTGCTCCCTGATAATTTCCTTAAGAGCTTGATAGTTTTTGTGAGCTTAGAAATAACGAATAAACACTCCTTATTCATCTTATTCAAACCATTTACAATTTTCTAGCTCTATATCATACCCCTCTCTAGATTCTCCAAGCATGGAAAGTCTTAGCACATTTTCTTGTCCCTTGTACAGAAGCTGCTGCACTTCTCAGTGACTGTCCCTGTTTTGTAGTATTTAAAAAAAATTCTCTAACACCTCTTTTCAAAACAGCTTATTAGGTATGAAGTGTTCAAAAGAAGGAACAGGATGAGTTGACAGTGATAAATTGGATTGTCTGTTTTGGTCTCCTTATACCTAGTAATTTCTAACACTCTCTTTATTGTTTTTCCCTCATCTCCAATGGTTTCAGATCTCTGAAAGATAATAGATGCCACACTTTGAGACAGATGTTATATATTTATAATTATGGTATTTTTACCTCATGTGCATGTCATTATAGTTGTCACAATTTCATTTGAATGGTTTTACTGAACAGACCTTCAGTATCTTGAGATTTCTGTGCATTTGTTTGCATTCAGTTTTATGTTTCTCTAACATGGATAATACACCATCATCTGAAAATTTTGTTCTTTCACAATTCCCTCCTTTTCCATATGGTTATGACTATTTACACACCAAATATTCTAACTCAGATTCTTAGGGGGATCTCCTCTCATAGTTTCTTCTCATTTTAAAATCTAATTTTTTAACTTTATTATTATTTTTATGTCTTATGTATAACAATGTAAGTTATTTAGGCACCCTGGATTAGGATATCTATGAAAAAAATATTAAACAGATGAAAGGTATTTCCTTCAGAGATCTCTAACAGATGGTAAAGCATTACTCCCAAACAGAAGTTCTCATGGTTGTCTGTCAGTACACTGCATTTCTCTATGTATCTACTTGTGTAATATTTAATTAAATAGAAAGAAAACGGATTGAAAATATTTATGAGCCAGCAGTATTCAGAATTTCTCTTGGAGCCAGTTTTAAGCTTGGTGTAGCATTTTTTAATGTCCAGACAACTGGCACTGAGAGGCTGATTTACACCACAGGTTATATATATCACTACTACTCCTCCTTTCATGTTTGAATTTCTTTACAACTCTGGGTTGATCACCATCTTGTCCTTGTTACTTAGGGTGGTTCACTTAAGTAGTTTGTTCTAAATACATTTTTGTTAATATTTAAATTGAGACAGTTCCTCAAATTAATCACTCATAAAGAGGGGTGCTAAGAATTGATGTGACCTTCTCTTCGGTGAAAACTGATACAAAGAACTAGCTTAGCTTTTTCTGACATTGTTTATGTTTGTTGAGTGCTGCTTGTGATCACAGATCTGTTGCACTAATGGTCTGGTCAGCTGCTTCTTTTCAGTGTGGTTAAGATGGCTCTGAACATTTATCTAGGGCTTCAAAATAGTCTATTTGGACTTTTCTGTGATTATGCCTTTAGCATCATAGAGATTCTTCATCCTTTTTTTCCCCTCTCTTTTGGACATGACTCCATTTTTATAAAAGTTATTTCTGTATTTTAGTATTTTTTTATAGTTGAAACACACCAATGTTATTTTGGTTTCAAATGCTTTTAATGCTTTTGATGCCTTCCTAGTAGAGGATATTTATTGACATCTGGCATATAATATGATGTTTTTATAGTTCCCAATCCAAAGTAATTTTTTTTAACTTCTTCTTTCAAATTTTTCTTTTCTTCTAAAATTAGAAGTCTTGTCTCATTTTCGCCATAGCCTTTACAATCTCATGATGGGCTATTCACTCCTGATTGCTGGAAATCTTAACAGCATGACAGCAGATAATTGAAGACTGTCATTATTATAATTTTTGACCTCACGAATTTCTTCATCAGTTTGTGGTAATTGTTACCATTCTGGTAATATGATACTCTGCAGCACTAATATCATACTTCTTTTTGGGAATATAATTCACAGAGGTTCATATACACACATACTCTGTAGCATCCTTACTTAATTTCTCAGCATTTTTTAAAATTACTAATACCTGCATGCCATTCACACCGTGTCTATTCTTACCTTAGAGCAGAATTTCATATTTCCAAACTTGAAATATGCCTAGTGACAAGAGGACGGAGCCAGGTTCTTCTGAATGGTGCCAAGCAATAAAACAGGCAACGGGCAGGGACTGATGCACAGGAATTCCACCTGAACATGAGGAACAACTTATCTGCTGTGTGGTGATATTGACCACTGTCACCACTGGAACAGATTGCCCTGAGAGGTTGTGGAGTCTCCCTCACTGAATATATTCAAGAACTGTCTGGACACAATCCTGTGCTAATCTGGGATGAGCTGCTTGACCAGGGAGGTTGGACCAGATGAGCCACTGTGGTCCCTTCATACATGACCCATTCAGTGATTCTGTGGTCCTTCTTGTGGACTGCTCTTTGAATTAATAATATTAATTTTCAATTCTCATGCTGGCCTTCTGTATGCTTACAGATCCTTCAACTTGAAATAATCTATAAATTGAATAAACATACCTAGTTATGAATAAACATATTTAATGGTATTCAATGCTTTAAGAATTTTTATGCAATGTTTTCTAGTTTGATAGCAAACCACTGATAAATTCTCTTTGCACCTGGTTTTCTAATCGTATTATCTTGCCTTTGAATGAGAATCCCACATAGAAAAACACCAAAAGCCTTCCTGAAATCCTGCTAGACTCCACTTCTTGGTTTCTTGAGGCCTATTGCTCATTTAGAAGGAAATTAGGTGACCTGTTAATATTAGTACTCAGGAGGTATAAGTTGGCTTTTACATATCCCCTTTATCTTCTAAATGCTTAATAATAGTGTCTTTCACTGCTTGCTTAATTATCTGCGGGGACCAAAGGTAAACTGTCAGGCTTGTTAAATTTTTCTCTTGCCCTTTTCCTCTTTTAAAAAATATAAATAGTGAGTTTACCCTATCGCAATGCTTATAGCACAGAATGAGTTAACATCAATAATGAATTAACAGAATCCAACTATTCTTTTGCTGTGCAATAGCCCAGGGCTACCTCAATCCTGTATGGGCTGTACATCATTCCTTTGCACATAACACACTGAACTCACTAGCTGTCTGATGAAGTCTGTGCTACATAGTCTATGGAACAGTAAAAACTGTAAGACAAAAATGTTTACCAGACTAGTCATAAGACCAAATTCATATGGTTTTCAGAACCATTCTCTAATATTTATACTGCTTAATACTGTATGACTATTAACTCTGCAGTAGTTCAAGGACATATGTTATAGGCAAAATAAATGACCGAATTAATTCACCTGAGAGGCAGCTGGCATGGTGCTTGGACAATAACCTTTGAGTGGCCAATTAAATATCACATACAAAGTCAGCTTGAAGGAAATAACAGAAAAGATTGCCAAACTGATGAATGTAAAATTATGATTTGCTCACCAACTTTTTCTTCAACACATTAAAAAATACAATTTGTAGAACTTGTGGGATAAGAAGTTTTAACAAGAGTCATGTTTGACAAAATATCCTGTGCAAAAATATCCTCTGCCAACTTCAGTTCAGTTCAGTTTCATTAGCAAAAATTTCATTCACTCAAGCACTGTCAAAATCTGGAAAAGAAACCCAGTAGGTCAGCGTCAGAGCAGATCAGTCCTGCTCATTACAGGGATTTATTCTCTCCTTGAGGTTTGATTCCTTGGGATTATTTGTCATTGCCATCCATATTCAACTTGTATGGAGGTTGCTGAAATGTATTTACATTGATATAACTGCTCTCTTTTATTGCTGGATAGTATTTATGGGAATACACTGAATAATATACTGAATACTATTTATGTAATCACTCATTAATCTTCTGATTCCTGATCTTTTAATGCATATCTTCCTTAAACATTTGTGGATTTTGAGCACTGAAATAGGAGCAGCCTTCTGTCACAATCTTGTCTGTCGCATTTACTGCACATTTTCTTTTACCCAGAACTGTGTTGTGCTTTGTATCTCCCAATTTGTACCTTTAGTTAATTGTGTTGTGCATTGGACTTCCCATTTGTACCTTTAGGTTACTGCCATTGACTTTATTTTGATGAATGTGTCCTTTATTTCGGACTTATAGTCCAAATTAGGCAAGTCATGTTCTGCCATCCAAAAAGCAAATCTAATTTGCAGCACAAATGTAAACTGCATTTAGCTTTAATCTAGTGGCAATCAACAGGCTATCTATCTCTTTTTGCTTTTCTGCAGGTTTTGCCTCCCTTCCTAAGGAAGCAAAATTTACTCTGTTGCACATTCTGTCAGTATAAATCTTGCAATAAGCTTTGGAACCTTCTTTAAAATTTCAACTGATTTTGACAGTGTTCAAGGTCTCAGTGTTACAACATTCCCACAAACTGAGTAGAGCCAGGCAGAGTGTAAGAAACCCAATCAGTCTCCCACTGAGGGCAGAGCAGCACCACAATTCATTTACATGGATTTTCTCTGCCTTAGACACTGTAGACTGGTTCATTACCTGCCTATCACCAGTTTTCCTTAGGCCATGAAACTTTCATTTTTCTTTCAGTTCATTCTGTGATTTATCATCTGCAGTCCTTTATATGAAACAGTAATCTTATGCTGATTGGGTTAATTGTAGATTGCATTTCTACAAATACTTGTTCTGTGTACTTTTGATAGTATTGTTTCTGGAATTCAGCAATTGTTTTGTTTTGTTTTCATGGCTTGTCTTCAGACATCTTGAAATATTTGCATATGTTCCTTGATGTTGAGTAACATCTTGCAAGTTTGCTGCTGGAATCACAATATCTCAAAATTTGAAAGGTTCCTACTGCCCTGCATTATAGGACTCACTTTACATACAGATACATATATAAAAGAACATACAAAAATAGTTGCTTCCTTTTGAGTAGAAATGTTCTTATTTCAGTATTTTCTAAGCACTTTTGCTCTGATTAGACCCAGTATCTAGATGTTTATGTTTATGTTTATACTTCCTTGCTTTTAATACAATACCTAAGAAAATGGTCAGCAAACAGGAGATAATCTCATTGCAAGTCATAGAACCCAAAGAAACCTGGCTTAATGAATTCTACTGCTTCTTCTTTCTTTCTTGACTTCCTACTTCCTCCTCTCCTTTTCTGCTATGCTTCTTGCTCTCAATCTTGCCTGCATTGCTTTTAAGCTACTGCGCCTTACTGCATCCTTTCATTCTGAATCTTTCCTGCACCTTCTTTGTCCCCTCTTCTCATGAATCTCATTCTCCCTTTCCTTGTCCAAGTCTCATTCCAGATATATTTCTCTCACTTTCCTATTTCTCTCACTTACCTCTCTCACTCTACTGCTTCCCATCCCTCCCCATGCTACATCCACACAATTGTGTGTGGACATACACCACACATGTACAAACAGAGAAACAGAAGTCCTTGTCCACTTTTCTGCAGGACTTTCCCCTCACCCATACATTATAAGGTAAGTTTAGGAACATAGTCCTTTGTATTTTCCTCTGAAAGACTTAGAAATCCTTACATCTTCTCTTTACGCTCCTCCCTTCGGTCTTCAATAGTCTAGATCCTTTGCCACCTCCTTCATAAGAAAAAGACAGCTGGAAACACTTGATTTTAAAACTCAGTAGATTCATAATTAGGAATAGGTTTTAAATACATTATTTGGTAGAGAACATGATCACCTTGTGAATCAGCATGCTAGACCAGGTCTGCATTTGGCCTTAATTTGCTTATCCAGATGCATTATCCTCCATTTCCCAGTGCACATCACAAAGCCTTAGAATATATATGCCTCAATTCAATGATTTCTGAAAGCATGAAGCTCATTTTGTTGCATATCTGTGTGTGTTTTGTATTAATCAGATTAATCAGGGATGAGAACATGAATTAAATTAACTTTATGTTCACTCTACAGGAAGAGTGTACAGGAAAAAAAAAAGCACTGGACTGGAAGAAAACTGAATGTGGTAAGAAGATGCGAATTCATTATATAATACTGTAAGTAAGTTCTTCATTTTTCCTAATATATTTTACTAGATTAATTCTTTTGTTAAGTAAAATACCTGTCCTGTGAGAACATACTTTTTTTTTTTTTTTTTTTTACCCAGCCAGGCAGGTAAGCAAAAAGGTGAGAATATTTACACAGAATAATGCCTTTCTTAAGGAAAGGTAAGCAAGACAAATTATTTTAAAGTGGCAAGTCATGTAGTACTTGTTAGTGATCTGTGAGGAGAAAAGAAGAATACTTGAACTTCTTGAAGTTGAGTTCCCAACAGCACAAGTGCCCAAGTCCCACATAAAACACCCAAAATGTATCATCAATTCATTTAGACCTTTTCTTCCCCGTCTCTTGTAGGACTGGGTTACTGACTGCACTGATCTGATGATGCAGCATGTCTTCTTGGGGCATTCCAATGGTCACCTCTTGTCACCTCAGTTGCTACCAGCTGCACAGACTTTTTCTCAAACAGAGGATCTGCTCTGTACGCTCTCTAACTCTCCTGCCAGAACCCACTGTCAGAAGGTGCAGCACTGAAATGGGTAGGCTGGATTCCAGCCCCCAAGAAGCCTTGCTGATGGCTGACACCAGCTCATTCTTTCCACAGAACTGCTGTAATCACAAGCTAAATTCTTTTAGGCCAGAAATTTTTTCCTGCCTCTGTGTGAAGCTGTGTCACTGTGCAACCAGGAATCAAAGCTGAAGGGTGTAAAGGGAAAACAACAGAATAGGTTGAATCCATGATCAAATGATGACAAGGACCTCCAGGGGAGAGATGCAATGCAAATTGTTCCCCCTGCTAAATTTTATAGTCATGCACCAGAAAGCACAGAAGGGAATTAGACCTCATGAGAAGTCTAATTAATTATGAGTTTTAATAACTTTGTAAATAAATGAATTGTGGGTAAGACAATACACATAGCAGGGCTTTTTTTTATCCCAAAAGGGTAATGAAGCTTTATGTTAATTGGGGAACAGAGCATGAAGATGCAGCTCCTTGTTAGATTGGAATACACATTGACTAAGATTCAGAATTATTCTAGCCCAGGGATTTTCTGTAAGATACTGTCAAGACTAAGGTATAAGAATAGTGTAAACATTGCAATTATGCAAATGTAGACTTGATGCATATATAACTGAAATTAATTTTAAGATTTCACCAAAAACATGAGGTATGTAAGTATGCACAGTTTAAATACTGTAAGCAAATTGCATTGGATTATAAAATCATATAATGGTAATCAGCTCATATAATTTCATTTGTAGTACACTATAAGAAAACTTATACTTTTTTGGGGGTGACTGATAAAGGAATAAGCAACATAGAATTGTCTGAGTGATCTCACCTTTATCTGAAAGTTAACATATTTGTGCTCTAAAGACTAGTTTATTCATCTCCCATTAATACATCTTTGGATAGAAATAAATAAACAACATTGGGCATTGCAACCAGAACTCAATATTGTTTTCCCCTTCCTCAAGTTAAGCTCACTCTCAACAGAATCAAAGTGTCTTTATTAATTGTCTCTACAGACCCCAGCTCTTGAATTCCTGATTTAACTGTGCCTTGCGCTTAAAAGGGGTCTCTAACTTGTAGTATAGGATTTTGAAATCAAGATATTCTACTTCCTTGGCAAGTGTTCTACCCATTTGGCCATCATGCTCAGAGGCTCTAACAAAGGAATCTTAATATGCCCAAATCATAGAATATGCTGAGTTGGAAGGGATCCATCAGGTCGACTGAGTCCAAATCCTATCTCTGCATATGACACCCCAAGAATCACACCATCTGCATGAGAGTGTTGGCCAAACACTTCCTGAACTGCCAGTCTTGGTGCTGTGACCACTTCCTGAGGGAGCTTGTTAGAGTGTCTGACCACCCTCTTGGTGAAAAACTTTCCTGATATCCAACTGAAATCTCTTCCAACTCAGCTTCATGCCATTCTCTCAAGTCCTGTTCACTACTTACAAGAGTGAAGAGATCAGTATCTGTCCCTCCACTTCCCCTTGTGAGGTTGTTGAAGACCACAATGAGGACTCACCTCAGTCTCCTCCAAGGTGAACAGCCCTAGAGATCTCATCAGCTCCTCATCTGGATTCCCTCTTAAGAACCTTCACCATCCTCGTGGCCCCTGTCTGGATGCTCTCTGATAACTCAGCATATTTTTTAAAACATGGTGCCCAAAACTGTTCCCAGCCCTGGAGATGAGGCTGTCCCAGCTCAGAGCAGAGCAGGACAATCCCCTCCCTTGCCTGGCTGCCAATGCTGTGTCTGATGCCCCCAGGACAGGGGTGGCCCTCCTGGCTTCCAGGGCACTGCTGATTCATCCAACTTGCATTGACATCAGGCCCCTTTCTGTGGTGCTGCTTTCCAGCCTCCTGCTCCCCAGCCCATACATACAACCAGAATTGCCCTGTCTCAGGTGCAGATTCCAGCACTTGTGCTTAAACTTCATACAGTTGGTGATTATCCATCTTTCTGATTTGTTGAGGTCTCTCTGCAGGGTCTCTCTGCCCTTGAAGGAATCTGAATTTCTCTCAGGGTTCTATGTTTAACTTGTTACAACTTTTAATAATTAATTTGTTTAATATGGAGTTTCTGAATACACAGTTTTCATTAGATGCTTTCAGCAAGGAAATTACATGAAGCCACATCAAATGAGTAAATAGACTAAAAGCGATAGATTAAGGAATGCTGGAATGTCTGTATTTGCAGTGAAACACTTTATGACTATGAATTGTGATACTTCTTGATTAGCACATATTATACGTGAGGTCCTTCAGGGTTAATGCAAATTTACCTTCACCTCTGCAAAAATGAACTCTGTTCAGTGCAGCATCATGGCATTAATTCACTCCAACTTAAAATTATTTTCTCCTAGGAAAAATGACTGTGAAGCCAGGTGCTTCATCCAAAATGCATTCCAGATACAGAAAAAATGTTAGTGGTCATAGCATATGAGGAAAAGTTCAGTAATCAAATCTTACAGCTCTTAGATGTATAAACAGATGGCAAGGCATCTCAGCAGGTGTTACTGCCAGCCCTTTGGCAAGACAAAACCTCTCAGTGGATACTAAACCTACTATCACAACTGTTTGAGATAAAACTTCAATATCCTCTACCAAAAATATACCTCCCTTGCTAGAATACTTCATATATTTTGAAAGCACAGTCCAGTCACTAAGAGAAACTGTTCTGAATTTTGCATTTTTCAAAGCCGTAATATTCACAATCCAGAAACAATTAAAAAATAATTTGATCATCAAGTTGTAACAGAAGACTTACTTCAAACTTCTCACCATCTCCACATCATCTAAGAGACAATGAATAAATAAAGATTCTGCTCCAAAATCTGCTGGTTATGTTCAGAACATTAGCCAGAGAATGAAAGCTAAACTCAACCCCCCTCCCCTAATAATATATTTTATGCCTAGAATTTACATGAAATGCATAAAAAATATTTTCATCCTTACCTTTGTTGTATGCAAATGCATCCTGTACATTTTATACTGTATCCAGTTTCATTGTGAATTTCCATGTTCCCTGGATACAAGCTAATTATGGATTGCATGAAGAATGTATTGTTCTAAAAATTTTTTTTCTTTTAATTGAATCTTATCTATATATGACAAAAGAAAGTTATTATAAATTTCAATTACTGTTCATAGTTTACAGAGTATGTATTGTTCTAAAAATATTTTTTCTTTTAATTGAATCTTATCTATATATGACAAAAGAAAGTTATTATAAATTTCAATTACTGTTCATAGTTTACAGAGGAATATTCTATTTTTCAAAGTCAGGCAACATCATATGCTTGTTCTTTTTACACACAATGAAACTCAAATTGGATTCAAGTTCCAGTTTAACCCTTTGGATGAACAACTGCAGCACTGTATTGTGAAGTGAGCTGTACTAGAATCTTTCCTACCCTGATCCAAAATTCTCTTATTCAATGGCTGAAAGGACTCCACCCTGCAAGCACCCTCATGAAGGCACCTTCTGCTAGGTCAGGTGGAACTACCTGATCTGAGCTGGCAGCTTTTATCAGTCCCAGAGACGCCTTGCACATAACTGGCTGACTGGTCAAAATTTGGGTGTGGTTGCTTGCCCATGTTACTAATTAGTTACACTGTAAACTACCTGAGAAGTTAAACAGCAATGTATAGATTAGGGTCTCCCACCCACAGCGAGGTTACAAGGTCAACTAAATTACTAAGATTTACACATTCATGCAACAGTGCACATTTAACGTCTTCCTTAAGTTATGAACACAAAGTTCACACAAAGTTATGGAACAGAAAAGTTATGAACATTTCTTTAAGACAGAATGAGATTTCAGTTGCTGTTTGGCCATCTTCCAAAAATATGCACTTTCACCTCCCAAAAAATACAGTAATAGAGAACCTGACCTTAGCTGGAATTTCTAAAATTGGAGAGGGCACATTTTGCATAACCCATGTCTTTTATGATGAAATGAGTGGCTGAAACTAACAAATGTGTGACATACTGGAGGACAGGGTTGCTCTGTGAGGACACCTTCAGCAAGCTGGAGAATGTCCTGATAGGACAAAGCTTTGCACCTAGGGCAAAAACCCCCTGGCACTGGTATAGGCTGAGGACTGACTAGTGAGACAGCAGCTCTGCAAAAAGAACCTGTGGGTCCCAGTTAAAAACTGAAATGAGGATCAACACTGCAACTTCGGGTAATTAGCACTAGCCACTACACCGTGCCACGACAACAACACAGCGGGTGAAGGGAGATGGTTATTCTCTAGTTGCCATTTGTGAAGCCATATCTGCAACACTGTGTCCAGTTTGGGCTCCCAAGTATACAAGTAATACTTAGAATATCAAAAGTATCTAGAAGAATGTAACCAATGTGATTCCAGGTGTTGGAGCATGGGACCGAGGGAGAGGCTAAATGAACTTATCTTCATCTCGAAGAGAACATTGAGAGGACACAATCTCAATGCTTCACTGAATGGGGGGCTATTAAGATGGAGGAATTGTTCACTTTTTTGGAGGTGAATAGGAAAAGGGCAAGAAAAAATGGCCATTGGCATTGTCTGGATGCCAGTTGCCCTCCAAAGCTGCTCTATCCTTTCCCTCAACTGTACAGGGGAGGGAAAAAAATAACAAAATCTCATGAGCTGAGGTAAGGATGGGGAGAGATCTGTCAGTGTCATGGGCAAAACAGACCCAGCCTGGAGAAATCAATTGAACACAATCAAAATTAGAGTAGGACAATGAGGAGTAAAACGAATTTTAAAAACACATTTTCCCCACTTCTCCCTCCTTCCAGGGATTAACTTTATTCCCAAATCTTTACCTCCTCCCCAGCAGTGGTGCACAGGGACAGGTGGTTATTATTGTTACGGTCAGTTCATCACATAATTTCTGCTGCTGCTTCTTTCCCAGGGAGAGGAGTCCTTCCCATAGGCTGCAGTTCTTCATTAACTGCTTCAGCGTAGGTCCTTTCTTTCAACAGAGGGGAAATCCTTCAGGAACAAACTGTTCCAGCATGGGTCCCCCATAGGATCACAAGTCCTGAGAGCAAACCTGCTCTAGCGTGGGCTCATTTCTCCATAGGTCCTTCCAGGAACCTGCCAGGGTGAGCTTCCCACAGGGTCACAGCCTCCTTTGGACATCCACCTGCTCCGGTGTGGGGTCCTCCAGGGGCTGCAGGTGGATCTCTGCTCCCCCATGGACCTCCAGGGGCTGCAGGTGGATCTCTGCTCCCCCATGGACCTCCATGGACTGCAGGTGGATCTCTGCTCCCCCATGGATCCCCAGGGGATGCAGGGGCACAGCTGCCTCCCCATGGCCTGCACCACAGGCTGCAGGGGAATTCCAGCTCTGGGGCCTGAGCACCTCCTCTCTCCCCATCTTCCTTCACTGACCTTGGTGTCTGCAGGGCTGTTCCTCTCACATATTCTCACTCCTCTCTTCTCTGGCCACAGTTACTTCTGTGCAGTAACTTTTTTTCTTAAACATGTTATCACAGAGGCTTTACCACCGTCAATGACTAACTCAGCCTTGACCAGTGGTGGGTCCATCTTGGAGCTGGCATTAGCTCTGCAACATGAGGGAAGCTTCCAGAAGCTTCTGTCACCAGCAAAATCTTGACATGCAAGCATAATATAGGGCACAAGCTGCAAAAAGAGAAACTTTCATTGGATTAGAAGAAGGAAAAAAGTCCTGTTGAGAGTGGCTAAACACAGAAACCCAAATACAGCCAAAAGATTCTAAATTTCCATTGCTGGCTTATGATTTGCGTGTTGATTTTTCCTTTCCTACTTTTTGATCACTGAGTAAGATTGTATTGGTGACACAGCTACTCATGTTCATAGTAAATGTCCAAGATGCAAAGTTAAACTGCTATAACCCTGTTGTTTCAATATTCATTCAATAGGATTCAGTGTCATCAGTGAGAATGTAAGATCATCTTTGAGCCTGATTCCCATGTCTCCTGGGAGGTGGGGAATGTTAATTCTCTAAGTTCAATACTTCTCAGGCTAGTATAACAGTCAGTAGGCTGTTGTGCAGAACTAGAGCTGGCAGCTCTGTTCATTGCACTTTGTTACCCACGAGCTTCACAGCTTTATCCAAGTGTCCTCTACATAGGCTGAACACAGCTGCAGGGCTGGCAGAGACTATGCCTCTTCCACTGTGTGTCTAAAGCACAGCAGAGCTCAGGATGTAGCTAAACTCAAGGGGAGAGCACCTCTGGACATACACAATGACTTGTGTTTGGTTGTCTGACACAAAGGTTTCAATTGAGTTCTGCTGTTCCTCAGAGTTAAGATGCTATTTGGCACTCAGCTGTTTGAACTGTTCTGTGTCACTTAAGGGGTTTCCAGTTTATTAACCAAAATCCAAATGCAACTGATGGTTTGAATTTACTCTCATGTTGCTTTGGAAAAAGAAGACTTATTGATTACATCAATGTCTGTATTTTAAAAGAAGACATTTTTGTGTACAAGTTGATGGTCACAGATGGTAAGGTCTCTCCATGTCTGATTTGAGCAAGTGTGAGACATCTAACTGTTGCACAGACTGTGACTTGGAATTTCGTCTCAAACCATCAGTCCTATCTCCATTAAGTGATGCTATTACAAGCCAAAGCTTCACAGATTGTTTTTGTGTTAGTACCATCACTATGCATTTTTTCCTGTGATGATGTGCTTACTCCTGACATTACCTTACAGATTTTTCTTTAACAGCAGAAGCCGTTCCTTAAGTCTATGAAGACTTAATCTTACCCTTTCCTTTGGCAAAGGAACCTATTCAACAACCCGAGGTGCCTACAGAACCGCACTAAGACAGCACAGGACTGAACAGGACCCTGTGGAAACGTATCTGGAGACACCGGCTGCCCTGCCACTCACTGCACTGCAGCGACGTCCTGTAGCTCGTATTTGGCAAAGACATCACACAATTCTCTCTCAGAACACGAGTTTTTCCTCCAAGTGTTCAAAACAGTAATCTACGCTTTTCCTTGGTAGGTCTATTAGAACAGCCAGTGGTTTGGTTCATAGTTTTTCACACTGTAATAGCGCAGACCAGGCTGAAAGGGGGCAGAGATGCCAGCTCCAGGGATGTTGGCTGCTCCCACGCGCGCCCTGGCACCGGTGCCCCCGGGCAGCGCTGCGCTCCACCGGCGTGCGCGGCGGTCAGCGCGGGCCTTTCTCCCCGCCGGGACAAAGACGGCTCCGGTTCCCGCGCTCTCGGCCCGCGGGTCGGTCCCGTGGCGGGCGCTGCGCCTCAGCCCGCCCGGGGCTGCGGCCGCGTCCCGCACAGCCCCGCGGGCCGGG